>NC_134351.1:48517526-48823240 GCF_964195595.1 Calonectris borealis | reverse complement strand
GAGCTACTTCGATCTTGGCAGCCTGGTCCACCTGCTGGTTGTTTTGGTGCTCTTCACTGGCCCGACTCTTGGGTACGTGAGCATCTACGTGACGTACTTTTACAGTCAGGTTCTCTACCCGGGCAGCAATATCTTGCCACAACGTGGCAGCCCAGATGGGTTTACCTCTGCGCTGCCAGTTGTTCTGCTTCCACTGCTGCAACCACCCCCACAGGGCATTTGCCACCATCCATGAGTCAGTATAAAGACAAAGTACTGGCCATTTTTCTCGTTCAGCAATGTCCAAGGCCAGCTGGATGGCTTTCACCTCTGCAAACTGGCTCGATTCACCTTCTCCTTCAGCAGTTTCTGCAACTTGGCGTATAGGACTCCATACAGCAGCTTTCCACCTCCGATGTTTTCCCTCAAGGCGACAGGACCCATCAGTGAACAGGGCATATTGCTTCTCATTTTCTGGTAGTTTGTTATACAGTGGGGCCTCTTCAGCACGCGTCACCTCCTCCTCTGGGGATATTCCAAAATCTTAGCCTTCTGGCCAGTTCGTGATCACTTCCAAGATTCCTGGGCGACTGGGGTTTCCTATTCGGGCCCGTTGTGTGATCAGCACGACCCACTTACTCCACGTGGCATCAGTCGCATGATGTGTAGAGGGGACCCTCCCTTTGAACATCCAGCCCAGCACCGGCAGTCGGGGTGCCAGGAGGAGCTGGGCTTCAGTACCAACCACTTCCGAAGCAGCTCGAACCCCTTCATATGCTGCCAATATCTCCTTCTCAGTTGGAGTGTAGGGGGCCTCGGATCCTCTGTATCCCCGACTCCAGAACCCTAAGGGTCGACCTCGAGTCTCCCCTGGTGCTTTCTGCCAGAGGCTCCAGGTAGGACCATTCTCCCCGGCTGCGGTGTAGAGCACATTCTTCACATCTTGTCCTGCCCGGACTGGCCCAAGGGCTACTGCCTGAACTATCTCCTGTTTAATTTGTTCAAATGCTTGTCGTTGCTCAGGGCCCCATTTGAAGTCGTTCTTCTTCCGGGTCACGTGATAGAGAGGGCTTACGATCTGACTGTAATTTGGAATATGCATTCTCCAAAAGCCCTCAACGCCTAAGAAAGGTTGCGTTTCCTTTTTGTTAGTTGGTGGGGACATGGCTGTTATTTTATTGATCACATCCGTTGGGATCTGACGACGTCCATCTTGCCATTTTATTCCTAAAAAACTGGATCTCCTGTGCAGGTCCCTTGACCTTACTTCGTTTTATTGCAAAGCCGGCCTTCAGAAGGATTTGGACTATTCTCTCCCCTTTCTCAAGAACTACTTCTGCTGTGTTGCCCCACACGATGATGCCATCAATGTACTGCAGGTGTTCTGGAGCCTCACCCTGTTCCAGTGCGGTGTGGATCAGTCCATGGCAAATGGTAGGGCTGTGTTTCCACCCCTGGGGCAGTCGGTTCCAGGTGTACTGGATGCCCCTCCAAGTGAAAGCAAACTGTGGCCTGCACTCTGCCGCCAAAGGGATGGAGAAGAACGCATTAGCGATATCAGTGGTGGTGTACCACTTGGCTGCCTTTGATTCCAGTTCGTATTGGAGTTCCAGCATGTCCGTCACGGCAGCACTCAGTGGCGGCGTGACTTCGTTCAGGCCACGGTAGTCTACTGTTAGTCTCCACTCTCCATTGGACTTTCGCACTGGCCATATGGGACTGTTGAAGGGTGAGCAAGTCTTGCTGATCACTCCTTGGCTCTCCAGTCGACAAATCAGCTCATGGATGGGGATCAGGGAGTCTCGGTTGGTGTGGTATTGCCTCTGGTGCACTGTTGTGGTAGCAATTGGTACCTGTTGTTCTTGGACCTTCAGCAACCCCACAACAGAAGGATCCTCTGAGAGACCGGGCAAGGTGGACAGCTGTTTAATTTCCTCCGTCTCCAGGGCAGCTATACCAAAAGCCCACTGGTACCCTTTTGGGTCCTTGAAATACCCTCTCCTGAGGTAGTCTATGCCAAGGATGCACGGAGCCTCTGGGCCAGTCACAATGGGGTGCTTCTGCCACTCATTCCCGGTTAGGCTCACTTCGGCCTCCAATACAGTTAACTCTTGGGATCCCCCTGTCACTGCAGAAATACAAATGGGTTCTGCCCCTTTATAGCTTGATGGCATCAGGGTACACTGTGCACCGGTGTCTACGAGAGCCTTATACTCCTGTGGGTCTGATGTGCCAGGCCATCGAATCCACACAGTCCAGTAAACCCGGTTGTCCCTTTCCTCCACCTGGCTGGAGGCAGGGCCCCTCTAGTCCTGGTCATCATATTCGCTACCCACTTCTTGTAAGTATGAGTCAGAAGCCCCTTTATTAAGGTCGGAAGTGGAATCAGCCCTTCTACTCTGTCTGGGGAACTCACTGGAGAGTGGAGCAGCAGTTTTCCTGGAAGACCCCCTTTTGTGGTTGTTTTCCCTTGCAACTCACGTACCCGTGCCTGTAGGACTGAGGTAGGTTTTCCATCCCACTGCCTCATGTCCTCTCCATGGTCACGCAGGTAAAACCACAGGGTGCCCTGGGGTGTGTACCCACGATGTCTCCTCTCTTGAGCAGAGGGACGCTTGCTCCTAATGGCTGAGACACTGGCCCGTTCAGGTGGGGAGCAGGACATATCCTCTTTGAGTTGCTGGACCTCCTGAGACAGTTTCTCCACAGCAGAGACACAGGCCCGTAGGGAGGAAGAGAGACTTTCTTCATATTGCCGGAGTTAGCCAGCCAGTTCATCCACCGTTTGTTCCTCTCCATCTTTCCAGGTCATTATTGGCAATGAGTTTGCATGTGACGCTGGTGCGCTCCGTACAAACTTCCGCCACATGGGTCGCGTGCATTTGACTTCATCTGGGTCTTTGGATAACTGCTCATTGTTCAGGTCATCATAAATCACTTCCAGCACGGCTAATTCTCTCAGGTACTGGATACCTCTCTCCATGGTGGTCCACTTGCCTGGGTGGCATATAACATCTTCCTTGAAGTGATACCTTTCCTTCACACCTGACAGGAGTCACCTCCAGAGGCTGAGGGCTTGTGCCCCTTTTCCAATCGCTTTGTCAATGCCCCCTTCCCTAGCAAGGGATCCCAGCTCCTTGGCTTCCCTACCCTCTAATTCCAGGCTACTGGCCCCGTTATCCCAGCATCGGAGCAGCCATGTGACAATGTGCTCGCCTGGACGAGGACTGAAGTCTTTTCGCATATCTCGCAGCTCACCCAGAGATAGGGATCGGGTGGTCACCATCTCATTTACGGGTTCTGCCTCTTCCTCCTCCTGTTCTCATGATGGCCCTGGTTCATCTTCATCCTTTACTAGACGAGCTGATTTTCTTGTGCATTTTCTTTTTTGTATAGGGGCGACTGATACCGGCATGGGTTGGTTCTCTGTCGCAGGGGGCAGAGTAGCTGCCGTGCCTGCTATGGGGGGTGCGGTAGCCGCAGGGCCTGTTGCTTTGTCATCAGCTGCAGAGACGTTTACTTCCCCTTGGGGGTTCTGAGTGGTGTTAAACAGGGCTCGGTAGGCGTGGGCCAGGCCCCAGCACATTGTAGTAATTTGCGTCTCCTTAGAATGGCCAGGGTGACAGCATACTTCTTCCAAATATTGTACTAATTTTTCAGGGTTCTGCACTTGTTCAGGGGTAAAGTTCCAGAACACTGGGGGTGCCCATCTCCCTAGGCATTTGCCCATGCTATCCCACTCGCCCTGCCACTCATAACTGTCCAGCCTTGGGGCAGATCTCTGGATGACATTCTTAAATTGCTTACTAACTTTGGATAAAACCACAACAATATTCCCAAGGAGTACCAAGAGATGTATCTTAACTACCCAGGGATGTTCAAGGTACTGGCAGGTTATTTTAACAAAGGAGACGACATCATAGAGGAAGGTAGCGAGGGTGCCATTCTCTATTTCCTCCATAAAAAATCTCTCAGAGGAAAAGGTATAATTGCTAATGGTCTCCATGAGGTGGTACCCGAAATGCAGAAACGGCTTCATTACGAATCCCAAATACCAAATAACCCCCAATGCCAGCGTTTTAGTAACAAATCTCCCAGGCAAAACATCATTAATCACGGCAGAGCACAGCAGACTACAAAACCCAACTCCAATTTTTAACATGTACAGTAAAAACAAGAGCATGGTGCAGAACAAATTAATATGTTACCAGATATAAATTCCTTAATATGCTCTAAATAATCTGTCGTTATCTCAACCCTTCACTGCCCCACGTTGGGTGCCAAAAAGGACTGTCGTGGTTTAAACCCCAGCCAGCAAAAATAAACCCCACGCAGCCACTCGATCACCCCCCCCGGTGGGATGAGGGAGAGAATCGGGAGGGCACAAGTAGGAAAGCTCCCGGGTTGAGATAAAAACAGTTTAATAATTGAAATAAAACTTAGTAGAACAGTAATAATAACAATGAGAATAACAACAATAACAGAATACACAAAACACGCAATGCACAACACAACCGCTCACCAACCGCCGACCGCGTGTCACGAACGGGGGGCGAGCCCCCCCCCACACCTGGTTTTTATACTGAGCATGATGTCACATGGTATAGAATACCCCATTGGCCAGCTGGGTCCACCACCCGGGCTGTGCTCCCCCCTCCCGGTGCAAGCATCACCCAGCAACAGCCAAAGCATCAATGGGCCATCAATGCTCCTTTCACACTAAACCCAAAACACAGCACACCCCCCAGGCTACTGGGAAGAAAGTTAACTCTGTCCCAGCTGGAATCAGGACAACATCTTATGTGCATCTTATGTTTTTAAAGAAGGTGCTAAATACTGGAGGTGCATTTCATGTGAGGGTGGGCATTTCCTCACAGGCATCTGACAATTTCAGATTGCTCATAAATGTACTGAGCAAAAATGACCCTTTTGAATGGCATTTGAGTGAAGCTCAATAGAAAAGAAGATAGGGCTTATAGACTAGTTCTTCGAAATTTAAAGTTGGAGCTGTTTGCTCTTCAGTGTTTCAGCTGTCATCTATCTCTTTCCCCAAGATACTTTTGTATTGTTACCTCATGTTTTTTTCTGTATTTTCAGCGTGTCCTCTCCCTTTATTTATCTAGGTTTTCTTCCTGAGCATCTAATTTCCTTTCTACTTTAGTGGTCAATACATGTAAAAACATACTATGCTTGCAGCAAGAGAGCACTGGACCTTTCTTTTGAACTAACTTACAGCATTGTCTTTCTTCTTACCTTTTATATGCAGATCAGAGACTCATGCTTTTCCTGTTTCATGACATTAACATAGTCCAGAGATAATAATGTTTTCATATCTTAGCTTCTACAGGCAGTTTTTACCATACTGCTATTTATTGTTCAGTTGTGAGCTTCAATCAAATCTACATTCTCTCCTGTTATTTATCAGAACTACTGGGTCTTATTTTGCCACCTAGCAGACTTTTTAAGTCTGAAGTGCTGACTGTATCTCAGTTGTCATCCAATTCCTTTAGCTAAATATTAGATCAAAAAACTTGTTTCTCTGAATAAGTGAACAAGACTAAAATATACTGACTTAAAGATCAAGGGGAATCTTAGATAATCAATTGTGGTTTTTCTGAATGTGACTCTGCATCATATAAAAGGTGTAATTGACAGAGTAGCTGTCTCTAGGCTTCTAGCTTTATTTAAAATCTCCTAATTCTCAAGCATTTTGTAAGCTTTTATTTTCTAATAGACAGGTCACTGAAATCATAATTATCCTGGTGAAGATTTGTCAAACTTGTGTTAATATAGTTGACATCCCCCCCTCAGCCTGTTAAAATACTATTAAATAATATTATACTATTTTGTGCCTTTTCTTTTTGTAGTTGCACCTTGGAGTCTGAGTATATAATTAGGAATCACGAGACCTGGATTTTGATGCTCTCTTTGCTTGTGTCTCAATCTATGGAGTGGGATGCATGTGTGTTGATGCAGTGATTTATTAAATACAATGTTGCATCATATATTTCAACATAATAGTATAATAAAGTTTGTATTTTCAGAAAGCTAGTTCAGCAAATAAAGGAAAACATCTCTGTAGCATAGAATCACTTAAATTTAGGAAAAAGCTTTTTGGTTTCAAGTTTAATGTTCTAATTTTTAAAACTTGGTGTGTATGTGTCTTGTTCAGTAAGTCAATTACTAAATTTGGGATTCTGTACTAAGCCTTTTGAAAGGGGTTTATGTTGAGCATAAAACCACAGTGACTGTTTTAAGGGAACTACTTTGGAGTCATTGTCCCCAAATAAAAATAAATGCTCTAAGTAATGGTCTTAATGTGTTTTCAGTTTCTAGACATGCAGAAATAGATGAATTTTTCTTTTAAATTGCATGCGATTCTTCTGTTTTGCAGAAACAAAAGTGAATTCTCTCTTCTTGTCATGAAATTTCCTAATATGATTTGGATTGTATGGCACTGTAATAGTGAGGCTGATAAACTTGTATTTCTTATTTGTTCTCTACAGTATGTTGATCCATTGCTATCTGGTGTTGACAGAATTATGAATTTGCTTTTTCCCAACTGTAGTCAGTGATGTCTCTCCTTCTAGCTGCATTAGACTAAAAATGAAGCTGCATAATGTTTTTGTTGTGGATCAGATTTTTATTTTCAGAGGATGGGTTTTCACACATACTCTTAATTAAAAAAGCATAGCGGTTTCACTTAAGTGTTAATTTGTAGTGAAAAACTGAATTATGAAAGATTCTTCACCAAGAGGAAGTGGTGGGTGATGATAGTTGGAGGCCTCCTGTGGGGGACTGAGGCACCCATCCACCAGCCTGACTTGCATTCTTGGGAGGCTTGTTGCTTATCAGGGGCTTGGATTAGGGCAGTTGCAGAAAGAGCAAAGACTTATCTGGCCCTTGGAATATTATCCCTTTTTGCTCATGCATGTGGGCGCCAATGATAATGCTAGGGTGATCTTGAGTGTATCAAGAGTTTTTATAGAGCTGTGGGGAGCCCAGGATGTTGTCTGAGCATGCAGGGATGGTTAGGAAAGCCTGAGATCAGCTGGAGTTGCAATTAGAGAGGGATGTGGAGGACAGCAGGAAGGGTTACACTGGCAGCAAAAGGCCCAGTTTTCTCCTCAATGAACATGGTAAAAGGCTGAGGTACTTAGGTACTAGATGCCACTTTGCCTTGGTTTTCACTGGTAAGGTCTGCCTTCTGGCCTCTCAGGTCTCAGAGCCTAGTGACAGTCTGTGGGAGTGAAGTATTGCCCACAATAGACAAAGACAAAGATTAAGTTAGGGACCACTTAAGCCAATTGCAGATTCACAAGTCCATGGGACCAGATGGGATGCATCTGAAGGTGCTGAGAGAACTGGCTCATGTTATTGTGAGCCTACTCTGTCATCTTTGAAAGGCCATAGTGATTGGGAGAGGTTCCTGATGACTCGGTTGGGGGGGGGAGAGAAGGCAAAGATTATTCCCATTTTCAAGGAGGAGGATCTGGGAAACTACAGGCTGGTTAGCCTTGCCTCAGTCCTTGGAAAAGTTAAGGAATAAATCCTCCTGGAAGTCATGTCTGAGAAGAAGTGCAAGAAGGTGATTGCGAGCAGCCAGCATGGGTTTACCAAGGGTAAATTGTGCCTGATTGCCCTCTCTGCGATGACTGGCTGTGTGGACAAGGGGGAAAACAGTGGATGTTGACTTTAGAAAGGCTTTTGATGTGGTCTCCATACCTCACAAATTTGGTGAAGTGGATGATAAGGTGGGTGGAAAATTAGCTGGACTGCTGGACTCGGAGGGTTGTGATCAGCAGTGCAAAGTCCAACTGGTGGCCAATTACTAGTGGTATCTTCTAGAGATGGATATTGGGGCCAATACTGTTTAATGTCTATTAACAACTGGATAATGCAACTTTGTCCACTCTCTGCAAGTTTGCAGATAAGACCAAATTGTGGGGAGCGGTCAATATGTTATAAGGCTGGGCTGTTATTCAGAGGGACCTCAACAGGCTGGAGAAATGGGCTGGCAGGCACCTCGTGCAGTTCAACAAGGACAAATGCCAAATCCTGCACCTGGGGAGGTATAACACACCACACCAGTTCAGGCTGAGCACCAACTGACTAGAAAGCAGCTTTGCAGAAAAGGACATGAGGGTCCTGGTGGACAAGTTGAATATGAGACAGCAGTATGCCTTTGTAGTGAAGGCCAACCAAATACTGGGCTGTGTTAGCAAGAGTGTAATAGCAGGTCGAGGGAAGAGAATCTTTGCTTCTATTCAGCACTTGGGACTCCAGGTGTGATCTTGTGTGTCCAGTTCTGGGCTCCCTAGTACAAGACTGACATGGACACGTGGTGCGGTTGACATGCCTGAGGGATGGGATGCCATCCAGAGGGACCTGGACAAGCTCGAGAAGTGGGCCCGTGTGAACCTCATGAGGTTCAACAAGGCCAAGTGCAAGGTCCTGCACCTGGGTCAGGGCAGCCCCCGGTATCAATACAGGCTGGGGGATGAAGGGATTGAGAGCAGCCCTGCCGAGAAGGACTTGGGGATATACTGGTGGATGAAAAGCTGGACATGATCAGGCAATGTGCGCTCGCAGCCCAGAAGGCCAACCGTATCCTGAGCTGCATCAAAAGAAGTGTGGCCAGCAGGTCGAGGGAGGTGATTCTGCCCCTCTACTCTGCTCTGGTGAGACCCCACCTGGAGTACTGGAACGAGCTCTGGAACCCTCAGCACAAGAAAGACGTGGACCTGTTGGAGCGGGTCCAGAGGAGGGCCACGAAGATGATCAGGGGGATGGAACGCCTCTCCTCTGAAGAAAGGCTGAGAGAGTTGGGGTTGTTCAGCCTGGAGAAGAGAAGGCTTCGGGGAGACCTTATTGCGGCCTTTCAGTACTTAAAGGGGGCTTATAAGAAAGATGGGGACAGACTTTTTAGCAGGGCCTGTTGCGACAGGACAAGGGGGAATGGTTTTAAACTGAAAGAGGGTAGATTCAGACTAGATATAAGGAAGAAATTTTTCACGATGAGGGTGGTGAAACACTGGAACAGGTTGCCCAGAGAGGTGGTAGATGCCCCATCCCTGGAAGCATTCAAGGTCAGGTTGGACGGGGCTCTGAGCAACCTGACCTAGTTGAAGATGTCCCTGCTCATTGCAGGGGGGTTGGACTAGATGACCTTTAAAGGTCCCTTCCATCCCAAACCATTCTATGATTCTATGACATATTGGAGTGAGTCTAGCAGGGGCCACCAAGATAGTTGGGGACTGGAGCATGTGATATGTGAAGAGAGGCTGAACAAACCCAGATCTCTTGAAGAGAAGGCTCGGGGAGATCTCATTGCTGTCTAAAACTACCTAATGGGAGGGAGTAGAGAAGATGGAGCCAGTCTCTTCTCAGAGGCATGCAGGGATAGGACAAGAGGAAATGGGCAATGAGTTGGAACATGGGAAATCCTGATTAGATAAAAGGAAAAACCTTTTTCCCCCATGAGGGTGGTTAAATGCTGGAACAGGGTCCTGGAGAGGTTGCGATATCTTCATCCTTGGAGGTATTCAAACCTCAACTGGACAAGGCCCTGTGCAGTCTGCTCTCACTGGCCCTACTTTGAGTAGGGGGTTAGACCAGAAACCTTCAGAAGTCCCTTCCCACATAAGTTATTCTGTGATTGCATCAACTGTGATCCATAGGTCAGTGATGGCTCTTAAAGTCTTTATTGGTATATGTAAAGTTGTTTTGTCATTTGTTTTTACTACTTTCCTTGTGTTCATGTACTGTTAGGGAGGAATGTTTAGGCACTTTATGTTGAGAAATAGGTCTGAGGCATGTAAAAATGATGCGAGACTGGAAGGGGAACATATTGTGGTATATTTTGGATACTTCCTGTGTATGCCAACAGGAGAGAAATTAGAAACTTTGAATCATGAAGCTAATGGGGTGACCCTTACTTATGAGACCAAGAGAAAGCAAGATGGATGTGTGGTACGGCAGGCAGATGTTTGGGTTGTATATTTGGGGAAAGAACAAGCCAATAGCTAAGAAGCATGTACAGTGGTGAGTGAAAGAAGGGGGGGAGAGGAACAGAACAAGTTTAAAGCTTGACTGAAGTAGGCGTGAAAGTTCTTGAGGCTTTTTATCATAAAGACTGTACAATTCCCATATTAAAGACAGTACTTTCTTAGTATTGCTTTTCCTTGTAAGCAATTGTAGTTTCTGCGGGTGTGTTATCTGACTGAAAAGAGAGATTCTCTGTGATGGTGAGTGGGAGTGGTTGTGAAGCCATTCTCTTCGTTATGTTTCCATTGTAAGAAAATGTTTGAGTATTCCTCAAGGTAGAACATGGGTAATATTTAAATGATCCAGTGTAGGTTTTTTTTATGTTCTACTATAATTTTTTTCAGTACACTTGTGTCGTGGTTTAACCCTAGCCAGCAACTAGACACCACACAGCTGCTCGCTCACCCCGCCCCCCCGGTAGGATGGGGGAGAGAATCGGGAGGGCACAAGTAGGAAAACTCGTGGGTTGGGATAATAGCAGTTTAATAATGGAAATAAAACAAAGTAGAACAGTAATAATAACAATGATAACAACAACAATAATAGAATATGCAAAGCAGGTGATGCACAATAGAACTGCTCACCACCTGCTGACTGACGTCGCACCTGTCCCGAGCACCCCCCTTTCCTGGACCACGCCTCCTAATTATATACTGAGCATGATGTCACATGGTATGGAATACCCCATTGGCCAGCTGGGTCAGCCATCCTGGCTGTGCTCCCCCTGCCCAGCTTCCCGTGCACCTGGCAGAGCATGGGAAGCCGAAAAGTCCACTGTGTCCTCGGTGCAAGCAACGACCAAAGCATCAATGGGCCATCAACGTTCCTCTTGTACCAAAGCCAAAATACAGCGCCCTCCCCAGCTACTAGAAAGAAAGTTAACTCTGTCCCAGCCAGAACCAGGACAACTTGTATTATTTTGGGTTCAAAGAAACCCTTATTTTTGCAAGTCAGCCCATTGTCTGGGTGTGAGACCTGCTGAGAGGAGTCAACAAGAAGAGAGGCTCTCCTTATATTACTGTGCAGACTCTGGGGGATGGGGGGGTGTGTGTTCTGCCTTCAGGGATATAGGATGCAGGGGAAAAGCATTTTGGGATTGTGCAAGACTTAGTATGGGGTATTTAGGGGAAGGCCCAAAGGCAAGGGGAGGGGAGGTATCAAGGTGGATTGGAAAGGAATAAGTATGGGAAAATAGAGGGATAAGGGGATAAAAGGCCCAGTCACATGTAAACAGGTTGCTGATCAGTATGCTTGTCTGTCCACGCCCTGTGCCTGATCAATGCAGCCTGTCCTGTCTTATTAAACTCCCTAACTATTTTTCCTAGGTGAGGAGGTTCTCTATTTTGTGTGCATGTGTGTGTATGGAGGTCTAGATGTCAGCAACTGGAGAAGGGGCCATGGAATTATAGGGGCTCATGAGCCTGAGGTCCCAGCAACTGGAGTGCTTTCCAGTTGTGTGGGTGCATGTAATAGCTAGTAAACTTCAAGCTGGACTAGCCAGAAAGTAGGATGAGATGCTTGGGAGACAGGTATCGGAGAGGTTGTAAGTCTGAGTCAGTTACTGGAGAGACCAGAGGGTCTGAGAGACAGCTACTGTAGAAAGGCCATAAGTCTGGATGAGCTACCAGAGAGACCTGTTTGTGTGTGTGTGTGAGGCAATTGGAAGACCAGGGGATCCAGGGGCCAGCTACTGGATAGACTGAGTGTCTAAGGCCAGTTACTGGAGGAATCCACAGTATGTGTGTGTGTGTGTGTATGTATGTGTGCATGCATGAGGTCTGAGTACCAGCAGCTGGAGTGGGGCTGCAGGCCTTGGGAGTTCATTGGGAGTTCACATGCCCAGTTGCTAGGAATGGGGGAGACTAGGGATATAGGGGCCAGCTACTGGAGGGATTCATATTGTACATATGTATGTATTTTCCATTAACGGGCTTTCATCCTGATCAGCCAGAGAGAGGAACAGGCCATTGGTGCTGTTTGTGAGAGTGCTGCTGTATTTTTCTGTCAGTGTTGATCTGTGTGTCTGGCTTTGCGTGTATGTATTGTGTGCATATGTGCCTATTGGAAATACATGCTCACTCAGTCTTGCTACTCTTTGGACCTGGGGGTATGGCACTGTGGTAGCCTTGCCTTTATTGAGCTACCAGCTTCAGCACCTCCTAACAGAGTGTACCTTTTAAATAGAATAGCCAATTTCCACCTAGCCTTATGTAAAGGTAAGAGTTTACAAGGAAAATTGAGTTGTACTATTGCCAGATGTGTTAAGTAATCAGTGGCTGAAAGAAAAAGCTTGGTTAAGTCTATAAAAGTATGAGTTAAGGTGAAGGCAATTTGTCTGCTCAACTGAGCCGTACTACTTAGTTCTCTGAAACCTAATTGGGTATATCACTTGTTCCCATTGTTTGCTTTCTCCTTTTTTGTCACTCTTCTGTGTGTGTTTTGTTGTGTCTTAAGGCAAGTTCTTAAAAACCTTCAAAACTTTTCTTCAAGAAGACAACCCCTAAGCCTTGCAGGACTCAACAGAGAAATGTCAGTTCTTAATTTTTGTTTTGTCTACCCTTAGGATTTTTTGTGTTCCTTCTCTTCACACTTATTCTAACTATAAAATTAATTTTCAGGTGATTCCTTCCCCCCCGCCCCCCTTTAGCCTGTGTTCTCTCCCAAGCTGAATCTTTGTTGTCCTTTCCACAACTACAGAAACCTCAGGACCTTGATCCCATGCTATTAAATGAGAAACTTCACCATTGATTTTAATGAGTGCAGGGTTAGGGTGCTGCTATTAATTTTTTCTTGCACTTGTTACTGTTTAGAGCTCTCCTCAGTTCAAGTATTCTCTGTTCATCAAATTCATGTGCTGTTTACCAATTTCCAAACTAACAGAAATGTTAAGTAAGACCACGCACAGTGCCAATTCTTATGCTGCCACATAAGTCTTTCTGTGCTGATATAATGCATTGCTGTTTACTTAAATTACTGTATTTATAGTAGTTAAGCAAGCTTTCATGTTGTGATGGTGTTTGAAGACTAAATTATCTTAATTGAAAGATAAGGCTACTGAGACAACATCAGATATTTAATTAAAACAAAGTCTGCTTGATTACAAGTTCTTGCATTGTCCGCTAAGTTTGTAATTCTATTTTATAAAATTATTAGGTATGAAAAAACTTTTATTGTAAATAAGTTTTGCTTATAGCTTATGACTTCTGTTATCTTCTAAATGTTTAGATATGTTAAATGTAATATTTTGAGAAGATACCTAACTTTTTTCTTAAATGCAAAGGTCTATAGTAGTCTGAATACAGGCATATCTGTGTGCTGTAGGAGGAAGTGCTTTATTAATATTTCTTTAAACTAACTCAGAGAAAAGTAGACTATAATCATAAACAGACTGATTAGGGCATCAGGCATAAAGAATAAATTTTGGATGGTCAGTATTACCAATGTGAAGTTCTTTGCTTCTTTAATTGTGAAAAACGTGGTTTTACTCTTTTGCAGTGTTTTCTGGAGGTCGTAAAGCTAGCAAAAAAAAAAAATGTATAGAAGGCAGCAAATAGAAGTGTTATTCTTGGAGGTTTCAGCAATAATGGCTCTTCTCCAATAATGTGAATTAAGCAATTGCATGTTGCTAAACAAACTAAAGCATTCTTGAGATGAAGAGAGTTTTCTGCAGCTGTTTTATCTAGATGAGTTGCCTGGGAATCCTATAAGCATATTAAAATTGTCGTCTCATCCATGGTTGCTTTCTGAATTTGCCATAAGGGTGTCCAGTTCTTTTGTCTGTGCTTTCTCTTTAAAGTGGATAAAGGTTTGCTCTTCACTAGAGCTGAGACTGAGAAGTGTTCATCCTGGCTTGTCAGGAAGATAGTTGTATTAGATTGTAGGCCATATGATGATTTTTTTTTTTTTTTTTTTTTTTGGTGTGTGTCTGTGTGTCAAATGCTGTCTAGAGAGCAGGTCCAGTTTTCAAAAGTGTCTAACTAGAGGAGTCTCTGATTCATGTGCTTGGTGTCCCAGAGGTATACTTGAAGTGCTGAAAGCATCTGCAGATTTGCATGTAAATCCTTAGAACTGATTTATCTTCTTGGCATATTGAGAGAGAGTATATGTTTAATATTAGCAGAAACTGATCCAAGTTATACCTAGAGTGTTTTGATATAGAACCCATTCTGGTCTACTTCAGTATAAATGGGTAATGTTTATATTTTATCCCATAGAAGTACTTGTATTGTATCCTCTCAGTGGCTTGGTTCTTGTGATAATCAACTTGATAACATCAGTGGTGAAGTGATTTGGGGGGGGGGCGGCGCACAAAGTTCAGTGAACTTGATCACTTGTTAGAATGTAACCTTATATTGAATACATTTAAAAATAAACTGCATTCCCTGGGTCTACTAGTAATCTATGTTATGACATCCAGCTACGACTGTAAGAAAAAAAACTTTGGCCAACAGACTGTTCCACCTAGGGTGGTAGTGAAACTGTTTGGGTGACATAATATAAAAGGGAAAAATTAAGCACTTGGTGTTTATACTTGGGTTGCAAGATTATTCTTAGGCCTGTAGCATTGGTGTTAGTTGTGGCATGCCCTCTCCTGATATGATAGATGTACTCAAGAGGTACTCAACAATTTTTTTTGCCTCAGTTTTCACTGGCAATCTCTCTTCCCACATCTCTCAAGCCCCTGAATCTCAAAGCAGGGATGGGGAGCGAAGTCCCTCCCATTGCAAGAAAAGATCAAGTTTGAGACCACCTGAGGAACCTGAATATAAACAAGTCCATGGGACCTGATGAGATGTATCCCAGGGTCATGAGGGAATTGGCTGATGTAGTTGGCAAGCCACTGCATCATATTTGAAAAGTCATGGCAGTAAAGTGAAGTCCCCAGTGACTGGAGAAAAGGGAAACATCACACCCATATTTTAAAAAGGGTAATAAGGAGGCCCCTAGGAACTACTGACCCGTCAGCCTCACCTCTAACCCCAGTAAGATCGTTGAACACATGTCAAGGCATATGGAAGGCAGGGAGGTGATTAGAGACAGCCAACATGGCTTCACCAAGGGCAAATTGTGGCTGACTAATCTGGTGGTCTTCTATGATGGAGTGACTGCATCAGTGGACAAGGGAAGAGCTATGGATGTCATCTACCTAGATTTCTGTAAGGCCTTTTGATACAGTCCCCCATAACACTCTTGCCTCTAAACTGGAGAGAGGTGGGTTTGACGGTTGGACTGTTAGATGGATAAGGAATTGGCTGGATGGCTGTGTCCAAAGAGTTCTAGTCAATGGCTCAATGTCCAAGTGGAAACCAGTAATGAGTGGTGTCCCTCAAGGGTCCGTACTGGGACCAATACTGTTTAATATCTTCATCAATGACATAGACAGTGGGATTGAGTGCACGCTCAGCAAGTTTGCAGACGACACCAAGCTGAGTGGTACGGTCGACATGCCTGAGGGATGGGATGCCATCCGGAGGGACCTGGACAAGCTCGAGAAGTGGGCCCGTGTGAACTTCATGAGGTTCAACAAGGCCAAGTACAAGGCCCTGCACCTGGGTCGGGGCAGCCCCTGGTATCAATATAGGCTGGGGGATGAATGGATTGAGAGTAGCTCTGCGGAGAATGACTTGGGGATACTGGTGGATGGAAAATTGGACATGAGCTGGCATTGTGAACTTGCATCCCAGAAAGCCCATCGTATCCTGAGCTGCTGTTGTGGTTTTAACCCGAGCCAGGAACTAAACGCCACACAGCGTCTTGCTCACTCCCCTGACCTTCGGTGGGATGGGGGAGAGAATTGGGAGGGTAATAGTAAGAAAACTCGTGGGTTGAGATAAAGACAATTTAATAATTGAAATAAAGTAAAATAATAATAATAACAATAATAATAATCGAATATACAAAGCAAGTGATGCATGATGCAATTGCTCATCACCCACTGACCGATGCCCAGCTAGTCCCTGAGAAGCGATCACTGCTTTCTGGACCACACCTCCTAGTTTATATACTGAACATGATGTCATATGGTATGGAATATCCCTTTGGTCACTTGGGTTAACTGTCCTGGCTAGGCTCCCTTCCAGCTTCTTGTGTACCTGGCAGAGCATGGGAAGCTGAAAAGTCCTTGACTAGGGTAAATGCACTACTTAGCAACAACTAAAACATCAGTGTCTTATCAACATTCTTCTCATTAAATCCAAAACACAGCACTATACCAGCCACTAGGAAGAAATTTAACTCTATCCCAGAAAAAAACAGGACAATATCCACCCCTTATTCTATACCATCTACATAATACCCAGGTCTCACATTTTCCAATACATTCCAATTAACAATTACCACTTTTCCTGCCTTTTGATGTATATACACACAGATATCATTCCCTTAGTCCATGGGCCATCCCTCTAAAATGTCCATTGAGTTCATTTAGTCCATGACTTTGGGCTCCATCTGTCAGAACAGTCCTTCAGGGCAGGAGAGATGGTGTGTGGTGTTGGGCTGTTGCATCCTGAAGCCAGTTCTGATTCCATTATTGCTGTGCTCGTCCGGTTCTATCATCGTTGCACTTTGCTTGGTTTCATCGGAGTTCATCCTACATTAATCTGGGTGATTATTGCTGCAAGACCGTTGATATGGCATATAGCAACCATAGAAGTGATGACATACAGTATTATATAGCAAGTAACATCATATAATTCAGTTCATTGGCTATTTTCACCCAAAATCAAATCCCCTTGAGGTACACACCGGACTTCTCCATCCTTTCGCATTACCCACCAAGTGCACCCAGGTCCTTGAGCAAAAGCAATCCCACGGATGGGTTTTCCCTTGCCAGAGGCAGGAGTAACCCAGACTGTCTTCCCCAGCATATTTCTTATGTGCACGACAGGGACTTTATCCCCATCTACAGTACGTAAGAGTCTTGATTGGGCAGGGCCAGCTCGATTGACAGATCCCCTGGTGTTGACTAACCAGGTGGCTTTTGCTAAATGTGTATCCCAATGCTTGAATGTCCCACCACCCATTGCTCTCAGTGTAGTCTTTAGCAGTCCGTTGTATTGTTCGATTTTCCCAGAGGCTGGTGCATGGTAGGGGATGTGATAGACCCACTCAATGCCATGCTCTTTGGCCCAGGTGTCTATGAGGGTGTTTCGGAAGTGAGTGCCGTTGTCTGACTCAATTCTTTCTGGGGTGCCATGTCGCCATAGGACTTGCTTTTCAAGGCCCAGGATGGTGTTCCTGGCGGTGGCATGGGGCACGGGATATGTTTCCAGCCATCCGGTGGTTGCTTCCACCATGGTGAGCACACAGCGCTTGCTGTGGTGGGTTTGTGGGAGTGTGATTGTAGTGGTTTAACTCGGCAGGCAGCCAAACACCAGACAGCTGCTCGCTCACTCCCCCCGCCCCCACAGTGGGATGGGGGAGCGAATCAGAAAAAAAAAAGTAAAATTCATGGATTGAGATAAAGACAGTTTAATAGAACAGAAAAGGAAGGGAAAATGATAATAATTATTATAACAATAATAATAATGATAGAATATACAAAATGAGTGATGCAAAATGCAGTTGCTCAGCGGGTGGTAAGCAGTGACCAAAAAACAGCAATCGCTACTTCCTGGAACATGCCTACCATTTATGTACTGAGCATGACGACACATGGTATGGAATACCCCGTTGGACAGCTGGGCGAGCTGTCCTGGCTATACTCCCTCCCAGCCCCTTCCAGAGCATGGAAGCTGAATGTCCTTGAGTAGCAGAGTACTTAGCAACAACTGAAAACATCAGCGTGTTATCAACATTCTTCTCATACTAAATCCAAAACACAGCACAAGGAAGAAATTTAACTCTATCCCAGCTGAAACCAGGACAGTGATGTAATCAATCTGCCAGGCCTCCCCATATTTATATTTCAACCATCGTCCCCCATACCAGAGAGGCTTTACTCGATTGGCTTCCTTGATTGCAGCCCATGTTTCACATTCATGGATAACCTGTGCAATGGTATCCATGGTCAAGTCCACCCCTTGATCACGAGCCCATCTATATGTTGCATCTCTTCCTTGATGGCCTGAGGCATCATGGGCCCACCGAGCTATAAATAATTCACCCTTATGTTGCCAGTCCAGATCCACCTGAGCCACTTCAATCTTAGCAGCCTGGTCCGCCTGCTGGTTGTTTTGATGTTCTTCAGTGGCCCGACTCTTGGGTACGTGAGCATCTACGTGACGTACTTTTACAACCAGGTTCTCTTCCCGGGCAGCAATATCTTGCCACAATGTGGCGGCCCAGATGGGTTTACCTCTGCGCTGCCAGTTGTTCTGCTTCCACTGCTGCAACCACCCCCACAGGGCATTTGCCACCATCCATGAGCCAGTATAGAGATAAAGTACTGGCCATTTTTCTCGTTCAGCAATGTCCAAGGCCAGCTGGATGGCTTTCACCTCTGCAAACTGGCTCGATTCACCTTCTCCTTCAGCAGTTTCTGCAACTTGGCGTATAGAACTCCATACAGCAGCTTTCCACCTCCGATGCTTTCCCACAAGGCGACAGGACCCATCAGTGAACAGGGCATATTGCTTCTCATTTTCTGGTAGTTTGTTATACAGTGGGGCCTCTTCAGCACGTGTCACCTCCTCCTCTGGGGATATTCCAAAATCTTTGCCTTCTGGCCAGTTCGTGATCACCTCCAAGATTCCTGGGCGACTGGGGTTTCCTATTCGGGCCCGTTGTGTGATCAGTGCGACCCACTTACTCCACGTAGCATCGGTTCATGATGTGTAGAGGGGACGCTCCCTTTGAACATCCAGCCCAGCACCGGCAGTCGGGGTGCCAGGAGGCGCTGTGCTTCAGTACCAACCACTTCCGAAGCAGCACGAATCCCTTCATATGCTGCCAATATCTCCTTCTCAGTTGGAGTGTAGCGGGCCTTGGATCCTCTGTATCCCCGACTCCAGAACCCCAGGGGTCGACCTCGAGTCTCCCCTGGTGCTTTCTGCCAGAGGCTCCAGGTAGGGCCATTCTCCCCGGCTGCGGTGTAGAGCACATTCTTCACATCTTGTCCTGCCCGGACTGGCCCAAGGGCTACTGCCTGAACTATCTCCTGTTTAATTTGTTCAAATGCTTGTCGTTGCTCAGGGCCCCATCTGAAGTCGTTCTTCTTCCTTGTCACTTGATAGAGAGGGCTTACGATCTGACTGTAATCTGGAATATGCATTCTCCAAAAGCCCACAATGCCTAAGAAGGCTTGTGTTTCCTTTTTGCTAGTTGGTGGGGACATGGCTGTTATTTTGTTGATCACATCCATTGGGATCTGACGACGTCCATCTTGCCATTTTATTCCTAAAAACTGGATCTCCTGTGCGGATCCCTTGACCTTACTTTGTTTTATGGCAAAACCGGCCTTCAGAAGGATTTGAATTATTTTCTTCCCTTTCTCAAAAGCTTCTTCTGCTGTGCTGCCCCACACAATGAGGTCATCAATGTATTGCAGGTGTTCCGGAGCCTCACCCTGTTCCAGTGTGGTGTGGATCAGTCCATGGCAAATGGTAGGGCTGTGTTTCCACCCCTGGGGCAGTCGGTTCCAGGTGTACTGGACGCCCCTCCAAGTGAAAGCGAACTGTGGCCTGCACTCTGCTGCCAAAGGGATGGAGAAGAACGCATTAGCGATATCAATTGTGGCGTACCACTTGGATGCCTTTGACTCCAGTTCGTATTGGAGTTCTAGCATGTCCGGCACGGCAGCACTCAGTGGCGGCGTGGCTTTGTTCAGGCCACGATAGTCTACTGTTAGTCTCCACTCTCCATTAGACTTTCGCACTGGCCATATGGGACTGTTAAAGGGTGAGCGAGTCTTGCTGATCACTATTTGGCTCTCCAGTCGACGAATCAGCCTATGGATGGGAATCAGGGGGTCTCGATTTGTGTGATATTGCTGCCAGTGCACTGTTGTGGTAGTGATTGGCACCTGTTGTTCCTCGACCCTCAGCAACCCCACAACAGAAGGGTCCTCCGAGAGACCGGGCAAGGTGGACAGCTGTTTAATTTCCTCCGTCTCCAGGGCAGCTATACCAAAAGCGCACCAGGACCCTTTTGGGTCCTTGAAATACCCTCTCCTGAGGTAGTCTATGCCAAGGATGCACGGAGCCTCTGGGCCAGTCACAATGGGGTGCTTCTGCCACTCATTCCTGGTTAGGCTCACTTCGGCCTCCAATACAGTTAAGTCTTGGGATCCCCCTGTCACTCCAGAAATACAGATGGGTTCTGCCCCTTTATAGCTTGATGGCATCAGGGTGCACTGTGCACCGGTGTCTACGAGAGCCTTATACTCCTGTGGGTCTGATGTGCCAGGCCATCGAATCCACACAGTCCAGTAAACCCGGTTGTCCCTTTCCTCCACCTGGCTGGAGGCAGGGCCCCTCTAGTCCTGGTCATAGTAGTCATTACTCACTTCTTGTAGATGCGAATCAAAAGTCCTTTTATTAAGATTGGAAGTAAAATCAGCCCTTCTACTCTGTCTGGGGAACTGCCTGCTGGACACTGGAGCAGCAGTTTTCCTGGCAGAACCGCCTTTTGTGGTTGTTTTCCCTTGCAACTCACGTACCCGTGCCTCTAGGGTCGAGGTAGATTTTCCATCCCACTGTCTCATGTCCTCTCCGTGGTCACGCAGGTAAAACCACAGGGTGCCCCGGGGTGTGTATCCACGATATCCTCTCTCTTGAGCAGAGGGACTCTGACTCCTAATGGCTGAGATACTGGCCGGTGCAGGTGGAGAATAGGACATATCCTCTTTGAGTTGCTGGACCTCCTGAGACAGTTTCTCCACAGCAGAGACACAGGCCCGTAGGGAGGAAGAGAGACTTTCTTCATATTGCCGGAGTTGGCCAGCCAATTCATCAGGTGGGGAGTAGGACCTATCCTTTTTGAGTTGCTGGAACTCCTGGGACAGTTTTTTGGACAGTTTCTCCGCAGCCGAGATGAGGGAGGAAGAGAGACTTTCTTCGTATTGCCCGAGTTGGCCAGCCAATTCATCCACCGTTTGTTCCTCTCAATCTTTCCAGGTCATTATTGCCAATGAGTTTGCATGTGACGCTGGTGTGCTCTGTCCAAATTTCCGCCACGTGGATTGTGTGCACTTGACTTCATCTGGGTCTTTGGATAACTGCTCGTTGTTCAGGTCACTATAAACCACCTCCAGCACGGTTAATTCCCTCAGGTACTGGATACCTCTCTCCATGGTGGTCCACTTGCCTGGGTGACATATAACGTCTTCCTTGAAGGGCTACCTTTCCTTCACGCCTGACAGCAGTCGCTTCCAGAGGCTGAGGACTTGTGCCCCTCGTCCAGTCGTTTTGTCAATGCCCCCTTCCCTAGAAAGGGATCCCAGCTGTCTGGCTTCCTTCCCCTCTAATTCCAGGCTACTGGCCCCATTCTCCCAGCATCAGAGCAGCCAGGTGACAATGTGCTTGCCTCGACGATGGCTGAAATCTTTCCGCATATCTCACAGCTCACTCAGGGATAGGGATCGGGTGGTTACCATCTCATTTACGGGTTCTGCCTCTTCCTCCTCCTGTTCTCCTGATGGCCCTGGTTCATCTTCATCCCTTACTAAACGAGCTGATTTTCTTGTGTGTTTCTTCTTGTATATTTCTTGCGTATAGGGGTAACTGATACCAGCATGGGTTGGTTCTCTGTTGCAGGGGTTGGAGTAGCCGCAGTGCCTGTCGTTTTGTCATCACATCCAGAGACCTGTTCTCCTTGGGATTTCTGAATAGTGTTGAACAGGGCTCGGTAGGCATAGGCCAGGCTCCAGCACGTTGCAGTGATTTGTGTCTCTCTGGAATTGCCAGGGTGACAGAATACTTTTTCCAAATACTTTACTTGTTTTTCTGGATTCTGCACTTGTTCAGGGGTGAAGTTCCAGAACACTGGGGGTGCCCACCGTCCTAGGCATTTGCCCATGCTATCCCACTCACCCTGCCACTCATAACTGTCCAGCCTTGGGGCAGATATCTGGATGATGTTCTTAAATTGCTTATTAACCTTAGACAATTCCAAAACAATATTCCCAAGAAATACCAATAGAAGTATCTTAACTACCCAGGGATGTTCAAGATGATACTGAAAAGTTATTGTAATGACGGAGGAAACATCATAGAAGAAGGTAGCGAAGGTGTCATTTTGTATTTCCTCCATAAAAAACCTGTCAGAGGAAGAGGTATAATTGCTAATTGTCTCCATGAGGTGGTACCCGAAGTACAGTAATGGCTTCAGTACAAAACTTAAATACCAGATTATGCTCAAGGCCAGTGTTTTAATAACATATCTCCCAGGCAAAACATCGCTAATCACTGCAGAGCACAACAGACTGCAAAACCCAGCACCAATCTTTAACATGTACAGCAAAAACAAGAGCATGGTGCAGATCAGATAAACTAATATCGAGAACAGATGAATCAATATTGTGATCGGCTACTGTTAACAGATATAAATTCCTTAGTACGCTCTAGTTAATCTGTTATTACCTCAAACCCTTTGTGCCCCACGTCGGGTGCCAAAAAGGACTGTCGTGGTTTTAACCCTAGCCAGCAGCCAAACACCACACAGCCGCTTGCTGTCTCCCCCCACCTCCGGTGGGATGGGGGAGAGAATCAGGAGAGTAAAAGTGAGAAAACTCGTGGGTTGAGATAAGAACAGTTTAATAATTGAAATAAAGTAAAATAGTAATAATAATAACAATAATAGAATATACAAAATGAGTGATGCACAATGCAATTGCTCACCACCCGCCGACTGATGCCTAGCCAGTCCCTGAGGAGCGATCGCTGCCCCCCAGCCAACTCCCCCCAGCTTATATACTGAGCATGATGTCATATGGTATGGAATATCCCTTTGGTCAGTTTTGGTCAGCTGTCCTGGCTGTGCCCCCTCCCAGCTTCTTGTGCACCTGGCAGAGCATGGGAAGCTGAAAAGTCCTTGACTAGGGTAAATGCACTACTTAGCAACAACTAAAACATCAGTGTGTTATCAACATTCTTCTCATCCTAAATCCAAAACACAGCACTATACCAGCTACTAGGAAGAAAATTAACTCTATCCCAGCCAAAACCAGGACAGCTGCATCAAAAGAAGCATGGCCAACAGGTTCTCCTTTCTATTCAACTACAAATCTACCTTGCCTTTGGCTGCAGCCTCAGTCATACCAATTAATTTTGGAAACACTTCAGTCTCGTTGCTTCCTTTCCCATGCTGCTGTAGGATGATGTTGCATGTTGAAATTCAGTGGTATTCTTGCATGTAATTCCATTAGTCTTTGAGAAGGTTGAACCTACTTAGCACTCCATGTAAGTTAGGAAGAAAAGTTTAGATAACTGGCACTTTTCTTTTGGAGAAGACATCATTGTTAGGCTAGTTTTGTATGTACATAGGATACCAAAAGGATTTGGTAATCCTTAGTTTGTGTATTGTTGAAGGAAGGACTGTAATAAAGTTACAGGCCAGAAGGCTAGTTCTTGAACACTTAACTCGAA
The DNA here is from genome assembly GCF_964195595.1 of Calonectris borealis. NCBI lineage: Eukaryota > Metazoa > Chordata > Aves > Procellariiformes > Procellariidae > Calonectris > Calonectris borealis. The sequence goes on along the minus strand of NC_134351.1, from coordinate 48,799,691 downwards.
TGTTACATTAGTGGAACTACCCACAAACATCACATTGCTTCAGTGTCCTGGTAAAACTAAAGGGTTTTAGTCTAAATTGTTTTTCTAACCTTGAGATACTGTTCTGTATCCACAGCTATATCTTGCTGTCCTCATTGAGCTTTTTCAGCCAGGAACATTTTCTACTTCAATACCTTAGATGCAGGTTTCATGTCCATTTTAAGTAGGTTTTATAGTGATTAGGGGATAATCTTTTCTCCCTTTGGTATTTCTAAAAGTTAAACATATGCATCCCAAAATATTGCTAAATGTGCAATGTTTCATAATGTTTCAGGCAGAGAGCAAGAAACAACTGAATATTTCAGTTGCACTGTATGATTCCCCTTGACCATGCATTCTTCATAAGAAAACTAGCTACTGAGTTCTAGTTCTGACTTAGTCTATTGATGAGTGAAATTTGCACTGCTTTATAGTTTTGGCAGCTTAGATCTTGAGCTTTTCACTTCAGATGACAATTCATCTTCAAGACATCTTTCATGTGGTTTGAAAATATCCTTTACATGGCTGCTTTAAGTCATGCCAATTGAAATAGAATCATAGAATCATTTAGGTTGGAAAAGACCCTTAAGATCATCGAGTCCAAGCGTTAACCTAACACTGCGAAGTCCATCACTAAACCATGTCCCTAAGTGCCACGACTACACGTCTTTTAAATACCTCCAGGGATGGTGACTCAACCACTTCCCTGGGCAGCCTGTTCCAGTGCCTGACAATCCTTTCAGTAAAGAAATTTTTCCTAATATCCAGTCTAAACCTCCCCTGGCATAACTTGAGGCCATTTCCTCTTGTCCTATCGCTTGTTACTTGGGAAAAGAGACCAACACCCACCTCACTACAACCTCCTTTCAGGTAGTTGTAGAGCGCGATGAGGTCTCCCCTCAGCCTCCTCTTCTCCAGGCTAAACAGTCCCAGTTCCCTCAGCCGCTCCTCATAAGACTTGTGCTCCAGGCCCTTCACCAGCTTCGTTGCCCTCCTCTGGACACATTCCAGCACCTCAGTGTCCTTCTTGTAGTGAGGGGCCCAAAACTGAACACAGTATTCGAGGTGCGGCCTCACCAGTGCCGAGTACAGGGGCACGATCACCTCCCTACTCCTGCTGGCCACGCTATTTCTGATACAGGCCAGGATGCCATTGGCCTTCTTGGCCACCTGGGCACACTGCCGGCTCATGTTCAGCCAGCTGTCAACCAGCACCCCCAGGTCCTTTTCCTCCGGGCAGCTTTCCAGCCACTCTTCCCCAAGCCTGTAGCGTTGCCTGGGGTTGTTGTGACCCAAGTGCAGGACCCGGCACTTGGCCTTGTTGAACCTCATACAGTTGGCCTCAGCCCATCGATCCAGCCTGTCCAGGTCCCTCTGCAGAGCCTTCCTACCCTCCAGCAGATCAACACTCCCGCCCAACTTAGTGTCATCTGCAAACTTACTGAGGGAGCACTCGATCCCCTCATCCAGATCATTGATGAAGATATTAAACAGAACTGGCCCCAGTACTGAGCCCTGGGGAACACCGCTCGTGACCGGCCGCCAACTGGATTTAACTCCGTTCACCACAGCTGTCTGGGCTCGGCCGTCCAGCCAGTTTTTTACCCAGCGAAGAGTACACCTGTCTAAGACATTAGCAGCCAGTTTCTCCAGGAGAATGCTGTGGGAAATGGTGTCAAAGGCTTTACTGAAGTCCAGGTAAACAGCCTTTGGATATTTGGTACCCCGAGAACAATTGGTCTTGCTATTAAATACTGAGGCAAAGAAGGCATTAAGTACCTCAGCCTTTTCCTCATCCTTTGTCACTGTTTCCCCCTCACATCCAATAAAGGATGGAGATTCTCCTTAGCCCTCCTTTTGTTGTTAATGTATTTATAGAAACATTTTTTATTGTCTTTTACTGCAGTAGCCAGATTAAATTCTAGTTGGGCTTTGGCCCTTCTAATTTTCTCCCTGCATAACCTCATGACATCCTTGTAGTCCTCCTGAGTTGCCTGCCCCTTCTTCCAAAGGTCATAAACTCTCTTTTTATTTTTTTTTTCCTGAGTTCCAGCCAAAGCTCTTTTTTTAGCCAGGCCGGTCTTCTTCCCCACCGGCTCGTCTTTCAGCACATGGGGACGACCTGCTCCTGTGCCTTTAAGATGTCCTTCTTGAAGAATGTCCAGCCTTCCTGGACTCCTTTGCCTTTCAGGACTGCCTCACAAGGGACTCTGTCAACCAGGCCCCTAAACAGGCCAAAGTCTGCCCTCCGGAAGTCCAAGGTAGCAGTTCTGCTAACCCCTCTCCTTACTTCTCCGAGAATAAACAACTCTATCATTTCGTGATCGCTGTGCCCAAGATGGCCTCCAACCATCACATCACCCACAAGTCCTTCTCTGTTCACAAACAACATGTCCAGCGGGGCGCCTTCCCTAGTTGGCTCCCTCACCAGCTGTGTCAGGAAGTTATCTTCCACACCCTCCAGGAACCTCCTAGACTGTTTCCTCTCTGCTGTATTGTATTTCCAGCAGACATCTGGTAAGTTGAAGTCCCCCATGAGAACAAGGGCTAGTGAATGTGAGACTTCTCCCAGCCTCTTGCAGAATGCTTCATCTGCCTCTTCATCCTGGTTAGGTGGTCTATAACAGATTCCCATCATGATATCTGCTTTGTTGGCCTTTCCTCTGATTCTTACCCATAAACATTTGACCCTTTCATCACCATTGTCAAGCTATAGACAGTCAAAGCACTCCCTAACATACAGGGCTACCCCACCGCCTCTCCTTCCTTGCCTCTCCCTCCTGAAGAGTTTATAGCCATCCATTGCAGCACTCCAGTTGCGTGAGTCATCCCACCATGTTTCCGTGACTGCAACTATATCATAGTTTTCCAGCTGCACAATGGCTTCCAACTCCTCCTGTTTGTTGCCCATGCTGCGTGCATTGGTGTAGATGCACTTCATTTGGGCTATTGATCCTGCCACCTTTTTGGGGGAAAAGCCCTAATTCCTATGTGTCTATTCTCAGGTGCCTCCGTGGTTTCTAACACATCAACAACCCTTGCGTCTTTGCTGCCGTATGGATCTCCATCCCCTACCTCCACCAAGATGGCTAGGGTGCTGCGCGCATTAGTACAGGGACGTTTCAAATGTGCCCCGGTGTACTCAGCACATCGTGGAGAAGACTGAAGGACCTCGCTAGCACACCGTCCCTCAAACATTGGTGTGCCGCCCCCAGGCTTATCTCTACTGAGTCTGGTTTTATCCCTTTCCCCCTTCAAATCTAGTTTAAAGCTCTTTCAATGAGCCCTGCTAACTCCTGCACAAAGATCCTTTTCTCCCTTTGAGACAGGTGTACCCCATCTGTTGCCAGCAGGCCTGGTGTTGTGTAGAATGACCCATGATCAAAAAACCCAAAATTCTGCTGGTGACACCAGTCTCGGAGCCAGTTATTGATCAGCTGGCTCTTCCTGTTTCTTCCCTCATCCTTCCCTGCAACTGGAAGGATAGAGGAGAACACTACTTGTGCTCCTGATCCCTTAACCAGTCGTCCCAAGGCCCTGAAGTCTCTTTTGATTGCCCTCGGACTTTTTATTGCAACTTCGTTGCTGCCTACATGAAAAATCAATAATGGATAATAATCCGAGGGCTGTACCAGGGTAGGAAGTTTTCCTGTAACAACTTTAACCGAGGCCCCAGGGAGGCAGCAGACTTCCCTAAGAAATTGGGCCTTCTGTTCCTCTCAGAAGAGAGTCTCCTATGGCAATAACCCGTCTTTTTTTCTTTATGGAAGTGGTTTTGACACAGTGCATAGGCCGACTTAGCCTCGGTGACACCTCCAAGCTAGATGGACCATCATCCTCATCATTGTTTGGTTCCATTTGCAGAGCTTCGTACCTATTGTACAAGGGCACCTGGGAAGGTGAGGTAGTCACAGAGGAGATGCACCTGCTGCACTGGGCAGGAACTTGTCGCCATTCCCCCCTATCCTTTAAGTCACTGCGTTCTGCCGGGTGGAGAGAGGATAGGGAACCCTCCATATCATGTGTCCTGTCTGCCTGACAGGCCTGTCCCAGGGAAGGTAGGGTGCAGTTCCAGTAGTCTCTCTCTCAGACTCCCTGATACTCCTCAACCTACTCACCTTCTCCTGGAGCTCTGTCACTAAGCTGAGGAGTTCCTCTACCTGGACACACCTCCCACAGGTGTACTCACTGCTGCCATCCAGTACTGGCATAAGAGTAGGGCACACCTTGCAGCCTGACACCTGGGTGGCAGCGTGTTCCCATAGGAGCTCTGTCTGCGAAGCTGTGTCAGTCATGGTGGGTGCAGAGTTTAGAGAGGCCATGGCCTTCTGCCGGGTAGATACTATTGCTCCGTGGTTGGGCCAGCAGAGTTACAGCACCCTTCTGTGCAAACTGCTGTGCCACGCCCTGTTTGCCCCCCCCCCGGTTGCTAGTGCTCTCTAGGAGCTTCTTTTATACATGTGGCGGCTTGGCCACTGTTGCTCCTGGCCCTGCCCAGGTCTCATCAGCCGCTGTCATGCGAGCTGCAGGCTCCTGGCGGGTCTCTCCACTCCCCTGAGGTTTCCCTGGTTCAGGAAACCCCCTTGTACACCACGCTAGAGTACTCCGCTGCGGATCATGCCGGCACCAGAGCTGATCACCTTGGCAAACATAGACCATGTCTTTTAACTCATCCCTTCACAGTCAAATTATTACTCTCTACTTTGCAACTGTTCCTTATTCTAATTAAAATTTGTTATCTTTCCAAGATATCCGGCTGGGATAGGGTTAAATTTCTTCCTAGTGCTGTGTTTTGGATTTAGTATGAGGAGAATGTTGATAACACACTGATGTTTTCAGTTGTTGCTAAGTGCCCTCCTAGTCCAAGGACAGCTCCTGTGCCTACTGACTGAGCTAGGTACACAAGATGGGAGGGAACATAATCAGGACAGCCAGCCCAGCTGGCCAATGGGGTATTCCATACCATGTGACGTCATGCTCAGTATATGAACGGTAGGCGTGATCCAGGAAGTGCCGATCGCTACTTGGTTATCGGTCAGCGCGGGTGGTGAGCAATTGCATTGTGCATCACTCATTTTGTATATTCTATCATTATTTATTATCATTATTCTCCCTTTTCTGTTCTATTAAACTGTCTTTATCTCAACCCACGAGTTTTTCTCACTCTTACCCTTCCGATTCTCTCCCCGTCCCACTGGGGGGGCGGGGGGAGTGAGTGAGCGGCTGCGTGGTATTTGGCTGCCTGCCAGGTTAAACCACGACAGTCCTTTTTGGCGCCCAACGTGGGGCTCGAAGGGTTGAGATAACGATAGATCTGACCAAAGTGTGTTAAGGCAAAATTGTTATAAGCATCCATTCTATAGATTGGTCACAATGTTGATGTATTGGCTGTCAAAGTTGTGGGGCTGGCTCTCAATGTTGGGTCATGTAATACCTTGCTTGCAGTATATGTTCCCTTTTGTGCTGTTTATCATTATTCGGAACTGGGCCAAGATTATCATTTTGTTGCTGTTTTATGAGGTGATAAAATCGTTGGTCGTAAGTCTAATCTGGTATCTGTACTCGGCACTGCCGTCATTTCTGTACCTCGGGAACCACCTCTTAGAAATTATTGGTAATTGCACTTGCTTCTCCTCGGAGAATGAATTTAAGGGGGAGACGGGATGGGACACTCTCTCCCCCTTGTTCATCTTCCCTTCCATATCGTCAGAAACTCCTTTTTCTTCTATCCTCTTCACAAAGATGTCCACAATATTCCCTGAGAATTTTGAATATCCTTGGGATGTTCAAACAAGCATGTTCATATTGCTATGTCTCCTGAATGTGGTTCAGGCCTTGTTTAGGGTTAAACAACTATTCAGGAATACTGTCCAGAGATCAACCCTCAGGAACAAGAAAAGAGGGAGGGCAAGCAGCGGTGCCTCATCGGGGCGGGCGGAGCGGCGAGTCTCGGGGGCGGCTACAGACACGGTGGCTACTCAAAACCCCACGACAGGCACTGCGGCTACTCCAACCCCCATGACAACCCCTGTGGCTACTCAAACCCTGGCAACAGTCACCATAGCTTCTCCAACGCCTGCGACAAGCACTGCAGCCACTCAAGCTCCGGCAACAGGCACTACAATTACTCCAACCCCCATGACAAGCACTGCAGCTACCCAAACCCCAGCAACGGGTACTACAGCTGAACCAGAGGACCAACCCTTGCTGGTATCCGTTGCCCCTGTACAGAAGAGGAAATCTTGGAAGCGGAGATCAGGTCGTTTAGAAAGGGATGATGAAAGAGCAGGGACATCACGAGGAGAGGAGGAGGAAGAGGAAGAACTCATAAACGAGACGGAAACCACCCGATCCCTATCCCTGAGTGAGCTGCGAGATATGCGGAAAGATTTCAGCCGTCGTCCAGGCGAGCATATTGTTACCTGGCTGCTCCGATGCTGGGATAATGGGGCCAGTAGCCTGGAATTAGAGGGGAAGGAGGCCAAACAGCTGGGATCCCTTGCTAGGGAAGCGGGTATTGACAAAGCAATTGGAAAAGGGACACAGGTCCTCAGCCTCTGGAGGCGACTGCTGTCAGGCGTAAAGGAAAGGTATCCCTTCAAGGAAGATGTTATATATCGCCTAGGCAAATGGACCACTATGGAGAGAGGTATCCAGTACCTGAGAGAACTAGGCGTGCTGGAGGTGGTTTATAGTGACCTGGACGACGGCCGAACACCCAAAGATCCAGATGACGTCCAGTGCACGCGACCCATGTAGCGGAAGTTGGTACGGAGCGCACCAGCGTCGTATGCCAGTTCGTTGGCAGTACTGTGCTGGAAAGAGGAAGAAGCACCAACGGTGGATGAGGTGGTTAACAGACTTCGGGATTTTGAAGAAACTATCTCCTCCTCCCTTGTCTCGGCTGTAGAGAAACTATCCCGAGAGGTCCAGCAACTCAAAGTCGATAGGTGCTATTCTCCACCTGTACGGACCAGTATCTCAGCCATTAGGAGTCAGCGTTTTTCTCCTCAAGAGAGAGGATATCGAAAGTACACACCACGGGGCACCCTGTGGTTTTACCTGCGTGACCATGGAGAGGACATGAGGCAGTGGGATGGAAAACCTACCTTGACCCTAGAGGCACGTGTACGTGAGTTGCAAGGAAAAACAATCACACAAGGGGGTTCTCTCAGGAAAAATGCTGCTCCAGTTTTCAGGAAAAACCTGTCTCACGACGGTCCAGTTTCCAGTGAACAGTTCCCCAGACAGAGTAGAAGGGCTGATCTTACTTTGGATTGTAACGAAGGAATTCTTGACTCACGTTTGCAAGAAGTGAGAAGCGGATACTATGACCAGAACTAGAGGGGCCCTGCCTCCGGCCAGGTGGAGGAAAGGGACAACCGGGTTTACTGGACTGTGTGGATTCGATGGCCTGGCACATCAGACCCACAGGAGTATAAGGCTCTCGTAGACACTGGTGCACAGTGCACCCTAATGCCATCAAGCTATAAAGGGGCAGAACCCATTTGTATTTCTGGAGTGACAGGGGGATCCCAAGAGTTAACTGTATTGGAGGCCGAAGTGAGCCTGACCGGGAACGAGTGGCAGAAGCACCCCATTGTGACTGGCCCAGAGGCTCCGTGCATCCTTGGCATAAACTACCTCAGGAGAGGGTATTTTAAGGACCCAAAAGGGTACCGGTGGGCTTTTGGTATAGCTGCCCTGGAGACGGAGGAAATTAAACAGCTGTCCACCTTGCCCGGTCTCTCAGAGGACCCTTCTGTTGTGGGGTTGTTGAGGGTTGAAGAACAACAAGTACCAATCGCTACCACAACAGTGCATCGGCGACAATACCGCACCAACCGAGATTCCCTGATTGTCATCCATAAGCTGATTCGTCGACTGGAGAGCCAAGGAGTGATCAGCAAGACTCGCTCACCCTTCAACAGTCCCATATGGCCAGTGCGAAAGTCTAATGGAGAGTGGAGACTAACAGTAGACTACCATGGTCTGAACGAAGTCACGCCGCCACTGAGTGCTGCCGTGCCGGACATGCTAGAACTTCAATACGAACTGGAGTCAAAGGCAGCCAAGTGGTACGCCACAATTGACATTACTAATGCCTTCTTCTCAATCCCTTTGGCGGCAGAGTGCAGGCCACAGTTTGCTTTCACTTGGAGGGGCGTCCAGTACACCTGGAACCGACTGCCCCAGGGGTGGAAACACAGCCCTACCATTTGCCATGGACTGATCCACACCGCACTGGAACAGGGTGAGGCTCCAGAACACCTGCAGTACATTGATGACATCATTGTGTGGGGCAGCACAGCAGAAGAAGTTTTTGAGAAAGGGGAGAGAATAATTCAAATCCTTCTGAAAGCCGGTTTTGCCATAAAACAAAGTAAGGTCAAGGGACCTGCCCAGGAGATCCAGTTTTTAGGAATAAAATGGCAAGATGGGCGTCGTCAGATCCCAATGGATGTGATCAACAAAATAACAGCCATGTCCCCACCAACTAGCAAAAGGGAAACACAAGCTTTCTTAGGCGTTGTGGGCTTTTGGAGAATGCATATTCCAGATTACAGCCTGATTGTAAGCCCTCTCTATCAAGTGACCAGGAAGAAGAACGACTTCAGATGGGGCCCTGAGCAACAACAAGCCTTTGAACAAATTAAACAGGAGATAGTCCATGCAGTAGCCCTTGGGCCAGTCCGGGCAGGACAAGATGTGAAGAATGTGCTCTACACCGCAGCCGGGGAGAATGGCCCTACCTGGAGCCTCTGGCAGAAAGCACCAGGGGAGACTCGAGGTCGACCCTTAGGGTTCTGTAGTCGGGGATACAGAGGATCCGAGGCCCGCTACACTCCAACTGAGAAGGAGATATTGGCAGCATATGAAGGGGTTCAAGCTGCTTCAGAAGTGGTTGGTACGGAAGCACAGCTCCTCCTGGCACCCCGACTGCCGGTGCTGGGCTGGATGTTCAAAGGGAGGGTCCCCTCTACACATCATGCAACCGATGCTACGTGGAGTAAGTGGGTCGCACTGATCCCACAACGGGCCCGAATAGGAAACCCCAGTCGCCCAGGAATCTTGGAGGTGATCACGAACTGGCCAGAAGGCAAAGATTTTGGAATATCCCCAGAGGAGGAGGTGACACGTGCTGAAGAAGTCCCACTGTATAATAAACTACCAGAAAATGAGAAGCAATATGCCCTGTTCACTGATGGGTCCTGTCGCCTTGTGGGAAAGCATCGGAGGTGGAAAGCTGCTGTATGGAGTCCTATACGCCAAGTTGCAGAAACTGCTGAAGGAGAAGGTGAATCGAGCCAGTTTGCAGAGGTAAAAGCCATCCAGCTGGCCTTGGACATTGCTGAATGAGAAAAATGGCCAGTACTCTATCTCTATACTGACTCATGGATGGTGGCAAATGCCCTGTGGGGGTGGTTGCAGCAGTGGAAGCAGAACAACTGGCAGCGCAGAGGTAAACCCATCTGGGCTGCCGCATTGTGGCAAGATATTGCTGCCCGAGTAGAGAACCTGGTTGTAAAAGTACGTCACGTAGATGCTGACGTACCCAAGAGTCGGGCCACTGAAGAACATCAAAACAACCAGCAGGTGGACCAGGCTGCTAAGATTGAAGTGGCCCAGGTGGATCTGGACTGGCAACATAAGGGTGAATTATTTATAGCTCGGTGGGCCCATGATGCCTCAGGCCATCAAGGAAGAGATGCAACATACAGATGGGCTCGTGATCGAGGGGTGGACTTGACCATGGACACTATTGCACAGGTTATCCATGAATGTGAAACGTGCGCTGCAATCAAACAAGCCAAGCGAGTAAAGCCTCTTTGGTATGGGGGATGATGGTTGAAATACCAATATGGGGAGGCCTGGCAGATTGATTATATCACACTCCCACAAACCCGGCACGGCAAGCGCTATGTGCTCACCATGGTGGAAGCAACTACCGGGTGGCTGGAAACATATCCTGTGCCCCATGCTACCGCCAGGAACACTATCCTGGGCCTTGAAAAGCAAGTCCTATAGCGACATGGCACCCCAGAAAGAATTGAGTCAGACAACGGGACTCATTTCCGAAACACCCTCATAGACACCTGGGCCAAAGAGCACGGCATTGAGTGGGTCTATCACATCCCCTACCACGCACCAGCCTCCGGGAAAATCGAACGATACAACGGGCTGCTAAAGACAACACTGAGGGCAATGGGTGGTGGGACATTCAAGCATTGGGATACACATTTAGCAAAAGCCACCTGGTTAGTCAACACTAGGGGGTCTGTTAATCGAGCTGGCCCTGCCCAATCAAGACTTTTACGTACTGTAGATGGAGATAAAGTCCCTGTCGTGCACATAAGAAATATGCTGGGGAAGACAGTCTGGGTTACTCCTGCCTCTGGCAAGGGAAAACCCATCCGTGGGATTGCTTTTGCTCAGGGACCTGGGTGCACTTGGTGGGTGATGCGAAAGGATGGAGAAGTCTGGTGTGTACCTCAAGGGGATTTGATTTTGGGTGAAAATAGCTAATGAACTGAATTTTATGATGTTAATTGTTATATGATATTGTATATCATTATTTCTATGGTTGCTATCAATGGTATAGCAGTGAAAATCACCCAGATTAATGAAGAATGAACTAACTCCGATGAAACCGAGCAAAGTGCAACGATGATAGAACTGGAGCGCAGCAGTACCGAAATGAGAACTGGCTTCAGGATGCAACAGCCCAACACCACACACCATCTTTCTGGCCCTGAAAGACTGTTATGACAGATGGAGCCCAAAGTTGTGGACTAAAAGAACTCAATGGACATTTATATATATTTATGTATATATATGTATGTATATGTATTATATATGTATATATATATAAAAAAGATAGTGGTGATTAATTGAAAGGTATCGAAAAAATGTGAGACCTAAGCATAACGTAAATGGTATGGAATAAGGGGTGGATACTGTCCTAGTTTCGGCTGGGATAGGGTTAAATTTCTTCCTAGTGCTGTGTTTTGGATTTAGTATGAGGAGAATGTTGATAACACACTGATGTTTTCAGTTGTTGCTAAGTGCCCTCCTAGTCCAAGGACAGCTCCCGTGCCTACTGACTGAGCTAGGTACACAAGATGGGAGGGAACATAATCAGGACAGCCAGCCCAGCTGGCCAATGGGGTATTCCATACCATGTGACGTCATGCTCAGTATATGAACGGTAGGCGTGATCCAGGAAGTGCCGATCGCTACTTGGTTATCGGTCAGCGCGGGTGGTGAGCAATTGCATTGTGCATCACTCATTTTGTATATTCTATCATTATTTATTATCATTATTCTCCCTTTTCTGTTCTATTAAACTGTCTTTATCTCAACCCACGAGTTTTTCTCACTCTTACCCTTCCGATTCTCTCCCCGTCCCACTGGGGGGGCGGGGGGAGTGAGTGAGCGGCTGCGTGGTATTTGGCTGCCTGCCAGGTTAAACCACGACACTTGGGTATACGTTCTGAGTAGGAAGTAATTGTGGCTTAATGTCTTCAAGTAAAGAGTGCTTCTTTGTTTATAATGGACATGTTCTCTTTAACTGTTTTATATTTACATCAAAGTGTTGTTCCTACTTTGTCTAGTAGTTAAGTGGGATTCAATATTTCTTTGCTTTTCCTGTGAAATACTGAAACAGGATAGAGCCAGTCATGGATAATACTGACAAAGGAAGCAAGTTATTTAAAATGTTATCTCAGATTGATGTCCTCGAAATGCTATTCCTGAGGTCTTTTGATAAGCCTGAAGTCTTGCATATCTTGTGTGAGCTGAATGTGAAATTTCCAATGTTATTTTTACCTGCTCCTAATATTATCTTGATTGTCTATAGTATTTGGGGAAGTCAAATGGAAAAGTCTTTTACTGTTCAGAGTGAAAACAAGTCGTTATTTCTGCTTATCCAAGGCTACTCATTTTTTCATTTTGGATGTTCAGGTTATCTTATTATATGTCACACCTGAGTTTTGTTTGTAGTTTTAAAAATTAATCCCAGTGCAAGGTGGTATTTGAACCCTAATATTATTCAGCACTATTCTCCTTTTCTTGATGTTAGATCAGATGTTCATCTTAATCTGATAAATACTTAGCTCCTCATTTCTGTTTATTTTTATTAGAAATTAACCAAATTTTATAGCATAAGAAAAAATTATATTTGATTGGGAAGATGAAAATAAATATGGAACTATATATATTTTTAATATGTTAGTATTAAGCATGTTGCATATAAAATGCTTCTGTGATAACTTCTCTGAAATTTTCAGCCATGATAGAGGTAAAAAATGTGGTTAACTTGGCATACCAGGATAGAGAGTCCAATGTGTTAAAGGAAAACAACCTTTTTTTTTTTTTTTTTTACTTCATGGGACTGTTATGCATCTCTTGATTCGTCCATAAATTCAAAATGCTTACCTGTAGAAATTGATTGATATTACCGAGAAGGGAATACCGGAATACCGTTGAAAATACTTTTAGGAGTGAGGTTTGATCATTAAAAGGTATAATGAGTAAAAAATCTTTAGGCTTTTAGCTCAATGCTACCCTCTGGTGGAATACTGTTGCATTAAAAAGCAAGCACATTTTTGTCCATGAGCAACAAGTTTTTTAGCTAGACCTGGTAGCCCCAGTTATTCTGATTGTGAGGAGAGGGTACATTGGTATAAATGTCATTATTTGGGCCTGTTTATCAGTCTACATCTGTATTTGTGTATTGATAATTGACAGTAGAAAACCTGAAAAAGTCTCCTTGCTATTCTCTACGGTAAAATGCATCAAAAACTTTATTTAAAAATAAACTGGATTATTTCTCTTCTGTGGTCATTTCCATAAGGTCATTCTGGAGAAGATGCAGGAGAACAGTTTCCATTGAATAGGAATTAATTTTAAAAGCTTTTAAAAAGTCGCTAAAATGTCATGTAAATCAGAACTTCGTGAAGAATCTGAATTATTTTCACAACTTCTTTATTTGGTTGCTCTTTTTGTTCCCTGCTTATAACAGAACCCTTCCTGAGTGTGTGTTTTTCCTCAAAACCTGAGATTAATATGGATGCATCAAGTTCAATTTGGCATTCTGTTATCTTTCAGTGTGGGGGTTTTTTTAAGGGGCAGAAAGGCAAACTTCTAAAATTTTAATTAACACAGTGTATGGGTTAAAAAGAACAGAGCCGAATTTATAAGGCTTTTTTTTCTTGACACTTTCCTCTCCTGTTACATTAAAGGATATGAAAGTAGTGTGTTATGCTACCTGCTGTCAGGTTATCAAAATGAAAACATGGTAATTTAGAGTGATATGAAGAAATACTAGCTTGGAGAGATGTTGAGAGAATTCTCTCTATGTAATTTAATTTTGTCCTCTGTACCTGACGTTGCAAGTAGTAGTGGTGACTTGTGTTAATACTAGATTTTTATCTGATCATAGAATTTACAGTTAGGAAATGATCATTGGGATATTTGCAGGTTTGAGACCTTGTTGATCTTCCTCTACTAATCCTCTTGGAGTCAATGTCGGTGCTTTCTTCCAAGAACATTGTTTCTATAATGTTTTCTGCATTTGCACTGAAGTATGAAAAGCTTGTTTAAATTGATCCTGAAAGAGGACTTCAATCAAAATATTGCATGTGTTGTACACGCTAGTTATTTTCATGAAGGCCCTTAATTTACTACTGCAAGTGAAAGAAGTTTTCGTGGGCCTTGACAGATGAAAAGATTATGATGCTTCCTTTGCCCTTAACTAAATTAACAGCAGAGAGCTGAAATGACACAGAGAAAATTGCAAAAACATTTATAAGATAATGAAGCCTTTTCCTGACACAGGCAGCATGACTGATTTACAGTGCAAAGATTGAACTTCCAAAAGGAAGAAGCTGAAGAGCTGATGCAACATAAAATTAAGATGTATTCAAAGTTCTTCCGTACTTCAAAATAGAAGACCCAAATTTCTGCTCCCAGATATGTATACATTGTGAAAAATGGTTGTGGCATTCTTCAGAACTGAACTATTAGAAAGTATAAAAAAAACCACAAAAGCCAGGGAGGGATAGTATTATGTGGTGGTGGTGTGTGTTTTTGTGTGGCTTGTGGGATGGTCTGCTGTGGGCTTTTTCTTTGTTTGCTTGTTTTCACAAAAATTCCAGATCAACCACTGTACAATTTAACCTCGAGAGTATTTTCAACCAAGCTTCTGAACAGGGGAAAAAAGTGATTAAAAAGAATTTATAGCCTAACCAATTATCATTTTGAGTGCTTGACTGGTTTTTATTTTACTTTGAGTTTGACTTTCACTTTGGATGATTATTACCTTTTTAAAGATATAAATATGCTTAAAATTGAGTCTTATTGTGCATCAGTTGCATAAAAGCTTCTCAGCTGAATTCCTTTTGTTGTTGGGGAGCGATAGCAACAATGTGAAATTACTGTTGTTTTCAAGCAATTTTCTTTGTTCACAGGTGTCAGCTGTGATGCATGTTTAAAAGGAAATTTTCGAGGTCGCAGATACAAGTGTTTAATTTGCTACGATTACGATTTGTGTGCAACTTGTTATGAAAGCGGTGCAACAACAACGAGGCATACAACTGACCATCCAATGCAGTGCATACTAACAAGAGTAGATTTTGGTAAGTAATAATTTAATTCATATTAGAACTGTTTGCAGTAGTTAAAAACTTGTATTTTTGTTTCACTACTTAGGAACTTTTTTCCCCAAATAGCGTGCTGAAAATTATAGCAAGTTCCTATCTCTGTGATATAATGCTTGTTTTCATAGAATCAAAGAATCATAAAATAGGTTGGAAAAGACCTCTAAGATCATCGAGTCCAACAGTCAACCCAACACTACCATGCCCACTAAACCACGTCCCTAAGCACCTCATCTACACGTCTTTTAAATACTTCCAGGGATGGTGACTCTACCACTTCCCTGGGCAGCCTGTTCCAAGGCCTGACCACTCTTTCAGTAAAGAAATTTCTCCTAATGTCCAGTCTAAACCTCCCTTGGTGCAACTTGAGGCCATTTCCTCTCGTCCTATCGCTTGTTACTTGGGAGAAGAGACCAACACCCACCTCGCTACAGCCTCCTTTCAGGTAGTTGTAGAGCGCGATGAGGTCTCCCCTCAGCCTCCTCTTCTCCAGGCTAAACAGTCCCAGTTCCCTCAGCCGCTTCTCATCAGACTTGTGCTCCAGGCCCTTCACCAGCTTCGTTGCCCTCCTCTGGACACGCTCCAGCACCTCAATGTCCTTCTTGTAGTGAGGGGCCCAAACCTGAACACAGTATTCGAGGTGCGGCCTCACCAGTGCCGAGTACAGGGGCCCTTTTCTCTTTGGTTCTAGCATATGAAATCTGCTTTACTCTTTTGGTTTAAGTGTTTTGGCACACAGCAAATTATCAGACTATTAGATATATATCTGATAAAAAGGATTACTCCTAAATTAACTTCCAGTTCAAAAGGTGCAACAAAACTACATGCACCACCACCCCCCCTTCCCCCAATATGTTGTACCAGAAAGTACCATGGTGAAGAAGAGAAATAGTGGTGAGAGTTTGGGGAAAATGTTGTTTTCTAGTTACATCAGGGGATGTTAATGCAGCAGGGGTGGTAGGCTGTACTGAATGTGGAAGACTAGTTGCAAGGGCTAGGAAGTAGTCCTCTTAGTTGCTGTTTTCTCTTCCCTGAGTGTCGTGGTTTAACCCCAGCCAGCAAATAAACCCCACGCAGCCGCTCACTCACCCCCCACCTCCGGTAGGATGGGGGAGAGAATCGGGAGGGCACAAGTAGAAAAACTCCCGAGTTGAGATAAAAACAGTTTAATAATTGAAATAAAACAAAGTAGAACAGTAATAGTAACAATGAGAACAACAATAACAGAATATACAAAGCAGGCAATGCACAATGCAACTGCTCACCAACCGCCGACCGCGTGTCACGAACGGGGGCGAGCCCCCCCACCCCGTTTTCTATACTGAGCATGATGTCACATGGTATAGAATACCCCATTGGCCAGCTGGGTCAACCACCCCAGCTAGGCTCTCCCCACCTCCCCGCCACAGCTTCCCCTGCATGTGGCAGGGCATGGGAGGCCGAAAAGAGAAACAAAAACTCAAAAACTCCCCGGTGCAGGCACCACCCAGCAACAACCAAAGCATCAATGGGCCATCAACGCTGGAAACACAGCACACCGCCCAAGCTACTGGGAAGAAAGTTAACTCTGTCCCAGCCGGAACCAGGACAGTATCCACCCCTTATTCTATACCATCTACGTCATGCCCAGGTCTCACATTTTCCCATACATTCCAATTCGTCACCACTACTTTTTCTGCCTTTTGATATATACGCACACAGGGATATCATTCCCTTAGTCTATGGGCCATCCCTCTAAAACGTCCATTGAGTTTATTTAGTCCATGACTTTGGGCTCCATCTGTCATAACAGTCCTTCAGGGCAGGAGAGATGGTGTGTGGTGTTGGACTGTTACATGCTGAAGCCAGTTCTGATTCCATTATCACTGCACTTGTCCAGTTCTATCATTGTTGCACTTTGCTTGGTTTCATTGGAGTTCATTCTTCATTAATCTGGGTGATTTTTACTGCAATACCATTGATATGACATACAGTGTGATATAGCAGTTAACATCGTACAATCCAGTTCATTGGCTATTTTCACCCAAAATCAAATCCCTTTGAGGTACACACCGGACTTCCCCATCCTTTCGCATTACCCACCAAGTGCACCCAGGTCCCTGAGCAAAAGCAATCCCACGGATGGGTTTTCCCTTGCCAGAGGCAGGAGTAACCCAGACTGTCTTCCCCAGCATATTTCTTATGTGCATGACAGGGACTTTATCCCCCTCTACAGTACGTAAGAGTCTTGATTGGGCAGGGCCAGCTCGATTGACAGATCCCCTGGTGTTGACTAACCAGGTGGCTTTTGCTAAATGTGTATCCCAATGCTTGAATGTCCCACCACCCATTGCTCTCAGCGTAGTCTTTAGCAGCCCGTTGTATCGTCCGATTTTCCCGGAGGCTGGTGCATGGTAGGGGATGTGATAGACCCACTCAATGCCATGCTCTTTGGCCCAGGTGTCTATGAGGGTGTTTCGGAAATGAGTCCCGTTGTCTGACTCAATTCTTTCTGGGGTGCCATGTCGCCATAGGACTTGCTTTTCAAGGCCCAGGATAGTGTTCCTGGCGGTAGCATGGGGCACAGGATATGTTTCCAGCCACCCGGTAGTTGCTTCCACCATGGTGAGCACATAGCGCTTGCCGTGCCGGGTTTGTGGGAGTGTGATATAATCAATCTGCCAGGCCTCCCCATATTTATATTTCAACCATTGTCCTCCATACCAAAGAGGCTTTACTCGCTTGGCTTGCTTGATTGCAGCACACGTTTCACATTCATGGATAACTTGTGCAATAGTGTCCATGGTCAAGTCCACCCCTCGATCACGAGCCCATCTGTATGTTGCATCTCTTCCTTGATGGCCTGACGCGTCATGGGCCCACCAAGCCATAAATAATTCACCCTTATGTTGCCAGTCCAGATCCACCTGAGCCACTTCAATCTTAGCAGCCTGGTCCACCTGCTGGTTGTTTTGATGTTCTTCAGTGGCCCGACTCTTGGGTACGTCAGCATCTACGTGACGTACTTTTACAACCAGGTTCTCTACCCGGGCAGCAATATCTTGCCACTATGCGGCAGCCCAGATGGGTTTCCCTCTGCGCTGCCAGTTGTTCTGCTTTCACTGCTGCAACCACCCCCACAGGGCATTTGCCACCATCCATGAGTCAGTACAGAGATAAAGTCCTGGCCGTTTTTCTCATTCAGCAATATCCAAAGCTAGCTGGATGGCTTTCACCTCTGCAAATTAGCTCGATTCACCTTCTCCTTCAGCAGTTTCTGCAACTTGGCATATAGGATTCCATACTGCAGCTTTCCACCTCCGATGCTTTCCCACAAGGCGACAGGACCCATCAGTGAACAGGGCATATTGCTTCTCATTTTCTGGTAGTTTGTTATACAGTGGGGCCTCTTCAGCACGTGTCACCTCCTCCTCTGGGGATATTCCAAAATCTTTGCCTTCTGGCCAGTTCGTGATCACCTCCAAGATTCCTGGGCGACTGGGGTTTCCTATTCGGGCCCGTTGTGTGATCAGTGTGACCCACTTACTCCACATAGCATCGGTTGCATGATGTGTAGAGGGGACCCTCCCTTTGAACATCCAGCCCAGCACCGGCAGTCGGGGTGCCAGGAGGAGCTGTGCTTCAGTACCAACCACTTCTGAAGCAGCTTGAACCCCTTCATATGCTGCCAATATCTCCTTCTCAGTTGGAGTGTAGGGGGCCTCGGATCCTCTGTATCCCTGACTCCAGAACCCTAAGGGTCAACCTCAAGTCTCCCCTGGTGCTTTCTGCCAGAGGCTCCAGGTAGGGCCATTCTCCCCGGCTGCAGTGTCGAGCACGTTCCTTACATCTTGTCCTGCCCGGACTGGCCCAAGGGCTACTGCCTGAACTATCTCCCGTTTAATTTGTTCAAAGGCTTGTCGTTGCTCAGGGTCCCATTTGAAATCGTTCTTCTTCTGAGTCACTTGATAGAGAGGGCTTACAATTTGACTGTAATCTGGAATATGCATTCTCCAAAAGCCCACAACGCCTAAGAAAGCTTGTGTTTCCTTTTTGCTAGTTGGTGGGGACATGGCTGTTATTTTGTTGATCACATCCATTGAGATCTGACGACGTCCATCTTGCCATTTTATTCCTAAAAACTGGATCTCCTGGGCAGGTCCCTTGACCTTACTTTGTTTTATGGCAAAACCGGCCTTCAGAAGAATTTGAATTATTCTCTTCCCTTTCTCAAAAACTTCTTCTGCTGTGCTGCCCCATACAATGATGCCATCACTGTACTGCAGGTGTTCTGGAGCCTCACCCTGTTCCAGTGCAGTGTGGATCAGTCCATGGCAAATGGTAGGGCTGTGTTTCCACCCCTGGGGCAATTGGTTCCAGGTGTACTGGATGCCCCTCCAAGTGAAAGCAAACTGTGGCCTGCACTCTGCTGCCAAAGGGATTGAAAACAACACATTAGCGATATCAGTTGTGGCGTACCACTTGGCTGCCTTTGACTCCAGTTCGTATTGGAGTTCTAGCATGTCCGGCATGGCAGCACTCAGTGGCGGCGTGACTTCGTTCAGGCTATGATAGTCTACTGTTAGTCTCCACTCTCCATTAGACTTTTGCACTGGCCGTATGGGACTGTTAAAGGGTGAGCGAGTCTTGCTGATCACTCCTTGGCTCTCCAGTCGATGAATCAGCTTATGTATGGGGATCAGGGAGTCTTGGTTGGTGCGGTATTGCCTCCGGTGCACTGTTGTGGTAGCGATTGGTACCTGCTGTTCTTCGACCCTCAGCAAACCCACAACAGAAGGGTCCTCCGAGAGACCAGGCAAGGTGGACAGCTGTTTAATTTCCTCCATCTCCAGGGCAGCTATACCAAAAGCCCACCGGTACCCTTTTGGGTCCTTGACATACCCTCTCCTGAGGTAGTCTATGCCAAGGATGCACGGAGCCTCTGGGCCAGTCACAATGGGGTGCTTCTGCCACTCATTCCCGGTTAGGCTCACTTCGGCCTCCAATACAGTTAACTCTTGGGATCCCCCTGTCACTGCAGAAATACAAATGGGTTCTGCCCCTTTATAGCTTGATGGCATCAGGGTACACTGTGCACCGGTGTCTATGAGAGCCTTATACTCCTGTGGGTCTGATGTGCCAGGCCATCGAATCCACACAGTCCAGTAAACCCGGTTGTCCCTTTCCTCCAGCTAGCTGGAGGCAGGGCCCCTGTCGTTCTGGTCATCGTATTCGCTATCCGCTTCTTGTAAGTATGAGTCAGAAGCCCCTTTATTAAGGTCGGAAGTGGAATCAGCCTTTCTACTCTGTCTGGCGAACTGCCCATTGGAGACTGGAGCAGCAGTTTTCCTGGCATAACCCCCTTTTGTGGTTGTTTTCCCTTGCAACTCATGTACCCCTGCCTCTATGGTTGAGGTAGATTTTCCATCCCACTTCCTCATGTCCTCTCCGTGGTCACGCAGGTAAAACCACAGGGTGCCCCGGGGTGTGTATCCACGATATCCTCTCTCTTGAGCAGAGGGACGCTTACTCCTAATGGCTGAGACACTGGCCGGTGCAGGTGGAGAATAGGACATATCCTCTTTGAGTTGCTGGACCTCCTGAGACAGTTTCTCCACAGCAGAGACACAGGCCCGTAGGGAGGAAGAGAGACTTTCTTCATATTGCCGGAGTTGGCCAGCCAATTCATCAGGTGGGGAGTAGGACCTTTCCTTTTTGAGTTGCTGGAACTCCTGGGACAGTTTTTTGGACAGTTTCTCCGCAGCCGAGATGAGGGAGGAAGAGAGACTTTCTTCGTATTGCCGGAGTTGGCCAGCCAATTCATCCACCGTTTGTTCCTCTCAATCTTTCCAGGTCATTATTGCCAATGAGTTTGCATGTGACGCTGGTGTGCTCTGTCCAAATTTCCGCCACGTGGATTGTGTGCACTTGACTTCATCTGGGTCTTTGGATAACTGCTCGTTGTTCAGGTCACTATAAACCACCTCCAGCACGGTTAATTCCCTCAGGTACTGGATACCTCTCTCCATGGTGGTCCACTTGCCTGGGTGACATATAACGTCTTCCTTGAAGGGCTACCTTTCCTTCACGCCTGACAGCAGTCGCTTCCAGAGGCTGAGGACTTCTGCCCCTTGTCCAATTGCTTTGTCAATGCCCCCTTCCCTAGAAAGGGATCCCAGCTGTTTGGCTTCCTTCCCCTCTAATTCCAGGCTACTGGCCCCATTCTCCCAGCATCAGAGCAGCCAGGTGACAATGTGCTCGCCTGGACGAGGACTGAAGTCTTTCCGCATATCTCGCAGCTCATTCAGGGATAGGGATCGGGTGGTCGCCATCTCATTTACGGGTTCTGCCTCTTCCTCCTCCTGTTCTCCTGATGGCCCTGGTTCATTTTCATCCCTTACTAAACGAGCTGATTTTCTTGTGCATTTTCTTTTTTATATAGGGGCGACTGATGCCAGCATGGGTTGGTTCTCTGTGGCTTGGAGCAGAGTAGCTGCCGTGCCTGCCGTAGGGGTTGGGGTAGTCGCAGTGCCTGCCGTGGGGGGTGGGGTAGCCGCAGGGCCTGTTGTTTTGTCATGAGATGCAGAGACCTCTTCTTCCTCTTGGGGGTTCTGAGTGGTGTTAAACAGGGCTCAGTAGGTGTGGGCCAGGCCCCAGCACATTGTAGTGATTTGTGTCTCCTTAGAATGGCCAGGGTAACAGCATACTTTCTCCAAATATTCTACTAATTTTTCAGGATTCTGCCCTTGTTCAGGGGTGAAGTTCCAGAACACTGGGGGTGCCCACCATCCTAGGCATTTGCCCATGCTATCCCACTCGCCCTGCCACTCATAACTATCCAGCCTTGGGGCAGATCTCTGGATGACATTCTTAAATTGCTTACTAACCTTGGATAAAACCGCAACAATATTCCCAAGGAGTACCAATAGATGTATCTTAACTACCCAGGGATGTTCAAGGTACTGGCAAGTTATCTTAACGAAGGAGATGACATCATAGAGGAAGGTAGTGAGGGTGCCATTCTCTATTTCCTCCATAAAAAATCTCTCAGAGGAAGAGGTATAATTGCTAATGGTCTCCATGAGGTGGTACCCGAAATACAGTAGCGGCTTTATTACGAATCCCAAATACCAAATAACCCCCAATGCCAGCGTTTTAGTAACAAATCTCCCAGGCAAAACATCATTAATCACGGCAGAGCACAGCAGACTACAAAACCCAACTCCAATCTTGAACAGGTACAGTAAAACCAGGAGCATGGCGCAGAATAAATTAATATGTTAACAGATATAAATTCCTTAATATGTTCTAATTAATCTGTTGTTATCTCAACCCTTCGCTGCCCCACGTTGCGCGCCAAAAAGGACTGTCGTGGTTTAACCCCAGCCAGCAAAAATAAACCCCACGCAGCCGCTCACTCACCCCCCACCTCCGGTGTCATGGGGGAGAGAATCGGGAGGGCACAAGTAGGAAAACTCCCGGGTTGAGATCAAAACAGTTTAATAATTGAAATATAACAAAGTAGAACAGTAATAATGACAATAAGAACAACAACAATAACAGAATACACAAAACACGCATTGCACAACACAACCGCTCACCGACCGCTGACCGCGAGCCCCCCCACACACCTGGTTTTTATACTGAGCATGATGTCACATGGTATAGAATACCCCATTGGCCAGCTGGGTCCACCACCCGGGCTGTGCTCCCCCCTCCCGGTGCAAGCATCACCCAGCAACAGCCAAAGCATCAATGGGCCATCAATGCTCCTTTCACACTAAACCCAAAACACAGCACACCCCCCAGGCTACTGGGAAGAAAGTTAACTCTGTCCCAGCCGGAACCAGGACACTGCCCTAGCTTCTCCTGCTTGTGGCAGGGCATGGGAAAACTCCTGCCCAGCAACAACCAAAGCATCAATGGGCCATCAATGCTCCTCTCATACCAAACCGGAAACACAGCATACCCCCCCAAGCTACTGGGAAGAAAGTTATCTCTCTCCCAGCAGGAACCAGGACACTGAGTCATTTCTATCACATTGTATTTATAACACCAGTGTTGTAATTCAGGAGATACTTCCATAGCAAATCTTTACATTAAGATGATGTTGACATTGGATGCTTATTTCTTTTTATACCTGTTTTAAGCCTACAAGGCTAATGTTTTAGTAAAAACTGTTTGTAGTGATTCAAACTATATTGTTTTTGGTTTTTTTCAGCTCTGTTAGTCATTTTTTTACTTTTTTGATTTTAAAAAAAAAAGTATTGAATATACACATTATGCCACTTCCTGTATGCATTTAAAGCTCGGAACAGCTGAATATACCAATATACAGCTTCTTTCTCAGAGGTCTCTTTGAGCACAGAAGCATCTCGTTCACGTGTAATTCTCAAGTAGCTGCTTGCCCTAAGCCTGCCTTGTAATGACTTTGAAATCTATGCTCTGAGAATCCAGAGTTTGGAATGACAATTTTAAATATACAAATATTTTTTTGAAAATGTATATATCACTTAAGTTTCTAGATATTTCTTCTTGGGCTTCTTTTTTTTGCTTTTCCTTATTCATGAGTTAAAAATATTTGTGTAACAGTATATATTGATTCAATGTTCTGGTCACTATTTGAGATATATGGTTCAAACTTATTTGTCCCCTGATGACAGTTATTCTTGTATATTACATATAGGGTTAAATGGCAGCATCATCATAAACATTAAGTGTACATGATTCATAGGGAAAAGAGGACTGATGTATGCTTGCTGTGGAGCCATAAGTTAACATTCAGTGCTAAAAGTTTAAATGTAATACAATGGGAAAATTTATTGCAAGTCATTTAAGTTTTTAAAAGTCCTTCCAACCAATCTTGTGCGTGTTCTGTGCATCTAGAAAACATTTTGTTTCTTGGAAACCTCAATATTTTTCTTTGAAAGCCTCTAAGTAACCACATGTTTGGATTAGGGTGTGTTACTCATATAATTTTAAAAACCCCACTAGGGATACATGTGGACAAGTAGAGGCTTGTCTGAACAGGGGGCGTTCCCCAAGCAACTGACCCCAGACCTGCTGATTGGAAGAGACAGCAAGGGGCGGAGCCTGCACCCGGCAGCACGGGAGATTTAAGCAGGCAAAAACAATAGCCCAGCTGATTGCAACAGATGAGCATATATATTCCCAGCGGGCAGGCGCGCGGTGCGTGGCAGCATGGTGACCACCCGGCAAAAAGCAGTGTCCTCTGCTGCTCCTGAGCTTCTAGCACCCAGTAGAACCAATGCAGCCACACAGACAGAGCTCCTGTTCAGGCATGCGCCCACCCAGGTTTCCGGCTGTGGGATGTGTGAAGGGATATTCCTAGAGGTGGAAAGTGATTGCAAGCAAGACTGTGGGAGGTGTGACCAGATTGATGAACTGCTCTGCTTGGTGGCTGAGCTGCAGGAGGAGGTGAGCAGACTGAGGAGTATTCGAGAGTCTGAGAAGGAGATTGATCAATGGAGCCGTACTCTGCCATCTATGATGCATAGAAGCCAACTCAGTGTGGCAACTATGGAGGCGGGTCCTGGATCTGCTTTGTGCCAGGAGGAAGGCAGTGTCACAAGGGATAAGGAGGGGTGGAAGAAGGTTACAGCACAGAGCGGTAAGAGAAACCCCTCCTTACCCTCTAAGATAACCTTACAGAATAGGTACGAGGCCCTGGGTACGGTAGATGAAGCGCATAATGAGAAAGAGGAGGAACCTGTGCAAGCAGTCTTGCCAAGATCAGAGAGACCAACCCCTCGCAACAAGACCTGCATTAAGACCAGTGCCGAGAAGGAACAACGGCGAGTTATGGTCATTGGTGATTCCCTCCTGTGCAGAACAGAAGCACCCATTTGCAGACCGGACCCTCTTTTCAGGGAAGTTTGCTGCCTCCCTGGGGCCCAAATTAGGGACGTCACCACAAGACTGGAGAGCCTAGTTCAACCTTCAGACTACTATCCATTCCTGCTCTTTCACGTGGGTACAAATGATGTCGCAACAAAAAGTCTGAGGTCAATCAAAAGAGACTTCAGAGCCCTGGGAAGAATGCTAAAAACTTCGGGAGCACAGGTAGTATTTTCCTCAATCCTCCCAGTAATGGGGGGAGACCTTGGAAGAAACAGGCGAGACCAGGATATCAATACCTGGCTCCAGGACTGGTGCCTCCGCCAAAACTTTGGGGTTTTAAACCACGGAAGAGCCTTCAAGAGACAAGGTATGCTGGGGCCTGACAGGATCCACCTGTCCCGATGGGGAAAACACGTCTTTGGGCGTAAGGTGGCAGGGCTGATCGAGAGAGCTTTAAACTAGAATCGATGGGGGAAGGGGATACCAACAGGATTGCCGTAGGTAAACCAAGGGTTGCCCATGGCAGGGGGGTTGGACTAGATGACCTTTAAAGGTCCCTTCCAATCCAAACTATTCTATGATTCTATGGCATTGCCTGAGGGTGGACATGCTAATGGGAGCATTTATGCTGCTCCTGGGAGCACGGAGGGCTCAGGAGCGTATCTGAAATGCTTGTACGCCAACACATGCGGTATGAGAAACAAACAGGATGAACTGAAAGGCACTGGTTAGTTCCCAGAGCTACGATATCATTGGTATTAGTGAGATTTAGTGGAATGAGTCCCACAAATGGAGTGCTACAGGCTGTTCAGGAGGGATAGGCTGGGCAGGTGAGATGGAGGTGTCGCACTATATGTAAGGGAGAGGTTTGATTGTACGGCCCTTACAGTTAGTGATGATGTGGTAGAGAGCCTCTGGGTGAGGATTAGGGGGATGGAAAACAAAGGAGATGTTGTAGTGGGTGTCTACTGCCCAGCCAGGATGCTAGCACTGGTGAGTTACTCTATAGGCAATTAGGAGACATCTCTGGATCGGTAGCCCTTGTCCCTATGGGAGATTCCAACTTCCCAGACATCAACTGGGAATACCATACTGGTGTGACAAGCAAGTCTGGGAAATTCCTGAAGTTTGTGGAAGATAACTTCTTGTCACAAGTACTCAGTGAGCCAACTAGGAAAGATGCCCTCCTAGACTTGTTATTTGTGAATAGAGAAGGACTCGTGGGAGATGTGATGGTAGGTGGCTGTCTTGGCCACAGTGATTGCAAAATAATTGAGTTTAAATTTTCGGTGTAGTGAGAAAAAAGGACAGCAGAGTTGCTACCCTGGACTTCAGGAGAGCAAACTTTAAGCTACTCAGGGAGCTGCTTAGCAAAGTCCCCTGGGAATCTGCCTTTGAGGGCTTAGGAGTCCGCGAGTGCTGGTCAGTCTTTAAGAACCACCTTTTAGAAGCACAGGAGCAGGCAATTCCACTGTGTTGAAAGTCAAGCAAGCGGGGCAGAAGACCAGTTTGGCTGAACAGGGAACTCCTCGTGGAACTCAAGAGGAAAAAGAAATTGCGTGATCTCTGGAAGCAAGGTCAGGCTTTGCAGGAAGATTACAGAGCCATGGTTTGTATATGCAGGGAGAAGACACAAAAGGCCAAAGCTCAATTAGAGTTGAAACTGGCCAGTGTTGTGTCAGACAAGAAGAAAGGCTTTTTTAAGTATGTTAATAGCAAGAGGAGGTCTAAAGAATACATTGGACTGATACTTGTTGAAGATGGTCACCTGACAAATAAGGATGAAGAAAAAGCAGAGGCATTCAATGCTTTTTTTGCCTCAGTCTTTAATAATACTGATAGACCTTGGGCTGCCTGGTCCTCTAAGTTGGAGGACCACGACTGCGGGAACAGTGACTTTCCATTTGTGGACACTGAAATTGTAAGGGACCAGCTGTATCAGCTGAATGTTCACAAGTCCGTGCGACCTGATGGGATTCATCCCAGAGTACTGAAGGAGCTAGTGGATGTTACGGCAGGACCCCTCTTGATCATCTACCAAAGGTCTTGGGAGTCTGGGGAGGTCCCCGCTGACTGGAAGCTAGCCAACGTTATTCCAATTTACAAGAAGGGCATGAGGGAAGACCCAGGAAACTACAGACCTGTTAGTCTAACCTCAGTTCCTGGAAAAATTATGGAGAAGATCATACTGGGTGCTACTGAAAGGCATTTAAAGGACAATGCAATCATCAGGCACAGTCAACATGGGTTCACAAAGGGAAAGTCCTGTTTAACTAATTTAATATCCTTCTTTGATAAGGTCACCCACCTAGTGAATGAAGGGAAGGCGGTGGATGTAGTTTTTCTGGATTTTAGTAAGGCTTTTGATACTGTCCCTCACAGCATCCTTCTGGATAAGTTGTCCAACTGTGGGATGAGCAGGTACACGGTGCGCTGGGTGAAGAACTGGCTGAAGGGCAGGGCTCAAAGGGTTGTAGGGAATGGGGACACATCTGGCTGGCGACCAGTCACCAGCGGTGTTCCTCAGGGGTCAATTCTAGGGCCAGTCCTGTTCAATATATTTATCAATGATCTGGATGCAGGAGTTGAATGCACCATTAGCAAGTTTGCTGATGATACCAAAATGGGAGGTGCTGTTGACTCTCTCGAGGGACAAGAGGCCTTGCAGAGGGATCTGGATAGATTGGAGCATTGGGCTATGATTAATGGGATAAAATATAACAAGTCCAAATGCCGGATTCTGCACCTGGGACAGAGTAATGCCGGGCACAAGTATAAATTGGGAGAGGAGTGGCTGGAGAGCAGCCCTGCAGAAAGGCATCTGGGGGTGCTGGTTGACAGCAGGCTCAATAGGAGTCAGCAGTGTGCCCTGGCAGCCCAGAGGGCAAACAGCATCCTGGGGTGCATCAAACACAGTATAACCAGCCAGTCAAAAGAGGTGATTATCCTGCTGTGTTTAGCATTTGTGTGGCCTCACCCTGAGTACTGTGTGCAGTTCTGGGCCCCACAATTTAAGAAGGATGTGAAGGTCCTTGAATGTGTCCAGAGGAGGGCACCAAAGCTGGTGAAAGGGCTGGAAGGAATATCCTATGAGGAGCAGCTAAGGACTTTGGGCTTGTCTAGTTTGGAGAAAAGGAGGCTGAGGGGCGACCTCATTGCTCTCTACAGCTTCCTGAGGAGGGGAAGTGGAGAGGGAGGTGCAGATCTCTTCTCCCTTGTATCCAGTGACAGGATGCATGGGAATGGTTCAAAGCTGTGCCAGGGGAGGTTTAGACTGGACATTAGGAAGTAGTTCTTTACCAAGAGGGTGGTCAAACACTGGAACAGGCTTCCTAGAGAGGTGGTCAATGCCCGAAGCCTGTCAGTGTTTAAGAGGCATTTGGACAATGCCCTTAACAACATGCTTTAACTTGGTCAGCCCTGGAGTGGTCAGGCAATTGGACTAGATGATCGTTGTAGGTCCCTTCCAATGAAATAGTCTATTCTATTTTATTCTAAATCTGCTTGAAGAATCAAGCCGGGAAGGTGGAAGAAACTTTGCAGTTGTCGTGGTTTAACCTGGCAGGCAGCCAAATACCACGCAGCCGCTCACTCACTCCCCCCACCCCCCCAGTGGGACGGGGAGAGAATCGGAAGGGTAAGAGTGAGAAAAACTCGTGGGTTGAGATAAAGACAGTTTAATAGAAAAGAAAAAGGGAGAATAATAATGATAATGATAAAATATACAAAATGAGTGATGCACAATGCAATTGCTCTCCACCCACGCTGACCGATAACCAAGTAGCGATCGGTACTTCCTGGATCACGCCTGCCATTCATATACTGAGCATGATGTCACATGGTATGGAATACCCCATTAGCCAGCTGGGCTGGCTGTCCTGATTATGTTCCCTCCCATCTTGTGTACCTAGCTCAGTCAGTAGGCATGGGAGCTGTCCTTGGACTAGGAGGGCACTTAGCAACAACTGAAAACATCAGTGTGTTATCAACATTCTCCTCATACTAAATCCAAAACACGGCACTAGGAAGAAATTTAACCCTATCCCAGCCGAAACCAGGACAGCAGTGAAGTAGGGAGGGGGGCTGATCCAAAAGATTTTTAGGACTACTTCCAAATTGTTTGGTTTCTTTGGAGTATAGGAGACATTTCTGTTTCTATAGCTACTTTAAGTAAGAAGAACTAAAAATATATTCTTCTAGCATTTTCATGTGGCTTAATACTTGAACACTGTTCCCTTAGAACCAGTGTTAGTAAGAGGAGAAGAAAATGCTGAAGCTCGGCCCTTCAACAAGACTTTTTGTTTTATTAAACCTGGAACAGCATGAGAGGAAAGCACGTCACTGTATTCTGAACCGCAACAAGGGCTAACGGCAGAGAACACCAAAGTAGAAGTCACCTTGTTGATTTATGCAGCAGAGTAAAATAAAAAATGTTTATAAATGTCTTTCTGCTTAGGCTTTAGGAAGGATTATGATGTCGTTCTGAAAATATTTATGCCTTGTATTACAATCCTGTATGGAATGTAATGTAAGAAAGAGTATGTACAGTGTGGTTAAAAATCAGATGCTTAGAGAAAGTGTAATAACTTTTTAAAGGGCATTTTATAAATAAGGAGATCATGTGACTTAGAGGAACATAGAGGAATTTAGTAGATAAGGAAAAAATATAATTAATGCTGGAGTTAGTCTAAACTTGTTTCAGAGTTGTCAGGTTAGCTGTTCTAGTGAAACTAAAAATCACGAAGCAAAGATGTACAAGAAGGTTAAAAGAAAACATCCTGAAGGGAAACATCAGCAATATAAAACTAAATGAAAAAAGATGGAACTGGAAGGAGATGTCATTTGCCATCTATGGAAGTATGAGTGGGAAACATAAGAATAAAGAACACTGGGAGGAAAACACCTGAAGTAAGAACATAGAATGGAAGACTGTTAATGGAGGTAGATGTGTGATTACTAGAATACCTTTCCATTGACAAAAATCAGAGTTATTGCTTGCAGTCAGATTTGAATAAAAGATGCAAGGTTATGCATGTGTGAAGACTGTTTTAATGGGAATAAACTCATTGTGGTTGTTATTAGTTGATGGAGTTGGGGAGTGGACAGTAGGGAAGATGGTGAACACTTTATTTTGTGGTAAAGAGGAGGCAGGACACTGTATTTTTTTTTTTTTTTTAATTGGAAAACTGAAAGTTCAGAGGAGGTCAATATCCTCACCCCCCCCTTTAAAGATGGGGGGGGAGATGTGTCATAGGAATGATTTGTTTAAGATCCGTCTGTAGTTGATGACGAAGATGGACCTAAGGGAAGGACCTAAGTATCTCTAGTTCCATTCAGCATGCTACCCAGTAGGCAGCACTGTCTCTATATAGAAACCTGTGGAGACTATACTAGTAATCTGTGCTTGAAACCTTGTTCAAGTTCTAGTTTGTGATGGGGCAACAAACCAAATAGATTCTCCTAGGTGTCAGGGATAGCTTGGACATCTAATGAAATTAGTGTGCAGTTGTATAACTCTAAGAATACTTGCCATGTAAACCCAATACACCAGGATTTGGTAGCGGGGTGGGGGGGATGCAGGGGTGGCTTCTGTGAGAAGACACCAGAAGCTGCCCCCATGTAGGATAGAGTCAGTTCCAGCTGGCTCCAAGACAGACCCACCACTGGCCAAAGCTGAGCCAATCAGCAGTGCCGGTGGTGCCTCTGTGATAACATATTTAAGAAAGGGTAAAAAACACTGTGCAGCAGCTGTGAGAGAAGAGTGAGAAAAATGTGAGAGAAACAACCCTGCAGACACCAAGGTCAGTGAAGAAGGAGGGGGACAAGGTACTCCAGGTGCCAGAGCAGAGGTTCCCCTGCAGCCTGTGGAGGACCACACACCAGGCTCCTGGCAGGAACTGTGGCCCGTGGAGAAGAGCCTATGTAGGAGCAGGTTTTTCTGGCAGGATCTGTGGCCTATGGGGGACCCATGCTGGAGCAGTCTGTTCCTGAAGAACTGTACCCTGTGGAAAAGGACCCATGTTGGAGCAGTTCGTGAAGGACTGAATCCTATGGGAGGGACCCCACACTGGAGCAGGGGAAGAGCGTGAGGAGGAATTAGTGGCAGAGATGAAGTGTTATGAACTGACTGCAACCCCCCATTCCCCATCCCTCTGCGCCGCTCGGGGGAAAGGAGGTACAAGAATCATGAGTGAAGTTGAGCCTGGGAAGAAGAGGAGGGTGAGGGGGAATGTGTTTTTAGTTTTGTCTTTGTTCCTTACCATCCTACTCTATTTTTAATTGGCAATAAATTAAGTTGATTTTCCCCAAGTAAGAGTCTGTTTTGCCCATGACAATAACTGGTAAGCAATCTCCCTGTCTTTATCTAGACCCACAAGCTTTTCCATCTTATTTCCTCCCCATGTCCTGGTGAGGAGGGGGAGAGTGAGAGCGACTTGGTGGGCACTCAGCGGCCAGCCAAGGTCAACCTGCCACACCTGGTCAATTATTATAGTGCTTTAGGAGCTTTAAAATGCTGTGAAATATATACTAATGAGAGGTTCCTGGAGGAGCTTTAGTCATGGCTTTGAATTTCCAGAGACTTGGACCAGTATAGGAACTCATGTGAGACTGTTGGAAATGAATAAGAAGCACTAGTGACTTCCAGCTTCACCCATGTTCTTGTTTATGAGCCTAGTTGGCTCACTTCTTCTGCAAGTCAATGTGCAATCTAGTATTTCTTCTGAATGAGGATGGTGGAATTCTGAACGGTGACAGCTGTATTATTCTTCAGTTCCTAGAGTGATGCTGGGAAATGATGCTTGTTAGACATAAACTTTAAAATGCTGAATGGGCACAAACATAGGTATGCTGTCATAGCAAAGGACAGAACAGCATTGCAATAGGTTTATTTAAAGAATAGGGATGTGCATATCTAGTAGTCTCTGTAGAAATTATACTTTTTGCTAGAACAGCATAGAAGTTCAGAGCAGACGTCCCAGTTTTGGTGTTCCTGAAAAAGAATTGCTGGCAGTGAGCCACAAACTCTACATTCTAAGCTGTTAGGATGCTTTATGATTTGTATTATATGGAAGCATGTTGTTTCCTCACTATCCCTGCCATTTTCAAGGGGTTAGACTAGGCAAAGAAAGTAATATGATTTTCCTGGAAAATTGTATTAAGAACTTATATTGTGTTACTTCTGTTTAAGTCCCCAGTGTAAGTTCAGCTCAGGTGCTTATAGGGTACAAGATCAAAACCCTCCAGCTACCTTTTGCAAAAACGTGAGCTGCTTACATGAAGTTTAAGCTTAAAAATGCCAAGTCTGAGATCTGGATAGATTGAATAGAATTCAGCTTGAGGCTTGTCATGGTTTAACCCCAGCTGGCAGCTAAGCACCACACAGCTGCTCGCTCACTCCCCCCACAATGGGATGGGGGAGAGAATCAGAAGGGTAAAAGTGAGAAAACTCGTGGGTTGAGATAAAGACAGTTTAATAGGGAAAGCAAAAGCTGTGCATACAAGCAAAGCAAAACAAGGAATTCATTCACTACTTCCCATCGGCAGGCAGGTGTTCAGCCATCGCCAGGAAAGCAGGGCTCCATCACGCGTAACGGTGACTTGGGAAGACAAACGCCATCACTCCGAACGTCCCCCCCTTCCTCCTTCTTCCCCCAGCCTTATATGCTGAGCATGACGTCATATGGTATGGAATATCCCTTTGGTCAGTTGGGGTCAGCTGTGTCCCCTCCCAACTTCTTGTGCACCCCCAGCCTACTCGCTGGTGGGGTGGTGTGAGAAGCAGAAAAGGCCTTGACTCTGTGTAAGCACTGCTCAGCAATAACGAAAACATCCCTGTGTTATCAACACTGTTTTCAGCAGAAATCCAAAACATAGCCCCATACTAGCTACTATGAAGAAAATTATCCCAGCCAAACCCAGCACATTCTCCACCCCTTATTCCATACCATTTACGTCATGCTCAGGTCCCACACTATCCAATACAACCTCATTAACCACCCCCACCCCCCTTCCCATCCTTTGATATAATACACAGGTATCATTCCCTTAGTCTATGGACCACCCCCCTTAAAATGTCCATTGAGTTCATTTAGTTCATGACTTTGGGCTCCATCTGTTACGGTGGTCACTCAGGACAGGAGAGGTGGTGTGTTGCATGGAGTTATTGGGCACCAAAGCCAGCTCAGGTCAGGTCATTGCTGCACTTGCACTGCTTCTTGTAAGGCTTGTCCTCCATTGGTTCAGGTGGTTCCTGCTATAGTACTTCCTATAACATGCAACTCAAATCATGGGTTACAACAATTTAAAGGTATATCCACTACAGTCTCCACCCCTGGTCCCTTTGGGCCAGGTTATAGAGTTTAACATTGCAATGAACTCCTCCCCTTGCCCCTGCTCCAGTTTGGACTTATCCACAGTCTGCAGTCCCTTAAGGTTGTACCTGCTCTAAGTGTGGCTCTATGAGCCACAGTCTCTCCAGGGGTATACCTGCTGCAGCATAGATGTATCCACAGCCAGTCGCTTTGAGGTGCACCTGTTCCAGCGTGGCCTTATTCATAGGCCACAATGCCTTCAGAGATATACCTGCTCCAGTATGGCCTTACCCACAGCCACAGTCCCTTCAGAAGTAAACCTGCTCTAACATGGCCTTACCCATGGCTGCAGTCCCTCCAGGGGTGTACCTCCCCTGTCATGGGCTTATCCATGGCCACATGCTTTGAGGTGCTCCAGCATGGCCTCATGCACAGCCACTGACGCTTCAAGGTGTACTTGCTGCAGCATGGACTTATCCACAGCCACAGATGCTTCGAGGTGTACCTTCTCCAGCGTGGACTTATCCTTGGGCCACAATCCCTTCAGAGGTATACCTGCTGCAGCACAGACATAACCACGGCCACAGACACTTCGAGATGTACCTGCTCTGGTGTGGACTTATCCACGGCCACAGATGCTTTGGGGTGTCCTGCTCCTGCGTGGACTCATCCACAGGTCACAGTCCCTTCAACTCGAGTTCACACCGGAGTT
Source organism: Calonectris borealis (assembly GCF_964195595.1). Taxonomy (NCBI): domain Eukaryota; kingdom Metazoa; phylum Chordata; class Aves; order Procellariiformes; family Procellariidae; genus Calonectris; species Calonectris borealis. Next base: position 48,766,149 of record NC_134351.1, on the reverse strand, counting down.
CCAGCCTGTCCAGCACAGGAGCACAGAAATAGCAGCGATGCCCTGGCCATCTGCCAGCCCAGGCGCATCCCCATTGCTGTTATCAAAATGTTCCCAGGCACAGCAGAGTAAGACGATCAGCAGTACAGCAGCACAGCAAAAGCAAAAAGCAGCCACTAACGAGCACTAGGGTCTAATATACAGTAAGGCAAGCAAGCCCCATGGCAAGCACAGGAGCCTGTCAATTAATAGCTAAACAGCAGTAACAGCTATAAATTCAATCTAGCACATTCCAATCAAACCTGTTGTTATCTCGAACCCTTCAAGCCCCACGTTGGACACCAAAAAGGCTTTACCAGTCTTAAACTATTAGAAGATGATCCATTTAATCTTGCATGTCTTGCTAAGTCAAGTAGTGACAGCTGTGTTGGCAGCATTAGGTGTTGACAACTGGGCATCAAATCAAATCCTTTGTAATCTGCATCATCACCTGTGTGTGTTTATGGCTTTGGTATGAGGCATCAAAAACAGAATGTCCAGCTACTGCTGGATGAATTAACTGAATCCCTGCCATGGGGTCTCTGTCAGACCCAGCAGAGTGTTTCTGATTCTCAAGTAGTTAGCCCAGTAAGCACTACTTAGCTCTGTAGCTGAACACCGAGAAACTAATAAATTTGCATGAAGAAAAACAGAGAACGTGCTGTTTCTTGCTACTGGACATGGCGGCAAAAACCGCGAAGGCAAAAGCGCAGGGAGCGAGAGGGTGCCCCAGCCCCCGCCTCCCCTGAGCCGGAGGAGTGAGCTCCTGACGAGCGACAGCTCTGACTCAGCGTGGGCGGGGACAGGAAGGACGGCGGCCAAACCCCCTCAGATACAAGAGCAGCCCCCAGGGAGCGTGAGCGACCTGGAGCGCGGCGCGGCAGTTTGCGCAGGCAGGGTGTGCGGGGAAGGTGCAGCCCCCCTCCTGGCTCTAGGGGCTCGCTCAACTTAGTGGTCATCGCCCTCCCAGAAGAGGACCTAGCCATGGTTTCCACTCGGCCGAAAGCCATCGCCAGAAGAAACGTGGCGACCCAGACGGAGCCCCCACACAAACACACATCTGTCCAGGTCTCCGGCTGCAGGGAGTGCCTGAGCCTGTCACTTGTACCGGAGGGCAGCAGAGACGACGCCTGTGTGCGCTGCGACCAGGTGGATGATCTGCTCAGCCTGGTGGCAGAGCTGAAGGAGGAAGTGGAGAGGTTAAGGAGTATCAGGGAGTGTGAGAGGGAGATAGACTGGTGGAGCCACACCCTGCCATCCCTGAGGCAAGGGCAGCAGATGGAGGCTCCGCAAGAAGCAGAGGATCCCCTGCCCTCTTGCCACCAGGCAGAAGGAGGGGACCCAGGAGACGGGGGGGGAATGGGCACAGGTCCCTGCTCGGGGCGCGAGGCGAACCCCCGCCCGGCCTCCCTCACCTCAACCTTCCCAGTTGCCCTTACACAACAGATATGGGGCCCTGGAACTTGAGGGCCAGACAAATGAGGATGTAGATGAAGGTCCATCCAGGGGGTTGCTCAGGGCGAGTCAGTCAGCCCCATGCATTACGACTGCCTCCGCTAAGAAAAAAAGGAGGGTAATTGTCATAGGTGATTCCCTTCTGAGGGGGACGGAGGGCCCAATATGCCGGCCAGACCCATCCCACAGGGAAGTCTGCTGCCTCCCTGGGGCCTGGGTTAAGGACATTACTAGGAAAATCCCTGGACTGGTACAGCCCTCCGATTACTACCCACTATTGGTCATACAGACTGGCAGTGAGGAGGTTGCAGAGAGAAGTCCCGAAGCGATCAAAAGGGACTTCAGGGCACTGGGGTGACTGGTGGAAGGATCGGGAGCACAGGTAGTGTTTTCCTCAATCCCTTCAGTGGCAGGGAAGAATACTGAAGGGAATAGGAAAACACACCTGATTAACACGTGGCTCAGGGGCTGGTGCCCTCGGCGGAATCTTGGCTTCTTTGACCAGGGGGAGGTTTACACGGCACCAGGCCTGCTGGCGACAGACGGAGTTCAGCTGTCTCATAGGGGGGAAAGGATTCTCGCGTATGAGTTGGCGGGGCTCATCGAGAGGGCTTTAAACTAGGTTCGAAGGGGGAAGGGGATAAAACCAGACTCACTAGAGAAGAGCCTAGGTGCGGCACGCCAATGTCGGGGGAGAAATCGGTAGCCCAGCTCAAGTGCATCTACACCAATGCACGCAGCATGGGTAGCAAACAGGAGGAGCTGGAAGCCATTGTGCAGCGGGGTACTTATGACTTAGTCGCCATCACGGAAACATGGTGGGATGAGTCGCACGGTTGGAGTGCTGCAATGGATGGCTATAAGCTCTTCAGAAGGGACAGGCGAGGAAGGAGAGGCGGTGGGGTAGCCCTGTATGTTAGGGAGTGCTTCGACTGTCTAGAGCTCAATGGTAGTGATGATTAAGGTCGAGTGCTTGTGGGTAAGGATGAGGGGGAAGGCCAACAAGGCAGATATCCTGCTGGGAGTCTGTTATAGACCACCTAACCAGGATGAGGAGGCAGACGAAGTATTCTACCAGAGGCTGGCAGAAGTCTCCCAGTCGCTAGCCCTTGTTCTTGTGGGGGACTTCAACTTTCCGGATGTCTGCTGGAAATACCACACAGCAGAGAGGAAACAGTCGAGGAGGTTCCTGGAGTGTGTGGAAGATAACTTCCTGGCACAGCTGGTAAGTGAGCCTACCAGGGGAGGTGCCTCACTTGACCTGCTGTTCACAAACAGAGAAGGACTGGTGGGAGATGTTGTGGTCGGAGGCCGGCTTGGGCTTAGCGACCATGAAATGATAGAATTCTCGATACTTGGTGGAGTAAGGAGGGGGGCCAGCAAAACCACTACCATGGACTTCTGGAGGGTAGACTTTGGCCTGCTCAGGACACGGGTCGAGAGGGTCCCTTGGGAGACAATCCTGAAGGGCAAAGGGGTCCAGGAAGGCTGGACGTTCTTCAAGAAGGAAGTCTTAAAGGCACAGGAGCAGGCTGTCCCCATGTGCCCTAAGAAGAACGGGCGGGGAAGGCGACCGGCCTGGCTGAACGGGGAGCTCTGGCTGGGACTCAGGAAAAAAAGGAGAGTTTACCACCTTTGGAAGAAGGGGCAGGCAACTCAAGAAGAGTACAGGGATCTCGTTAGGTCGTGCAGAGAGGAAATTAGAAAGGCAAAAGCCCAGCTAGAACTCAACCTGGCCACTGTCGTGAGAGACAACAAAAATTGTTTTTGCAGGTATATTAATGACAAAAGGAGAGCCAAGGAGAATCTCCATCCTTTATTGGATGCGGAGGGGAACATTGCCGCCGAGGACAAGGATAAGGCTGAGGTACTTAACGCCTTCTTTGCCTCAGTCTTTAATAGCCAGACCAGTTATCCTCAGGGTGTTCAGCCCCCTGAGCTGGAAGACAGGGACGGAGAGCAGAATAAACCCCCCATAATCCAAGAGGAAGCAGTTAACGACCTGCTACGCCACCTGGACGCTCACAAGTCTATGGGACTGGATGGGATCCACCCGAGGGTGCTGAGGGAGCTGGCGGAGGAGCTTGCCAAGCCACTCTCCATCATTTATCAGCAGTCCTGGTTAACGGGGGAGGTCCCGGATGACTGGAGGCTTGCCAATGTGACGCCCATCTACAAGAAGGGCTGGAAGGAGGATCCGGGGAACTACAGACCGGTCAGCCTGACCTCGGTGCCAGGGAAGATTATGGAGCGGTTTGTCTTGAGGGCGCTCACGAGCCATGTGCGGGACAACCAGGGGATCAGGCCCAGCCAGCACGGGTTCATGGAAGGCAGGTCCTGCTTGACCAACCTGATCTCCTTCTATGACCAGGTAACCCACCTAGTGGATGAGGGAAAAGCTGTGGATGTGGTCTACTTGGACTTCAGTAAAGCCTTTGACACTGTCTCCCACAGCATTCTCCTAGAGAAGCTGGCGGCTCATGGCCTAGACAGGTACACTCTTCGCTGGGTAAAAAACTGGCTGGACGGCCGAGCCCAGAGAGTTGTGGTGAACGGAGTTAAATCCAGTTGGCGGCCGGTCACGAGCGGTGTTCCCCAGGACTCAGTACTGGGGCCGGTCCTGTTCAATATCTTTATCAATGATCTGGACGAGGGGATCGAGTGCTCCCTCAGTAAGTTTGCAGACGACACCAAGTTGGGCGGGAGTGTTGATCTGCTCGAGGGTAGGAAGGCTCTGCAGAGGGACCTGGACATGCTGGATCGATGGGCTGAGGCCAACTGTATGAGGTTCAACAAGGCCAAGTGCCAGGTCCTGCACTTCGGCTACAACAACCCCAGGCAACGCTACAGGCCTGGGGAAGAGTGGCTGGAAAGCTGCCCAGAGGAAAAGGACCTGGGGGTGCTGATTGACAGCCGGCTGAACATAAGCTGGCAGTGTGCCCAGGTGTCACGAATAGGTGGTTTTAAGGCCGCGTTAAGAATCACTGGCAAAGGTATTGGCAAAGGGTGATTTTAATAGAAATTTATAGAAACGTGACTTAACAGAATTTTATGGCAAGGTTCACTCTATTACTTATTACATGGATTAAGTTTACACAGGGGAAAATCATATTAGAATTGTGTTGGAATGATTTGTACAGAGATTAAGGATAAAAGGGTAAAAGGGGGACCCTCCCGTTGAGTCACGAGGTTCAGAAAAGATCCAACTGGACCCAATCTTAGTCTCAGACTTGGACAATGGTTTGTGTCTAAAGGGTTAAGGGTTTTAGCAGCAACTTAGAGTCTTACAACACTTAAACATTAATCAATTTGACAGCTATACCAAGAATTAGTCAAGTTACTACAAATACTAAAACAACTTAACTACAGATTATACTTGTTAGTAACTGTACAGATAAGCGTGCAAAAAGATCTAGATCAATCAATACGTGTATATATATGCATATGAATATGGTACCAAAGCTAAATGAAAGGCCTAGAGTTAGCTAATTTATAAAGGTATACCTGTTAAAAATTCCCCTTGAGTACCGTGAAAGACTCACGTTAAATGCTTTGGCATTTCCCAACGGGCGAAGAGTTGAGCCCCGAGAAGCGTCTCAGCCCAAAATCTCGGTGATCCTCCGAGTATCGCAAATTCGAGTTTGCGGACTCTGAGAGGCGTCCCACTCAGAGGGAGGTTCTGGATGCAGCCCGCTGCGGTCCAGGAGAGCTCAAAGGGTCTCACTTGGTACCGCTGTTTATAGGTTTGCAAGATGATTGGCTTCAGTCATCAGTAAATTTCCATTTTGGCTACTATCTGAGGTGGTCCAGGGTAGTAATTATGGTATTGTTTCACGGTAACAATGGTATTGTTCCACTTGAGCTATGATCCAGGTAGGGAAAGCTTCAGAGCTGTCAGAGATGACGAATTATTTCTTGTTTCTGTTCCCTACTTTGATCATGTAGCTAGTGTCCCTGGTACGATCAGTGTTGTTCCCCACCTTAGCCATGCAAGAGTGCTTGGTACGGCCAAGGGACGCTTAACTGCCCAACTCATACACAATGGCTAAAGCTTAACAGAAGGTTCTGAGATCGTATCGTAGCCCAGAGGAAAAGAGGGGGAGGAATGCACCACCACACCAGGTGGCCAAGAAAGCCAATGGCATCCTGGCCTGTATCAGAAATAGTGTGGCCAGCAGGAGTAGGGAGGTGATCGTGCCCCTGTACTCGGCACTGGTGAGGCCGCACCTCGAATACTGTGTTCAGGTTTGGGCCCCTCACTACAAGAAGGACATTGAGGTGCTGGAGTGTGTCCAGAGGAGGGCAACGAAGCTGGTGAAGGGCCTGGAGCACAAGTCTTATGAGGAGCGGCTGAAGGAACTGGGACTGTTTAGCCTGGAGAAGAGGAGGCTGAGGGGAGTCCTCATCGCGCTCTACAACTACCTGAAAGGAGGCTGTAGCGAGGTGGGTGTTGGTCTCTTCTGCCAAGTAACCAGCAATAGGACGAGAGGAAATGGCCTCAAGTTGTGCCAAGGGAGGTTTAGATTGGACATTAGGAGAAATTTCTTTACTGAAAGAGTGGTCAGGCCTTGGAACAGGCTGCCCAGGGAAGTGGTGGAGTCACCATCCCTGGAAGTATTTAAGAGACGTGTAGATGAGGCGCTTAGGGACATGGTGGTGTTGGGTTGACTGTTGGACTCGATGATCTTAAGGGTCTTTTCCAACCTTAATGATTCTATGATTCTATGATTCTATATTTCAAAAAGGTTGAAATATTGATGCGCTATATGGAAGCAGTTGGCAACTTTTTTCCAGACTCTGCCAAACTTACGTTTTACTCTAGCAAATGTGGCTCTTGTGCTGCATTTTTATTGAAAAGGGAGGTTTCTGTTAGAGATTTCTAAATAAGGTGAATAGAAATTCTACTTGTTGGGATTAGATCACTCCATTCAGTAAAGCAGGACAAAAAATGGTGATTGACAAAATGTTAGAGACTATATGAAAGATGTAGTTATATTATTATATGTCTTTATGTGAGTATTTACAAAGTGGGGGAGATATAAAGAGGTATGCATTGTTTCTTTATGCTTTTGGCAGGGTACCTAGCCAGAGGGCTTGGGAAGCTTTTTAGCTAGAAAATGTGAAGCAAAACGGAAGATGCAGTAGCTTTAAGGGTAATACTGTTCTGATTAATGAAGCTTATTGATCAGTGTTAAAGTACCACGTCAAAAAAAAAAAAGGGGGGGGGAGGGGGCAAAAAGCTTGTCAGCATTCAGTTTCTTCAACATTTTAGTTCAAATATTAGTGTGAAATCAGCATATTACTTGTATGATGTCAACAGTTTTAGTTTACGTATATTAAATTGAAATGAAGTTGTATGAAAATAAGTCTTATTAAAATTCCTCTGTCTTCTGTGTACCTTCTTAAAGTAATATGTCTCCTCGGTCTACAAGGACATATTGTTACATTTAGTTCTGAATTGGCTCCTTGAAATACTGGTTTTGTCTGAGGAATGCTAGTGTATTTCTGAATGAGTGCCAGGAGGTTTGCAACCAGAGAGAAGAATGTGCTAGCTCTGTGGTTGATGAAGCAAAATTGTTCTTTTTCTTCCCCATTGAGATTGTCAGATGTCCTGAAGCCATTTCCTTTAGGAAACACTATAGTTTCCAAATACCCTTAGGCTTGAAATCTAATTTAGTATGCCATCGAGTCTCCTTTAGAGAGCCTCCTTTAGAGAGCATTCTGAGCCTAAGCATCATCTTAGTGCTCTTCCTCTATAAGCAGTGAAGGAAAATTTTCCTGGAGTGATGCAATTTAGTATGAATTTAGCATGGTTTGTTAAATTTTCGTGATTGGTTTGGCTCATGTTAATTGCTAAATTAGCAGCTTAAGGGAGGCTGCTACTTTGGTAGTCAAGAAGTGCTGAAGTATTGAAACTGGTACGTAACATCTCACTCCTTTTGCTTCACTAAAATTTCCCCTTATTGTTAAACACTGGTTCAGCTACAGCACCAATATCAACATATGGAGTGCTGGTGTCACTGAGGCATTTTAAATTACGATATTTAACATAGATTTGCTGCAAGTAAGGCTGTGAGAGCACAGCGCATCTACAGTGATCTTATCTGTAGTACAAGCTCACCTATGGTAAAAAACAAGGATGGGGGAAAAGTGATGGTTCGGCAGCACCATCAGACTTTGCTCTTCCTGAATATTAGAAAGTTATGTTGTTTGCTAGTGAAAATTATGTAGTCTGTCTATTCTTTTGGAAGTTGAGTCATTGAACAACTTTATAATATTGGCATATGCACTTTGTGCAGAATTAAAATGTTTATTTTGATTAAATAATGAATGAATTTGACAGTGATTACATGCACATAGGTGTATATATAAAGAGGTTGTATAAATAAAATAATGAGCTATGCTGCTTGAAAATAACCCCTCCTAAAACATCATCTTTTTCCAGATTTGTATTATGGTGGAGAAGCTTTCTCTGTAGAGCAGCCACAGTCCTTTACTTGTCCTTATTGTGGAAAGATGGGTTATACGGAAACATCTCTTCAAGAACATGTTGCTTCTGAACATGCAGAAACATCAACAGAGGTGGTAAGCCGCTTCAGCATTGCTTTTCAATTACAATGAAAGTATATGAAAATTTCCAGGAAATGAGTATATTTTTTTTTTCTTGAAGTATGTGTTCATTTAAATGCTGACTAGGAAGGTATGTACCATACATATACACCATGCTGGTGTTTTCCCTCTTGACTCCTTGAGCTATTAACAGTCCCCAACTCAACGATCCTACATCTGCCTACAACATCACCTTTACCTCTCTACAGACTTTCTCACAGCTCTCTCTCAGCAGTCTGAGTCAAGGTTATGCAGCTGAGTCCTTGGATCCTTGGTACGCAGGCCACTAAATCCTGGTGATACAGAGAGGGTTAAACCCTTGTAAAAATAAATAGCTTTTAAATATATTGACTTTTTATAAAGTGGCCCTTGCTGTTTCCCTTTACCCCCTACCACTTCATTTTCCTGATGATTTCAACAGTAGTAATTGGTGCAGAGCAATTATACACCGTATAATAGACTACTGGAACAATTGTTTTGCTTCTGTTTTTGTCAGTAAGCGTTCTGATCTCCTCAAGTTTTTATATCTAGATGTTACTGTTGCTTGTGCCAGGTGGTCTGAAATTTTTCCGAAATGTGAGGTGACTTCTTTGCTATGTAAACAATAAAATAATAAATAACTTGGATTTTGATACTATTAGAAATGGTTTGTTCTCAGCCTTCATTACAATGTTGAGAAACTACATGCTTGCACTGCTTAGTGTTCAGACTATTTTCTTTTTAGAAAAGTCTGTAGCCCTGTTTTTAGATTTCCCTTTATGGTGCAGGGGTATGCTTTGTATTTATTTTTGAAGCCCACTTCACTAATTCAACAGTTATGTGTGTTAGCAATCCTAGATTAAATTCTTGACCAAGAAGTTTGGGTATCTTTCCAGCAGTGGGGGATATATTCATGTTTGTGTGTGAATACTGTTTATGCACGAGGAATGTATGATTATAGAAGGATGTTCAGGGAACTGTTGTCTAGTTATTTTTGCTGTAGATTCCTATAAAAATGTGAATGCTTGAGGAAAATTATTAAAATCTTAATAAGTTGTGGAGAAATGACTCATGATTTTGAACTTGTTTGTTCTGAACTCTAAGCTCTCTTCACTTCTTGAGAAATTATGTGGGGGAAGGAGAATCTCTCTCCTTAGAGCCTGCTAAGGGCCTTATGTGAAGGAGTAGTAGAGGAGGTAAAATTGGTCAACCTGTTCTGAGACTCAAAGGTGTCCTGGTCTTTCCTAAGAACATATGAACTATTGGCATATATTTCTTTATATTTAGAACTAAAACCTCAGTAATTATTATTTCTCCATTAAATGATCAAGGATAATTGTCAGCAATACAGGGCAAGTGCAGATGGACGTGGCTGGCATTATGATGATTGTTACTGTTGCTACTGGGTTTCAGTAGAGTGGAGTGATTAACAAATAAAACACAGCATTCGGGTAGAAGTTTTTTAGGGTTGCAGCTCTGAAAATTGTAAGAAATGCCATCAGATATCATCTTTGAATCAAGTTTCAGAATGAAGACATCAGTTTTCTGCTACTCAGTCACACTTAGATTCATTCTGTATTTAGTAAGGCAGCAACTAGACTGAAGTGAAAGGACCAGGTGGGGTGGGTTGACCTTGGCTGGCTGCCAGGTGCCCACCAAGCTGCTCTATCTCACCTCCCTCCCCAGCAACAGGATGGGTAGAAAATAGGGCGAAAAGCTCATGGGTCAAGATAAGGACAGGGACATTACTCACCAATTACCATCATGGGCAAAACAGACTCGAATTGGGGAAATTAGTTTAATTTATTGCCAATTAATAAGAGTAGGATAGTGAGAAATAAGAACAAATCTAAAAACACCTTCCCCCCACCCCTCCCTTCTTCCAAGGCTCAACTTCACTCCCAACTCTTCTACCTCCTTTTCCCTCCCTGAGTGGCACAGGGGGACAGGGAATGGGGGTTGTGGTCAGTTCATAACGCTTCATCTCTGCTGCTCCTTCCTCTTCACACTCTTCACACTCTTCCCCTGCTCCAGCATGGGGTCCCTCCCACGGGATACAATCCTTCATGAACTGCTCCAGTGTGGGTTCTTTCCACGGGGTGCAGTTCTTCAGGAATAGACTGCTCCTGCATAGGTCCCCCACGGGGTCACAGTTCCTGTCAGAAAATCTGCTCCAGCGTGGGCTCCTCTCCACAAGCTGCAGCTTCCTTCAGGGCACATCCACCTCCTCTGGCGTGGGGTCCTCCACAGGCTTCAGTGTGGATATGTGCTCTGATGTGGTCCTCCATGGGCTGCAGGGGGACAACCTGCTTCACCATGGTCTTCTCCACAGGCTGCAGGGGAATCTCTGCTCTGCTGCCTGGAGCATCTCCTCCCCCTCCTTCTTCACTGACCTTGGTGTCTGCAGGATTGTTTCTCTCGCATTTCCTCACTCCTCTCTCACAGCTGCTGCTGTGCAGCTTTTTTACCCTTTCTTAAATATGTTACCACAGAGGCGCTACCACCATCACTGATTGGCTCAGCTTTGGCCAGTGGCGGGTCTGTCTTGGAGCTGATTGGAACTGGCTCTGTTGGCCATGGGGGCAGCTTCTGGTGTTTTCTCAAGCCAAAAAGTGTCTTTAACATGTACAGCAAAAAAGGGAGCATGGCACAGATCAGATAAACTAATATCGAGAACAGATAAGTTAATATCGTGGTCAGCAATGGTTAAACAGCTATAATAATTATATGTTCCCTCTAATATGCTCTGGTCAAATCTGTCATTATCTCAAACCCTTTGAGTCCCACGTTAGGTGCCAAAAACACTGGTTGTGGTTTAACCCCGGCTGGCAACTAAGCACCACATAGCTGCTTGCTCACTTCCCCCCTGCCCCTAGTGGGATGGCGGGGGGGAGAATAAGAAGGGTAAAAGTGCAAAAACTTGTGGGTTGAGATAAAGACAGTTTAATAGGGAAAGCAAAAGCTGCCTACACAAGCAAAGCAAAATAAGGAATTAATTCACTCCTTCCCATTGGCAGGCCATCTTCAGGAAAGCAGGGCTCCATCACGCGTAATGGTTACTTAGGAAGACAAACACCATAACTCTGAACATCCCCCCTTCTTTCTTCCCTGTGGTTTTTATTGCTGAGCACGATGACATATGGTATGGAATATCCATTTGGTCAGTTGGGATCGGCTGTCCCAGCTGCATCCACTCCCAACTTCTTGTACATCCCCAGTCTATCTGTTGTTGGGGCAGTGTGAGAGCAGAAAAGGTCTTGATGCTGTGTGAGAGCTGTTCAGCAATAGCTAAAACATTGGTGTGTTATCAACACTCTTTTGGTCACAAAGCCAAAGCATAGCACTATATGGGCTACTATGAAGAAAATTAACTCTATCCCAGCCAAAACCAGTATACTTGTATAAATAGGGAGGTGGTGGTAATAAGAGAACAGATCTGGAAACTGTCAACTGTGATGTTTGGAGCCTAACTGGCTTAAGGCTTTTTAATCATCTCCTAGATTTCATTCAAAGTAATATGGTGATCTGTTAATTTTAAGGGATGTTAAGAGCGTGGCCACCTTCTCCAGCCCAGGACTCCCTTCTGCTCAGCTGCTGAAGCCCAGCCCGGGGACCTGGGGCCTCTGCCTAGGCTGAGGGATGCAGCTGCCACTTTCCCATTTGCAGGTTCAACCAGTAGTGAAGCTGAGCATGTATGCCAGAGACCCATACACACACAGAGGACACTGACATGGCCCATCACACAGATGACCACAGACACGGTGCTGCCTTCAACAGCACCTACATGTAGGACTTGCATAAAACATAAGTATAGGCAGCCAAGTCCCCTTCTTCCTCTTCAGCTGGTAGAGATAGAAGGTCACTAGTGAAGGTACACACATGATACTCTCTAGATTCACAAGCACACACACATTCACTGTGATCCCTCGAGTACCGGCATGGCCCCCTTTGTCTGTCTAGTACCCCTGCCTGGATCCCAGGCACTCTTACCTGCTTCACAAGTCTCCTACTTGCCAGCTAGTCCAGCTTGATGATCAATAGCAAACACACATGCACTCATCCCACAGACACTCCACATTCGTAAGTCCCCCTGGGCATACCAGCACAGACCCTTGCCTGCTTCATACTCCTGCCTAGACACGAGGCTCCTCCCTACTCATTAGCTAGTCCAGCTTGAAGTTTGCTAGCCAACACACATGCATACCAGGTTTGAGGAAGATGCAGATACCCACCCCCCAATTTCCCCCAGCAGCTGGCACCAGGCACCACATGGGCTGTGACTGGTGGTCCTGTTCCAGCCACCAGTGCTGAGCCCCTCGCTCACTCTGGTTCCCTTCCCATTAGCTGTTTTTTGGGACACACACCATTCCTGCCCCAGTGGCTGAAGGCAGAGACCACGACTCGCTCCAGTTGAGACCCTGCTCAGTCCAGTAGCTGACACCACAGGCCAGGGGTACCTGCACCCCTGGTCTGACTGGAGTAGCTGTCACCAAATCCACTCATGACAGGCCCCCCTAGTAGCTAGCACTCCAGGCACAAAGTTTGTAGTACCCACCCTAGGTCTAGAGAGCTATGGCCCCTCCAACTACTGATGCTAGGACCCTCACTTGTTTCAGTAGCTGACACCACAGGCCACAGGGGCACCTACAGCCCCAGTCCGACTCCAGTAGCTGGCACCAAATTTCATTCACACATACACAGGTCTCACCAGTAGCTGGCACTTAGTCCTTGCAGCATACATACACATGGGGTAGAGAGTAAGATTATGCAGAGAGATTGTTAAGATTTAATAAGAAGATATAAGAAGACAGGACAGACTGTGGTGATCAGGCTCAGAGCTCAGCCAGACAAACATACTGACCGGCCCACTTTATACCCCTTTCTGTCTACCCTCCCCTTTGTTCCTCCCTGCTCTCCCTTCCCCCTGCATGTCTCTTCATCGGTTTGTATGGTTCTATTGATTCCCTCACCCCTCCCAGTCTGGTGTCCAGGGTCTCCCCTCTAGTTTACAGTCTTATCAGTTGCAAAGTCCAGGTTGATCTCCCTGGAAGAGTAGTTAAGACCTAACATACTGTGTGGAAGTTTCTCCTTTCTGGCTTATTAACCTGTGATCTGTCAAACTTTAAGGCTGGCCTGCAAAACTGTTGCAAAGGACTTTTAAGGCACACTTCTCTCAGGTGGATGCAAAGTCATTGGGAGGAAAAATAAAAATAATAAATGAAGGTTGCTATGGCAGTAAGTGTCCCTAGACTTTTTTTAAATGTGTGTTTAGGCTTAAGGAAAAAACAAAACTATAATGCCATCTCCCAAAATACTTGGTAGGAATAAGGAGTTTCTCTTCTCTGCCAAATCTCTACTTGCATGTTACCCCAGTGGGTGGTCTCAGTGGTGATACTTTAATGAATATTCACATCTGGTTTCATTCTCCTTCCCACACTTCTCTGGTGAGATGAATGAGAAGTTGCTTGGGGATTCAAAGAGCAGTAAATGAACTTGATAATGTCATATGCAGGTACATACAAGCAGTAATCCTGTGTAACCAGACCTACTGTCTGTGCTAGAATTGACATATAAAGACAAGTTTGAAAGCCGAAACATTGCAGATAGGATTTGAAAATTTTACTTTTTGGTTTCCATGGTATTTTTAAAAGCATAATTACAAGGAAAAGTGGATCTTAAAAAGATACTAAAATTAACAGCTGCATTTGAACACATTTACTGTTTTAAACCTGTGGCTGTTTAGATATAGGATTAGAATGTGATATTTAAAGTATAAGAATCCATGTCAAGTGATCAACTCTGAATTATGTGTTTTGTGATTTGTGTAAAGTTGGTTGTGTTTGGTTTTTTTCTCACTTTGTTGTTTCAGATTTGTCCAATATGTGCAGCATTACCTGGAGGGGATCCTAATCATGTCACAGATGACTTTGCAGCTCATCTTACACTGGAACACAGAGCTCCTAGAGATTTAATATCCTTTCTTAAGTTGAGGGAAAAGGGATAGACTATTCCTTATGATAGCTGTAACTACTTGTTTTGACTTCTGTAGTCAAGTGGCTACATCACTTTTGCTTATTTTTTAGAATTGGTGTTTAGTTATAGGGGATCTGTATGTCTGAATTTTTTATATGTATATATATTTATATCTATCAGACTGTGAATGGGCTTTAGGTGTAGCTTGACAGTGTGGGTGTGTGTTTTTGTTTTATTCCTGATAGCAAAACCTTTTAAAGGTGTTTTTGACACGCAGCTGCTTCTTTCTGCACTGCAGTTTTTACCCTTCTTGGTCATTAGTTCTAATGCCATTTTGTGTATGGGAAAGCAGCAATCCAGATGCAATAGCGTATTATAGATAATTATGAGACTGAAAGCAGTAAATTTCACCAAAAGCAAATGTGTTAGAGAATGCTTTGAACTTTGAAATTGAGTGATTTTAAGTGTTTGTTTAGTTTTATCACTATATTTCAATAGGGTAGTTTCAGCCTGTTATTTATTGACTTTTTTTAAGATATAACTAGAAGAGCTATCAGGAGACTTCCTAGGGATTAGGACAATTTTCTTTTGCATTACTTGGTCTTAGGAATAGTAATGTGGCTTGTTTTTTGCTGTACAAATACCTACAACATAATTTCAGAAGGTACTCTTACTTCATGGAAGTACAGGCCATCATGAAAAACTCTCGTTAAGTGATCTCTATAAATTATTTATCTTTCTGTATCTCATTTAAAAAAAAATACACTCCTAGTGTAATTTGATAGTGCCTTTTTTGTTCAGGGCTTCTTAAAAGAAAAAAAAAGGCCTAACAAATCAAGTTCATTATATCTACTGCTAGCAACATTAGAGGAAATGATTTCACTTTGGTTGTGATCTGTATTTACATTTAAATTTGTTAGCATTTAAATTGTCAGTCCCAATTACACAGTGAAATTAACTTCCTATTGAAGTGGATGAGGTGTTGGATTAGAATTCATGGTTCTGGAGCTTTTCCTCCCCCTCCCACATCAGTGACGTCAGATAACTTTTAATTGGGTAATGTATGTTTATTACTAGCTACATAAGAGCTAGAGAAATCAGAATTATCTTTTCAGTTATTAAGTAAGGCCACAGTGTCAGTCATCACAAAACTAATGGGGGGGAGCTTTATAAATTGGACCATGTTATAAATAATTATAGGAAATGCATGTGGAAGTTTCTGTACAGCGTTGCTTTAGCAATCAGTGTTGCCAAGTCCACAAAACTTGATAGGGAAAATTTTTCTGGACTAGCTGTTCCATGTTGGGTGCTATTTCATGTCTTCTGACAGCTAAGACTAAAAGGAAGAAAAAGGGGGAGAGAGTTCCCCCCGCCCAGTTGCTAGCAGTTTAGGAAAGGATATTGTCTTCTGTGTAGCAGTTAGAAGGGTTTTTTAAGCTGTTTTAAATGGCTGCACATATTTCTTGTGAAGAATCCTGTGCAGCCACTGCAAGATATCACCTTTATCCTTGGAGAATCTGGACAGCTCTTTAAATTCCAGTTTCTTTCTTAAACAATTTTCAACTGCTTTACTGTTTAAAACATGACTTTAGTCTTGACCATGTAAATGGTTCTAGCTTGGTTGTTTTCAGTATATGTTTGCAATGAGTTAAGAGTTCCAAATGCTTTTCTAACCCCAGCATAGTTGGGTGAGACATCAATATACTCTTAACTAGTATTTAAATAATGTTGTTTATCTTAAAAACACTTTGAAAGGTGCAGTTAGCAAGCTACTAAGATCCTTTTCTAAATGAGACCAAGGCTGGAATTTTTGAAAGGATTTATATTAAGGATGTTCTGGTTATCTTATTTCCCAAGTTTACTTTAAAAAAATCCCAGAATGGGGGCATTTTTCTGTCAGATGTAGCTATGAAAAGCTTCCCAAACTGCATGAGAGCAGTAGTCAATCAGTAAAATATTAGTGACAATGTTCTGTCACTACCAGTATCCAGTATCAACAGATTCAAAGGAGGAACAAACCAATCTGTGCTAGACAACTATATTCTGTCCCAAGGGAGATTCCCCCTCCCCAAACCCTGCAAGTGAAATGTTTTATGCTCTATAGCATAATAGATTTGAAAGAGTTAATTCTTCTTGAAAGTATTTATTATAGTAACTGGATATTCTTACTTGCCAAAAGAGGTCTAATAATTTTTCAGTCTTAAATTTCTCAACTTGGTGATATCATGAGGAAATGAATTCTACACCATAATCATACGTTGTGTGATAAGTACATTGGGCACCAGTCTGATACAAATAATAGATTTTATACAAGTGATAAACATGCTATTTCTGAAAATAAGAAAATTGGAGATAAGGTGAGCTAAAGCTACTAATTTAGAAATTGGAAAAATAAGATATGTCCAAGTACATTATTTCCTAGCTTAGTAGTTAATTGCACTAGTGCTTCTTAAGATAAAAGGAAGCTTTAGCTAGACTGTCTTGGGAGAACTCATATGTTAACACTGTTCTGGGAAAGATCATCTTTAAACGATTTGCTGATAGTCTCTTAGTATGTATGAAAAAGCTTATATTTCAAGTCATAGCTTTTATAGACATCTAAGAAACGTGGGAAATAAAGAAAGTGAAAGGGCTTGTTTTCATAATTGGAGCAAATGGAATTTGTGTGGAGAAAGAGAGGGAAGATGAAGCAAAGGGGTATGACAGAAGTGCTGAATCCTCTGTTGACCTGCAATTCCTTGAAGACTGGAGTGGGTGAAATTCCTTGGATAAAAGTATAAAATGCAATAATTACTGTGTGCTCTTGGTAAGAATGGCAATAAAACTTTTTAGATTATTTTCAGTATTTAAATACACTTCTTTCCCAATTTTGATGTTAAAATCCTTATGTCTGTTGAGTAATGTGTTCTGCTGAATATGCATCATCAGTTTAAATTACCTAGTAGAAAACTTTGATCCAGAAGACAGGAAATCCATCCTGACATTTTTTAGACATGATAAAAAGCCTGGGAAAGATGAATTTGGTGCAAACAGCCCTGGGTGCCTTGGGTTCAGATCTATAGGTCTGACTGGCACCATAGCTATGACTGCATTACACTTATAAAGTTGAATCATTGTTTTATGAATGAGGAATAGTGTGTTGCCTGATTATTCCACCTAGTAAATATTCTTGCTGTTTAATACTTGATGGCAAAAGACTTTTCTTAACTGCTTGGTTACGATGAATCTAGTGGCGTTCGGCACGTACGTAGAATGTTTCACCCAGGCCGGGGTTTGGGAGGCCCCCGTGCACGTAGATCAAACATGCACTTTACTAGCAGTTCCACTGGTGGGCTTTCATCTTCTCAGAGTTCATATTCTCCAAGCAATAGAGAAACCATGGATCCTATAGCTGGTAAGAGCTGTAACCACTGATTTTAGCTCAGAGTTCTTAAATAGACTTTGAAACAAAATCCAAGATGATAATAGTTGCCTTGTTTTCCTGTGTTTTGTAAAAAAAAATATATATATATGCTTCCCAATGTCGAAATTGATGGGTGTTTACTGATGAAAAGTATACTTAATTGGATTGTCTACAGGGATTGAAGCTGGAACTTCTGAAATGAAAAACACTGCCCCTTTAGCTTGTGCTTTTAAATTTAGAGACTTCTAGGCTCATTCCCATGACTGACCTGTCCACAGGTGGTATCAAAGAATGGTTGAGGTTGGAAGGGACCTTTCAAAATCATCTAGTCCAACCCCCCCACCCCCCCCAAGCAGGGCCACCTAGAGCAGGTTGCCCAGGACCATGTCCAGTCAGGTTTTTAATATCTCCACGGATGGACTCCACAACCTCTCTGGGCAACCTCTTACAGTGTTTGACCACCCTTACAGTAAAAAGCATTTTCTTGTGTTCAGATGGATTTCATTTCTTTTAATTTGTGCCCATTGCCTCTTGTCCTGTCAGTGGGCAGTACAGAGAAGAGTCTGTCTCCCTTTCCTTCATTCCCTCCCATCAGGTATTTATATATACTGATAGGATTCCTCCCCCTTGAGCCTTCTCTTTTCCAGGCTGAAGAGTCCCAGGTCTCTTAGCCTCTCCTCATATGATATGTATGTATGTATTTTTAAATGTAATTGTTTCTAACCACCATTACCTACTTCAATGCATCTAGCTTTAATTTGCCGTGTGCATAGAGGTGTTAGAGATGAATCTTAATTTTTTTAGCACAAACCAAGTGCTGTACTTAGGTTCATCAAGATGAAATTGGTTCAATTGGAATATTATTGATAGACATTTAAAATGAGCTCAGTTTACTTTCAGATTACAGTTCGGATGACAGGCTTGCTGATTTTTAGGAGGTCTTATAACTCTCTTTTAAAATTCTTAAATAACTGTATTTTAATAAGTATTTTATATAGAGCTGAGCGACAGCCCTGCCTTAAGGCTGTGCAAGGGGAAGGTAAGCCTGAATTCAACCTCGAGCTGACTGACACAGGAAACTCACAAGATGAAGGAGACCGGACTCTTGTCTCTGCTCGGGGCAGAAGGAAGAACCTTCCCCCTTCCCCTAAAGTGCCCCTACCTAACAGATACGATGCTCTGGGGTTGGAGAACGAAGAGCACATGAGTAACGGACAAGATCCAGGAAAAGCTGACCATGCAAAGTTGATCCAACCACCCACCCGCATTAGAACCAGCGCCACCAGAAAAGCACGGAAAGTATTAGTAAATGGAGACTTCTTACTGAGAGGCACCGAAGCACCCATTTGCCATCCAGACAATTTCTCTAGAGAAGTTTGCTGCCTACCAGGAGCTCGCATTCACGATGTCACTGAGAGGCTACCTAGCCTGGTGGACCCTACAGATTACCATCCACGCCTACTATTCCACGTAGGGTCCAATGATACTGCGACGAGGCAACTTAGAAATATCAAAAGAGACTATATGTCCCTCGGAGCAATGTTAAAAGGATCAGGAGCACAAGGGGTGTTCTCCTCTATCCTCCCAGTCAGAGGAAGGGATTCAGGAAGGAGGAAATGAATTGAACAGGTGAATGCCTGGATGTGTGGCTGGTGCCATACTCAAGGTTTTGGCTTCTATGACCATGGATCTACCTTTGAGAAGCTGGGTTTGTTGGGAGCTGATGGGATTCACCTAACCAAGTGGGGCAAGAGGGTCTTCACCAACAAGCTGGCCAGACTTATAAGGAGGGCTTTAAACTAGATTTAGCATTGGGAAGGGGATGGAGTTCTGAGCACCAGACAGGAGCCAGGGGCTGCTGAGGTATTAGGAACCAACAGGGGAACACCTGTGAAATGCCTCAAAGGAATTAGGGCATGTTCCTCTAAAAAGGTGACAAGGCTGATAGCCCAGCTGAAGTGCCTCTATCCCAATGCACACAGCATGGGTAACAAAGAGGAGGAGCTGAAAGCCACTGTGCAGCTAGAAAGGTATGATCTAATTGCTATCGCTGAAATGTGGTGGGACGAATTGCACGACTGGAGTGCTGCAATTGATGGCTCTAAACTCTTCAGAAGGAAGGAGGGGCGGGGGGGTTGCCCTCTATGTAAAAAAAAAAAAGAAAAACAGGACTGACTGCACAGAGCTGCCTTTGAAAAACAGCAATGAACAGGTTAAGAGCTTATGGGTAAAAATTAGAGGCCAAGCCAACAAAGGAAACCTTGTGGTTGGTGTTTACTACAGACCGCCCAACCAAGGGGAGCCTGTGGACGAAGCATTCTTACTTCAACTGCGGGAAGCATCACAATCGCAGGCTCTGATCCTGCTGAGGGACTTCAATCACCCTGACATCTACTGGAAAATTTAGATATTTTTTTAATCCAGATGATAGACAGCCCAACCAGAGGAGAAGCATTACTAGACCTGTTGCTTACCAACACAGATGAACTAATTGGAGAGGTCAAGATTGGTGGCAGCCTGGGCTGCAGTGTTCATGCCCTGGTGGGATTCACAATCTTGAGGGATACGGGCCAGGTGAAGAGTAGAGTCAGGACTCTGAATTTTAGGAAAGCAAACTTTCAGTTGTTTAAGGAACTAGTGGATGGGACCCCCTGGGAAACTGCCCTCGGGGACAAAGGAGCAGAAGAGAGCTGGCAGCTCTTTAAGGACATCTTTCTTAGACCACAAGAGCTCTCGATTCCCATGTGCAAGAAATCAGGCAAGGAAGGCAGGAGACCAGCATGGCTGAGTAAGGACCTTCTGGTCAAACTAAAGTGTATGAAGGAAATGCACAGGCAGTGGAACCAGGGACATGTATCCTGGGAAGAATATAGGGACGCTGCCTGGATGTGTAGAAATGGGACCAGGAAAGCTAAGGCGCAGCTGGAGCTGAATTTGGCAAGGGATGCAAAGAATAATAAGAAGGGCTTCTACAGGTATGTTGGCCAGAAAAGGAAGATTAAAGAAAATGTACCCATCCCTGATAAAAAAGACAGGGGACCTGGTGACAACTGATGTGGAGAAGGCTGAGGTACTCAACAATTTTTGGCCTCAGTTTTCAATGGTAATCTCTCTTCCTACATCTCTCAAGCCCCTGAACCTCAGAGCAGGGACTGGGGGGAAAGAAGTCCCTCCCATCGTAGGAGAAGATCAGGTTCGAGACCACCCGAGGAACCTGAATGTACACTAGTCCATGGGACCCGACAAGATACATCCCAGGGTCCTGAGGGAACTGGCTGATGTAGTTGCCTAGCCACTCTCCATCATATTTGAAAAGTCATGGCAGTCAGGTGAGGTCCCCAGTGACTGGAAAAAGGGAAACATCACACCTGTTTTTAAAAAGGGTAAGAAGGAGGGCCCTGGGAACTACCAACCAGTCAGTCTCACCTCTGTGCCTGGTAAGATCATGGAACAGATCCTCCTGGAAGACATGTCAAGGCATATGGAAGGCAGGGAGGTGATTAGAGACAGCCAACATAACTTCAGCAAGGGCAAATCGTGCCTGACTAATCTGGTGGCCTTGTACGATGGAGGGACTGCATCGGTGGACAAGGGAAGAGCTACGGATGTCATCTACTTGGACTTCTGTAAGGCCTTTGATATGGTCCCCCACAATATTCTTGCCTCTAAACTGGAGAGATATGGGTTTGACGGTTGGACTGTTAGATGGATAAGGAATTGGCTGGATGGCTGTGTCCAAAGAGTTCTAGTCAATGGCTCAATGTCCAAGTGGAAACCAATAACGAGTGGTGTCCCTCAAGGGTCTGTACTGGGACCAGTACTATTTAATATCTTTATCAACGATGTAGACAGTGGGATTGAGTGCACCCTCAGCAAGTCTGCAGACAACACCAAGCTGAGCAGAGCAGTTGATTCACTAGAGGGAAGGGATGCTATCCAGAGAGACCTTGAGAGGCTTGAGGAGTGGGCCCATGTGAACCTCATGAAGATCAACAAGGCCAAGTGCAAGGTCCTGCATCCAGTGTGCGTCCAACTCTGGGGTCACCAGTACAAGAAAGACATGGACCTGATAGAGTGGGTCCAGAGGAGGGCCACAGAAATTATCAGAGGGCTGGAACACCTCTCCTATGAAGAAAGGCTGAGAGAGTTGGGGTTATTCAGCCTGGAGAAGAGAAGGCTTCGGGGAGACCTTATTGTGGCCTTTCAATACTTAAAGGGGGCTTATAAGAAAGATGGAGAGAGACTTTTTATCAGGGCCTGTAGTGACAGGACAAGGGGCAATGGTTTTAAACTGAAAGAGGGTAGATTTAGATTGGACATAAGGAAGAAATTTTTTTACGATGAGGGTGGTGAGACACTGGGACAGGTTGCACAGAGAAGTTGGAAGGTTGCCCCATCCCTGGAAGTGTTCAAGGTCAGGTTGGACAGGGCTTTGAGCAACCTGATCTAGTGAAAGATCAGGGCAGGGGGATTGGACTAGATGATCTTTAAAGGTCCCTTCCAACCCAAACCATTCTTTGATTTCTGTGTCATATTTTGGTCAGGTTTAGGAGAATTTTCAAGGGGAAGATGTCTCATTTTTAACTTCCAACAGTCACACAGCATGTTTTTAGGATTTACAGATATAATCTGTAAGTATTTTTTCAACTTTGTGATTTTCAAAAATAAGTTCTTTATAAAGAGGTAAAAATAAAAATTGACCAAGAAGTTGATTTTTAAAAGAGCTATAATTTGTCCTAATGTAAAATCTTAAGAGAGCCATCTTATACTCGTATAGTGGAAGATGATAAGTGTCAGGGAAACTTCAGAACTTCCTGCACTTATCTAAGTTCCTGCTATTATCTGCCTTTACTTCAGACCCTGGAAGGGCATGAATGTTTAAACTGGAGCTTCTTATTGTTAGGCTATGATTCCTTGAGAGGCAGTGAACCAACTTAAGAGTGCATTGCTTTTGAAAGAAGAAGCTGCAGCTTCACCCCCACCCCCCCCCTTTCCATAGGCATAGTTCCTTTGCCTCTGTTGTGCTGGCCGCTCTTCAGGTCCTCTGTGAGCTGATTTAACTCATTGAAATGGCAGAAAAATAATAGAAAAATTTAGTTTGGAATTGATCTCTGTAGGTTGTTTATTTCCAACACGTTTCTCAAAGGAGGTCTGTTTAGATCAGGTTGCTCAGGTTGCTCAAGGCCTCATTCAGTTGAGTTTTGAATGCCTCCAAGGACAGAGATCCTACAGCCTCTCTGGGCAACCTGTTCTAGTATTTAAAAACCTTCATGTTTTAAAAGGGGGGAGTGGGGGGGATACAAAAAATAAAACCCTTTGGATGCAATTGGAATTTCCCATGTTCCCTTGTCTGACTCTTGTCCTATTGTTGTATGCCTCTGAGAAGAGTCTAGCTTAGTCTTCTCTGTATATTCCAATTGGGTAAATTCAGACAGCAATAAGATATCTTCCAAAGTATTCTTTTCCAGGCTGAACAAACCCAGTTCTCCCGCTCTTTCCTCATGTACTGTGTTCCAGCCTCCTGATCATCTTGGTGGCCCTCCACTGGACTTATGTCCATGTGTCTCTTGTCCTGGGGAGCCTAAAACTGGACACAGCACTCTGGATGTGGCCTCGCCAGTGCCAAATAGAGGGGAAGAATCACTTCCCGGGACCTGCTGTCTGTACTCCTACTACTAAAAATATCCCAGCAAACGAGGATGAAAAAGTTTCTGTCATCTTAGTGAGTTAAGTTAGGTCATGGGTCTGTAAAGCACTAAAGTTGGTGCAAGAAGGGAGGATGTTTGTGTGTCCTGGAGTGCAAGACTTCCTCTTACCTTTATAGTGGGTGTTAGTTCAGCCGAGTTAAATGTGAAGTGACTGCCTTGGTTTGTTTCAGCCTCACAAGACCTTCCCATTTAGGAGCATGTGTAATAAAATGGTATTCCTTTGAGTCTTGTCTTTTTTGTTTGTTTTTTTTTTTGGGGGGTGGAAGTAATATGTTTTTTGCATTCAGAGAATGTAGTGTAGCCTGGCTGGGTGTCTGTGTCATGCCAAGGTTCTGTTAAGCTGTACTCAAAGTGATCTTACAAACAGTGAGGATAAATACATCTGTCTTACCTGGCAGTGTTATGAGTCTTCCTTTGTATTGGGGTAATAATTAGTACATACTACCAGAAGTTAGAACTTGTGCTTGTAACAGACCTGTAAACATTATTTATTTCTTTTTCTCCTTGTGGTGGTTATCAGTAATTAGTGAAATAAAATATTATTGGTAGTTAATCTTGATATGATTAGCTGTGCTGATTAAAAGTGACTTGAGCATTTACTGTTGGCATTCCAAGTGTTCCTGATGCAAAGAGCTACTGCATTGTGCTTTATTCCCCTAAGAAAAGCCTAGTTTCAAAGGATTATATCTTGAAAGTAAGATGGAAGGAAAATTTTTATGACCTGTAATAACAACTTGCAGCTTTAATGAGGGTTGGATGGATAGGGGAACAAAATAATCTACTACTTCTGCCCTCCTTGCATCAAACACAAAAAAGTAGTACTCGCAACTTTGTATGGAATATAATCTGTAGTAAATCACTGAGCAATAACTTAATAATAACATTTATTTTGGGAAATGCTTAGCACGGACAGAATTTGTCAGTGTCTTGAACTTTAGAGGAAAGGAATCCAGGCTAGACTTATTTATCTAATTTTTTTATCGTTAGAATTTCTCTTTTTCCAGCAGACCTTGAAAGTCTCACAAAAAAGCCCTGCTGTGGTCAAATATTTTTCATATAATACAACATTTGAAAAACCTTTCTGAACTGAATATTTTCTAAAAATATCTGAAATGATGCTGTAATATTTGTCTTTTCTGCAGCACAGCTTCCCTCTGGAATATGCATTGAAGGTGCATGGGGGGATATAAAGCCACCAACTGAAGTCAGAATTGAAGTGGTTTCTCAGTCAATAACTATTTTGACTTGAAGATAAAATTTTAGAGAATTGTTGCACAGCATATTGCTTATATGGTATTCCCCATAGGTTGACTCTTATTGGTTTAAAAAGCTTTAAGCTTTGACTTTCCTATTTATGCACAGTTCTTTACTCTAGATGATTCTTAATCTTCCTTACCCTATGGGCTTTGAGACATGGGATGCTTGTAATGGATAGCCCATGAAGCTTTTCAAATCAATAAGATTTGTTCATTAATTTCATTGATGAAAGGTTTTAGAAAGCAAAGGAATTGATATACTGGTATTCGGGACATATTTATGCTGTTGTGTTATATGTATTTAAGCAGATTTCACTGTAGAAGCTTCTCTCTTTTCTGGCAGAGCTTTTATCTCAGTTATCAGGCGTGAGACGATCTGCAGGGCAGCTCAATTCTTCTGGCCCTTCTGCTTCTCAGTTACAGCAGCTGCAGATGCAACTGCAGTTGGAGCGACAGCATGCACAGGCAGCAAGACAACAACTGGAGACTGCACGCAATGCAACTAGACGCACTAACACAAGCAGCATCCCCGCCACTCTTACACAATCTATAGCAGCAGCCAATACATCTAACACAGAAAACAATCAGCAGACTATACAGAATTCACAGTTTCTTCTTACGAGGTAACTTGTTCTGTGGGTTTAACTCTTCTGCCATTTCTGTTTTCCTTGGTCCTGTTATGGACATAGAGTTCAGTGAAACTACTGCTAGATCCCTAATGAAGTTTGTAGTTGAGATACTATGCTTTTGTTTGCATTTGTAACATCTCCTTTTCAACCCTGCTGTGTGTTTGTTCCTAGGCAATGAATAAATATTACTTGCTGTTTCTCAGTTTGAAGAGAAACATAAGGGATATTACTTTGGTAAACTGTGCTTGTTTACCCTACTTCTTCTGATAAAACAAGAGCCTTTACAGTAATATGTTTCAAACTTTTATGCTGATAATGTGAGGGGAGAGAACTTAAAAGGTAGTTTTATTTAATAGGAAGTGAATCTTTAATGAAGGCTGAAGGTTGAATAGAGGTTTATATATAGAGTATTTTGGATGAAAAAGGCAAATAAGGAATGTGCTATTAATAAGCAGAATACATATCTGCTTCAGAAAGTATAGTTAGATCCTAGAGTTCTATAGAATAGAATAGTTCAGTTGGAAGGGACCTACAACGATCATCTAGTCCATTCTGCTATAGAAGAGTTGCCCACTCTCATTTCAGCTCTTTTAGGAGGTTTAGAATATTGATTTTCTGGATTCAAGGGGGGAGTGTTTTTCAATTCGATGTTGAGAAAGAGCACAGGCATTTAAACAGTTTCTGTGTCTAGAAACCTGGGTTGGGATGAGTTATTGCTGTCATGCTGGTTTTTATCAAAACTTGTGATAATATCTCAATCCAAAACTTTTTGAAAAGAATAACTTTAGTGAAAGTATCAGTCAGTCACTGATCTTGTGAGCTAGGATAGAATTGGAGCAAGCTTGCTTCTATTAGGTGATGGTGCATGCACTGATAAGTGAAGTGAATGATGTACTGTGCTTTGGGAATCTCTGGGCAAATTAGCACTTAAGGGATGACTAGAGAATTTTAACACCCCTTAAAACAAAACCCCTCTGAAGGGAATAGCTGTTCTTCAGAAATAGCTATTTTTTTCCTTCAGCCTTAGAATCCACTTCTATGAAGTTTTTTGAAGCATCTAGGAACAAGTTTGTTAAATGTCTGTATTCTTGCATCAGGAGTGCCAGGTGTTGTCATATCTGTACATGTCAAAAGAAGTGCAGCAGTACCTAGGTTGTTTCTCAAAGGAATGGCTTTTAGATGTTATTCAGCATGCGTCAGTCCAGCTGTTTAGGCAATTAGTGAAAGCCCATTTTGTTGATGATACTACTAAGCCTGTCTTCTCTCTTTCTTTGATGCTATGCAGGTTGAATGATCCTAAGATGTCAGAAGCAGAGCGTCAGTCAAAGGAAAGCGAACGGGCAGACCGCAGCTTGTTTGTTCAAGAGCTTCTGCTGTCCACTTTGATGCGGGAAGAAAGTTCCTCCTCAGATGAGGATGAACGGGGAGAGATTGCTGATTTTGGTGCTATGGGCTGTGTAGATATTATGCCTCTAGATGTTGCTTTAGAAAACCTAAATTTAAAAGAGAATAATAAAGGAAATGAGCCTCCTCTTTGATGGCATCCCACTTTGCAGACAATGTCCTCTGTGCTGTATTTGCCAATGAAAGTGGACAACAACTATCTTGGGTTTGTTTTGGTGATTGTAATTTCAGGTCTGTCACTCTTGTTACATTGTGTACATTCAAAGGAAGAGAGAAAAGATATATATGATAATCATTTCCACTTAACCAATTTTTACTTTTAGCAGGTAAATATAGGTTGCAGTGCGGAGAAAAAAGCTCTGCGTCCTGTAGCTTGACGTGCAAAAAGCTCTCCTAATACTCCACATTCAAACTGAAGAGGAAAAAATGAAAAATCTCTAATGAAGCTGCTGTGTGTATTTATGAATATTAATGAATAAAAATTGCTTGGATGGTTTACCTTAACTACTGCATGATTTTTTTTGCAGCGTGCATGAGTTTTAGTGACCTTGTCATTTAAAAAATGTAAGTACAAGGAGTAAAACTATAAAACCCCAAAGCTTTCCCATTATTCAAAGGTACTGTGACAAAAAAAAGATTAATGCTCACTAGCAGTTTGTGGCCGTGAAGTAGCCTTTGAGTAACACATGACCAATGACTTTTTTATGTGCTCTCCCTGCGTATTAATGCAAACTCTGCAGTGGGCTATATTTTTGCTTCCAGAGTGTGACGTTTTGCTATAGCGTGACCACTATGTTGCCCTGTTAGACATCATATCCATGTGGAATTGAACTTTGTATTCATCTGTAGGAGACAAAAAACAAGGGCCACTACTGGAATCTAACACAAAGGGCTTCTGTGTGCCCTAAAACCAAATTTTGTTCACCTTTCTTTAAAGTTTTCCTTTTTGTGTTAAATATACTTTATTTAGGTCTAAATGATTCATATATTCACTGTTGGGGGGGGGAGTTAACCTGGATTATGTTGTCTTAGTCCTAAGCCTTCACAGTCCTTATCATTTTGAGTTATTTATGTATTTGCTTCATAGTTTGCAGAGACTCCTTAGTATCAGGAGAGCTTGAGGATTTGACTTCCCAGATATCTCCATATGTTACAATTGAATTCTTAATGCTAACTTCCTATCAACCTTTATTTATTGGGGTTTTGGGTTATATTTCTGACATAAAAGATAAAGCCTTTTTAATTGAGTCATGCTACCTATTTGCCTATACTGTTAATCCTATAAGGTTTTTTTGTATGGATTATTATAATAGCCCCAAAGCAAGGGACAGCAAGGCTTTAGTTTTTTGGAATGTAAAGTTAGCTTATAAAGATAAAAATGCACACAACTTCTGAAAATTAGCCTTGAAAACCTGATGATGTTCCTAAGAGAACTGTGATATGTATGTTAATCTAAGATAACAGCAACAAAAGAAGCTACCCCATAGGTTGATATTTGAGTTCCATTCTCATTTTCTCAATTCTCAAATTCTGATTGTTTCCATTTAGTACTGTATTAGCGTTGTTTTTCTTTTAGTCTCTGCAACAGAAAATGTTTTAAGGGAACTTTTTACACTAGTCTTCTGGTTATCTCAGGAGTTACCCTCAATAAAGATTCATTTTTAATTGATTGTTGAGGATATTAACAATAAAAAAAAAATCAAACTGCAGTCTTTTCGGACACATCTCTGCACATTACAAAAAGACTCAGTTCAATAAAGCATTTTAAGGGCTGTAGTTCAGCTGATTCTTTGGTGATGATGTATTATCCAGATAGCTGTAGAAGAAATTCTGGAATTAAACTGTCCTTCACAACTGTATGCAAAGGCATTTCGTGGCGAAACCCTGGGTGATTTACATAAAGACTTTTTTAAAAGTGCATATTCTGTGCAGTGCATGTAGCAGTGATTAAGCATGTAATCTTATAGCTTCATAGGTACGTGCATTGAATTTCTAGAAAAGACTTGTTTAAAAACAGTATCTTAATGAATATTAATTTTTTTTAAAATCTAAATATAGCTGGTCTATTGAGGATGTTTACATTGCAGGGTTTGCAAACTCCATTCTGCTTTTACATAAAGCACTTGGAAAGTCTGCAAACTCTTACTGTCCATGTTTATTATTAGAATCTGAGTATCTGCTGGCTTACATTTAAAATTAAATTTAGTTACTGCATTAACTTCTCTAAGAATCACAAGTGTGTTAGATTTTGTTAGCTTAGAAATAATGCCAAACAGTGACTGGGAGAGTGTTGTTCTAGCACTCTGCTGATGAGTATTTGCAGGGAAGCGTTCTTCATTGAAAGAATGTTTCCCAGAATTATATTTTTGTTACTTTCAAAATACTGATGTTTATTTTCATAATGCTGTGGGCTATAGTGAAAATAGCCTTTGAGAACTTTTCAAGGGGAGCCTGGAGGGGATGTCACATAATTTCCTACCTTAAGACCACCGCTTCAGAAAAGAGGGCCCTAGCATTCAGCATACCTGACATTCACAAGAAGTCTATTGAATACTGTGCATTTGTGTGCGAGAAGTTTGTTTTCCCAAAAATGTGGCACAGCCTGTGACAATCTTTGCAGAGAGGCTACATCTATGAATAGAGATCACATCTGGAATTTGGTGTGCTCTCCTATGAGTTTGCACCTCAGCTCAGACGTGGCTTGCTTCTGCTTCCTCTGTTTAATCAGCCAAGAATCTGTATGTTGCCTTATGGAGTATGGAAGTTGTGTTGAATTTGCAGGGGAGGGTAGGGTGCCCATGTGCCCTTAGACTGAGTCTTGCAAGATGGTAAATGAGACTCTACCTGTGTGAGGATGTTGACCTTTGTGTGTGTATGTTAGCTCTGGAGACCAGTGAGACTGTTAGGTCAGCTCGGTCTTTTACCTGCATTCTGTGCTGACTGAAAGCACTGTAGCTGTCCTTAGTGTGATGCTGATATTGAGCTTACAAGTGCTGCAAAAATGATCCCTTTGGGGAGATAAGGGCATATTCATATGTAGAAATGGGAAGAGATGTGAACTTTTTTGAAGCTGTTGGGGAACAAGTCCTGCTTTAGGTGCCTGTAGGTACTTATGTTTAGTATGTATGGTGCAATTCAGACTATTTGCAACTCTTCTAATCTGATTTAACCAGGTTTTTCATCTGTTTGGTACTGTGCCAGAACCAGACGTTTGCATGAGGTGGGTGGAACATGGAACAGAATGAAATTGCATTTTAACTTAAACATCTCTGGGGACTTGGAGGTAATCAGTCAAATGAGATGGCCAGGAGGTAAAGTGGTTAACTACATCTTACTATTATTATAACTGGTTCTGGAGACTGTCAGACCTACTAAACCTCTCAGTAGAAAGCCTTTATGGCTGTCACTACTTCTACTGGGTAGTTTCTTTTGGAAATGAGGCTTTGTTCTTCCTATAGGAGCTTCTTGGTTCTCTCACTTCTATAATGTTGTTGTTAGCCTTTGCCAGCTTCACCTGCTGGAAGCTTTTCTGTTTTGTGGGAGTTAAGAGTATTGGCTCTGATCGGGTCATTGTTCCTGTTTATTGAGAGGGACAAAGTTATTACTGCTGTAGCAGGGAAAGGACAGTCTGTCCCTTAGCAAATACTTTGTCTGGGAAATGAGTGGGGGAAGAAACATGACATTTGGTCTGGATGAGATTTGGGTCTTGGATGGAAACGTGATGGGTTGCAAACTAAGCATGGGAAGTGCTCAGCAGTCTGGGCTCAGCACACGAAGGTAATGTTTTCATAGTGATTCTACACAGAAGGGACCAGCATGATTGCTCATCTGATGTGCAGTGAGGCTGGAAGTGAAACTGTGAGCTTTGGCAGTAGCTCTAACTTGTATATCTCCCTCTGTCTTTGAAAGAAATGAGAGCCTTTTTTTAACCTATCTTGGGTGTATTATTTAAGGGTGTGGACTCTTACTCACAGATTACTTAAGGACACTGTAGCTTGCCTCAAAAGCCAAGTGTCTACATGTGCATGCGTTTCTGTCTTGGGGCTCCTGTCTGTTCATAGAATCGTGGAACGGTTGAGGTTGGAAGGGACCTCTGGAGGTCATCTGGTCCAACCCCCCTGCTCAAGCAGGGCCACCTAGAGCTGGTTACCCAGGATCGTGTCCAGATGGCTTTTGAATATCTCCAAAGAGGGAGACTCCACAACCCCACTGGGCAACCTGTTCCAGTGCTCAGTTACCCTCACAGTGAAAAAGTGTTTCCTGATGGAACCTCCTGTATTGCAGCTTGTGCCCATTGCCTTTTGTCCTGTCACTGGGCACCACTGAAAAGAGCCTGGCTCCACCTTGTTTTCACCCTCCCTTCAGGTATTTATATACATTGATGAGACACCCCCCCCGAGCCTTCTCTTCTCTAGGCTAAACAGTCCCAGCTCTCTCAGCCTTTCCTCATAGGAGAGATGCTCTAGTCCCTCAGTCATCTTCGTGGCCCTTTGTTGGACTCTCTTCAGTATGTCCATGTCTCTCTTGTACTGAGGAGCCTGGAACTGGACACAATACTCCAGGTGTGGCCTCACCAGTGCAGAGCAGAGGGGAAGGATCATCTCCCTCCACCTGCTGGCAACATTCCTCCTAATGAAGCCCAGGATACCGTTTGCCCTCTTTGTGGCAAGGGCACACTGCTGGCTCATGTTCAACTTGGTGTCCACCAGGACCCCCAGGTCCTTTTCTGCCGAGCTGCTTTCCAGCTGGGTGGCCCCCAGCATGTACTGGTGCCTGGGGTTGTTCCTCCCCAGGTGCAGGACCTTGTACTTCCCCTTGTTGAACTTCATGAGGTTCCTGTCAGCCCATTTCTCCAGCCTGTCCAGGTCCCTCTGGATGGCAGCGCGGCCCTCTGGCGTATCGGCCACTCCTCCCAGTTTTGTGTCATCTGCAAACTTGCTGAGGGTACACTGTGGCCCATCATCCAGATCATTAATGAAGAGGCTGAACAGGACTGGACCCGGTATTGACCCCTGGGGTACACCGCTAGTCACTGGTATCCAACTAGACTTTGTGCCACTGATCGCCACAGTCTGGGCCTGGCCATTCAGCCAGTTTTCAATCCACCTCACTGCTCATCCAGCCCATACTTCATCAGCTTCTGCATGAGTATTTTATGGGAGACAGTGTCAAAAACCTTACTCAAGTCTAGGTAGACAATATCCACTGCTCTCCCCTCAACCACCAGGCCAGTCATTTCATCATAGAAGTTTATCAGGTTTGGTCCATGCTGGCTACTCCCAATCACCTTCTGGTCCTTCGTGTGCATGGAAATGGTTTCCAGGATTAGCTGCTCCATCACCTTCCCAGGAATGGAGGTGAGGCTGACCGGCCTGTAGTTCCCTGGGTCCTCCTTCCTGCCCTTCTTGAAGATAGGAGGGACATTTGCTTTCCTCCAGTCCTCAGGCACCTCTCCCAATCACCATGATCAAGCAAAGATTATCAAGAGTGGCCTTGTAATGACATCTGTCAGCTCCCTCAGCACTCGTGGGTGCATCCCATCAGGGCCCATGGACTTATGTATGTCCAGGTTGCTTAAGTATTCCCTGACCTGATCCTCTTCCACCAAGGGTACATCTTCCTTGCTCCAGATTTTCCCCCTGGTCTCTGGGACCTGGGATTCCTGAAGGCTGGTCTTGCCAGGAAAGACTGAGGTGAAAAAGACATTTGGTACCTGAGCCTTTTCCATGTCCTGTGTCACCAGGTCCCCTGCCTCATTCAGCAGCAGGCCCGCATTTTCCCTAGTCTTCCTTTTGTCACCTATGTACTTAGAAAAGCCCTTCTATTTGTCTTTGATATCCCTGGCCAGGTTCAATTCCATTTGGCCTTCGGCTTTCCTAACCTTATCCCTGCATGCTCAGACAATGTCTCTGTATTCCTCCCAGGTTACCCATCTGTGGTGGATTGACCTGGGCTGGCTGCCAGGTGCCCATCAAGCTGCTCTATCACTCCTCCTCCATCTACAGGACAGGGGGAGAAAATACATCAAAAAGCTCATAGGTCGAGATAAGGACAGGGAGATCACTCAGCAATTACCGTCACGGGCAAAAACAAACTCGACTTAGGGAAACTAATTTAATTTATTGCCAATTAAACAGAGTAGGACAATGAGAAATAAGAACAAATCTAAAAACTCCTTCCCTCCACCCCTGCCTTCTTCCAAGGCTCAACTTCACTCCCAACTCTTCTACTTCCTTTTCCCTCCCTGAGCGGCACAGGGGGATGGGGAATGGGGGTTGCGGTCAGTTCATAACACTTCATCTCTGCTGCTCCTTCCTCCTCACGCTCTTCCCCTGCTCCAGCATGGGGTCCCTCCCATGGGATACAGTCCTTCATGAACTGCTCCAGCATGGGTCCTTCCTACGGGCTGCAGTTCTTCACAAACTGCTCCAGCATCGGTCCATTCCACAGGGTACAGTCCTTCAGTAACGGACTGCTCCAGTGTCTTTTACCCTTTATTAAACATGTAAGCATGTAAGTAAGTAAGTAACATCTTGTGGCAATTCCTGTGAAGTTCCCGCTGACTGGAAAAGGGGAAACATTACCCCCATTTTTAAAAAGGGAAAAAAGGAAGACCCGGGGAACTACAGGCCAGTCAGTCTCACCTCTGTGCCTGGGAAGATCATGGAACAGATCCTCCTGGTGTGGAGGAATCAATGTCTGAGAGTACAAGCAGTATCATAGCGTTGGTAAACAAGAAGCCATGGGAAGATGGGAAGTGAAAGAAGCCGCAGGGAAAAAGGGAGATAAGAGGTTGCAGTTCACGGTTCTGAGGGCGTGACAAAGATAAGGAAATTAGCGGAAGAGTGTCGAGATGACCTTTGCTTAGGGGATGTACTAGGGAATTCTTTGAATTGCATACGTGGCATAATGTGAGGTATAAAAAGGCGCTTGTGCTGTATCATAAAGGATTTTCGTCTTCGTCTTCGTTCCCTCTCAGACGGAGTCCGTGTCCTTATTCGCCACAAATGGCACCTGAACAGGGACTGGGACATTCTGTCTGAAGGGCCATAAAGTCGGCAATTGCCGATCCGGTGGCGAGCCCCCGCTTAACTGCAAAGCTGTTGAAAGGAAACAGGATAAAAGCAGTTGAAAGGAAACGGGATAAAAGCTGTTGAAAAGAAACAGGAAAAAAGCCATTGAAAGGAAACGGGACAAAAGCTGTTGAAAGGAAACAGGATAGCGATGTCGCATAATCGTCTCTGCAGAACAGAGGTGAGCAGCGGGGGGCAGTAGTCATGGGTTTAAACATGACAAAGGAGGAAAAAACTGTTTGCAGGACCATGGAATTGATCCTGAAAAAACATCAAGTAACCATGGATAATGGGGACTTGAGACGACTCCTGAAGTGGGTGACAACCACCGTTAAGGGAGTCGATTCTACTAACATTTATGATCCAAAAATTTGGGATGAAGCAGGCACCCAGCTTTGGGATGCTGCCACTCGTTCGGACTCGGTGGCTGCGGGACTGCTAGCGCCTTGGAGGACTCTGTATGAGACCCTAAAAAAGCATGTCAGTGCTAAAGACGAGCTGAGAGGTGAAAAGTCAGGAGGGAGCGCATCTGTGGCCGAAGAGCCTTCTGCGCCCTCGGCCACTGAGGCTGGAGTGGTGGCTGCCTGGGGGGAGCAGGGTAGTGGCAGTGATGATCCCAACCCGTTCGATCCGGGACCGGTCGACCCAGAGAAAGAGCCGGATTTATATCCCCCGCATCTGCATGATGTGTGGAAGGGGATTCAAAGGGAGGCAGAGAAAGAAGGGGACTCTGACCTCGCGGTTAAGCTCCGTGAGGTCCGGGCGTTCCCGGTGATTTATGAAGCTCATCAAAGGTCCCGGTGGGAGGCTCTGAATTTCCAAGTAGTGAAGGAGTTGAGAAGGGGAGTGATTGAATTTGGCCTTAATGCCCCCTACTCTGCGAACATGCTAGGGTCAGTCATGAGGAGTTATACGTTATGTCCGCTCGATTGTAAAACGCTGGCGCAATTGTTGCTCTCCTCTGCTCAGTTTATGCTCTGGAATGGGGAGTGGCGGCGACTCTGTGAGGCCAAAAGCCCTGGACTATTTGGGGCGGCCCGCGGCAGATCCACTGAGATTCTTGGGAGTTGAGGCATTGGTAGGAGGGTCGATATGCCACTGCCCCTGCCCAGGTACAACTCCCGATGGAAGCCCTAAATGATTAAAAGAATCTTGCCTACCAAGCATTTATGAAGGTCCCCGATGTAGGGAAGCCCCAACGCTCGTTTACTAATATTAGGCAGGGATCGCAGGAACCGTATATGAAATTTATCGAGACATTAAAAGATGCTTTGGACAAACAAGTAGAGAATGAGGAAGCGCGGCAAATATTATTACAAAAATTGGCAATTGAAAACGCTAACGCAGATTGCCAGAAGGTGCTCCGTCCGTTAAAAAACCCTACGGTAGTTGAAATGATAGAGGAATGCAACCGTGTGGGGACCACGGAGCACCAGGCTGTGGCGATGGCTGCTGCTTTTGCAAACATCAAGCTTAGCCAACAGACGTGCTTCACCTGTGGCCGTCCCGGTCACTTTAAGAGACAGTGCCCGCAGGCAGGCAGGCGGAGGCGGGAACCGGCTGACTCACAACTGGGAACGTGTCCAAAATGTAGGAAGGGCCGGCACGTTGCGAATCAATGCCGGTCGCGGTATGATAAAGACGGTCAGCCTACCCAGGGAAACGGTCGCAGGAGCGCGGGGAGGGGCCGCGCGATGACACAAGCAACCCCCCGTGTGATGATGCAAGCTGCCCCCAGCCCCCCGCTGGCATCCGTGCCTCCGAATTATCCGCCCGGACACGGGGAAGTGCCGGCGTGGACTTGGCCCCCTCCCACCCAGTGAACCCGACTTCTACGGCTGTTCAAGCGGTGCCCGCCGGAGCGCGGGGGCCGCTAGGTGGCGGTTACAGCGCACTCGTACTGGGACGTTCATCCGCCGCGTTACAGGGCTTGTTCGCTCTCCCGGGGGTTATCGATGCAGGCTATACGGGAGAAATTAAAATCATGTTGTGGACGCCTACTCCGCCCTGTTACGTGCCGGCAGAAGCACGAATAGCGCAGCTCGTCTACTTTCGAGCTGCCCCTCCTGCGGCGGAGCCTCAGGAACGGGGGGGTGAAGGTTTTGGTTCCACCGGCACGCCACAACTGTGGTGGGCGCAGCCTGTCGCTGCGGGGCGACCGCAACTGCCTTGCTGCCTGTCAGGCGGTGGCCCTCAGCAGTCTGTGCGCATCAGCGGCCTTATTGATACCAGAGCTGATGTGACAGTCATTGCGCAGTCACACTGGCCAGCTCAATGGCCAACGAAACAGGTCCCGATTGCCCTTACAGGTATCGGGGGGCAAACAGCACCACTGCAGAGTGTTCAATTAATTCAAATCGAGGGACCGGAGGGTCGGCGGGCCAATGTCCGACCGTTCGTTCTTCCGGTTCCTCTCACGCTGTGGGGACGAGACTGTTTGTCACAATGGGGAATCATGCTGGGGACAAATTTATCCTAGGGGCTACTGATCGGCAGCACACCCTGAAGTTGCAATGGTCCTGTGAAAAGCCTATATGGGTGGATCAGTGGCCCCTCCCCACGGATAAGCTGCATCACTTGCAGGACCTAGTTGCTGAGCAGCTGCGCGCTGGGCACATTGTGCCATCCACGAGCCCATGGAACTCACCAGTTTTTGTCATCCAGAAGAAATCAGGAAAGTGGAGGCTCCTTCACGACCTAAGACGTATAAATGAGGCTATAGAGGACATGGGAGCTCTACAGCCAGGTCTCCCTTCACCAACCATGATACCTATGAACTGGCACATCACTATAATAGACCTTAAGGACTGCTTTTTTACCATTCCGCTACACCCAGATGACGCGCCGCGGTTTGCTTTTACTGTACCCGCGACTAATGTAGCCCAGCCGAGTCAACGGTACCATTGGACGGTGCTCCCGCAAGGCATGAAAAATAGTTCCACCATATGTCAGTGGTTCGTGGCACGGGCCCTTAGTCCAGCCCGCACCCAATTGCCTGAAGTCGTAATTTATCATTATATGGATGATATCCTTGTAGCAACCCCCTCTGAGGCCATGATACGAGGAGCCATGGAGGTTGTCGTAACGAGCCTCCAGCGTAACGGCTTGATAGTTGCCCCAGAAAAGGTGCAGCAAACCGCTCCCTGGAAATATCTAGGGTGGCGCATTACTGAGCAAACTGTGATACCGCAAGGGCTCAAGATCAGTAGTCAGGTCCACACCCTGACTGATTTGCAGAAATTATTGGGCACCATCAATTGGGTAAGGCCTCTGTTGGGAATCAACAACGAGCTGTTGAGACCTCTGTTTAATTTGCTAAAAGGTGATCCTGCGTTGGGATCTCGACGAACGTTAACCCCCGAGGCTCAGCAAGCGTTGCAGCGGATTGCTACAATGATATCGGCTCGGCAAGCACAGCGCTGTGATCCAGAGCTTCCTTTTCAGTTAGCAATAGTGAACACTGACTTCCAACCATATGGTTTGTTGTTTCAATGGAAGCCAACACCCAGCGGCGAACAGTTGTTGGTCATAGAATGGGTGTTTCTTCCCCATCAATTTGGAAAAACCATCACCACTAGAGCAGAAATGTTTGCATCCCTGGTCATGAGAGGGAGGCAACGGTTGATAGCGCTGTGCGGAAAAGAGCCGCACACCATTTACATTTCTGTCGTGATGCCTATGATTAACTTGGTTGATGCAAATGTCTGTACCTTTTCAAATGGCTATGGAAGGTTTTACAGGAGCAATTTCTGTTCACCCACCCAGTCATAAATGGCTGCAGTCCCCGCTACCACTGCAGCAATTGCCGAAATGTAGCGTGACCCCTTTGGACGCTCTAACGGTCTTCACGGATGGGTCCGGGCGCACGGGTAAGTCTGTCATTGTCTGGAAAGACGACCACGATCAATGGCAATCTGATATCCGGAAACAAGACGGTTCACCACAAATCGTGGAGTTGGCGGCAGTGGTACGAGTGTTTGACAAATGACAATGCCCCGTCAACATCGTGACTGACTCTGCATATGTTGCAGGGGTAGTGTCCCGCATGGAGTTTGCTTATTTGAAAGATGTAAATAATGCCCAGCTTTTTGCTCTGTTTGAAACCCTCAGAGAACGCATTCATCGAAGGATCCATCCTTTTTTTATATTGCATATCAGATCTCATACTGCATTGCCGGGGCCCCTGGTTGAGGGAAACCGGTTGGCTGATTCGCTTGCAGGGGCTGTTGTTGTCCCAGGGAAATTTGAGCAAGCGAGGCGTTCACATATCATCAGAACGCTAAGGCCTTGGCTAGAATGTTTCATTTACCACTTACGCAAGCACGCCAAATTGTCACTGCATGCCCTGAGTGCCAGTGTGCGGGCCCTCCACAGCCGGGGGGAGTCAACCCTCGTGGCTTGCAGGCGCTCGAACTTTGGCAGACTGATGTTACACATCTTCCCGACTTTGGTCGACTCAAATGTGTCCACGTCTCAGTGGATACATTTTCGGGAGCAATTGCAGCCACAGCCCACACTGGGGAAAAGTCCCGGGATGTCCGAAAACATTTTCTTCTCGCTTTTTCCATTCTCGGAGTACCGAGCAAAATAAAAACAGATAACGGCCCCGGGTACGTTGCCCAAGCCACACGGACCTTCCTGCAAACGTGGGGAATCACTCATATCACGGGAATTCCACACAGCCCCACAGGGCAAGCCATTGTTGAGCGTGCGCACCGTTCGCTCAAAGACATGTTAACAAAACAAAAAGGGGGAGTAGGGGACTTAACCCCACAGGAAAGATTGGCAAAAGCCGTTTATGTTCTTAATTTTCTCAATCGGTGGGCTGAGGAAGGTGGACCCCCGATTTGCAGACATTTTGATTCTGTTGAAGGTCATGAGGCAATCATAAGGGACAAGGCGTGGGTAAAGGTGAGAAACCTGGAATCTCATGAGTGGGAAGGCCCGTTTTCATTGATAACCTGGGCTCGAGGGTATAGAATCATAGAATCATAGAATCATTAAGGTTGGAAAAGACCTCTAAGATCATCGTGTCCAACCGTCAACCCAACACCACCATGCCCACTACACCATGTCCCTAAGCGCCATGTCTACATGTCTTTTAAATACTTCCAGGGATGGTGACTCCACCACTTCCCTGGGCAGCCTGTTCCAAGGCCTGACCACTCTTTCAGTAAAGAAATTTCTCCTAATGTCCAATCTAAACCTCCCTTGGCGCAACTTGAGGCCATTTCCTCTCGTCCTATCGCTAGTTACTTGGGAGAAGAGACCAACACCCACCTCACTACAACCTCCTTTCAGGTAGTTGTAGAGCGCGATGAGGTCTCCCCTCAGCCTCCTCTTCTCCAGGCTAAACAACCCCAGTTCCCTCAGCCGCTCCTCATAAGGCTTGTGCTCCAGGCCCTTCACCAGCTTCGTTGCCCTCCTCTGGACACGCTCCAGCACCTCCATGTCCTTCTTGTAGTGAGGGGCCCAAAACTGAACACAGTATTCGAGGTGCGGCCTCACCAGTGCCGAGTACAGGGGCACGATCACCTCCCTAGTCCTGCTGGCCACACTATTTCTGATACAGGCCAGGATGCCATTGGCCTTCTTGGCCACCTGGGCACACTGCCGGCTCATGTTCAGCCGGCTGTCAACCAGCACCCCCAGGTCCTTTTCCTCCGGGCAGCTTTCCAGCCACTGGAGAGGTATGGATTTGATGGGTGGACTGTCCGGTGGGTGAGGAATTGGTTGGATGGTCGCATCCAGAGGGTAGTGCTCAACGGCTCAATGTCCAGATGGAGGACGGTGACGAGTGGTGTCCCTCAGGTGTCCGTATTGGGACCGGTACTGTTTAATATCTTCATCAATGACATAGACAGTGGGGTCGAGTGCGCCCTCAGCAAGTTTGCAGACGACACCAAGCTGAGTAGTGCGGTCGACACGCCTGAGGGACGGGATGCCATCCAGAGGGACCTGGACAAGCTCGAGAAGTGGGCCCATGTGAACCTCATGAGGTTCAACAAGACCAAGTGCAAGGTCCTGCACCTGGGTCGGGGCAACCCCTGGTATCAATACAGGCTGGGGGATGAAGGGATTGAGAGCAG
The DNA here is from genome assembly GCF_964195595.1 of Calonectris borealis. Lineage (NCBI taxonomy): Eukaryota > Metazoa > Chordata > Aves > Procellariiformes > Procellariidae > Calonectris > Calonectris borealis. Next base: position 48,726,553 of record NC_134351.1, on the reverse strand, counting down.
CCCTGTGGAGAATGACTTGGGGGTACTGGTGGATGAAAAGCTGGACATGATCAGGCAATGTGCGCTCGCAGCCCAGCAGGCCAACCGTATCCTGGGCTGCATCAAAAGAAGCGTGGCCAGCAGGTCGAGGGAGGTGATTCTGCCCCTCTACTCTGCTCTGGTGAGACCCCACCTGGAGTACTGCATCCAGCTCTGGAACCCTCAGCACAGGAAAGACATGGACCTGTTGGAGCGGGTCCAGAGGAGGGCCACGAAAATGATCAGGGGGATGGAACGCCTCTCCTCTGAAGAAAGGCTGAGAGAGTTGGGGTTGTTCAGCCTGGAGAAGAGAAGGCTTCGGGGAGACCTTATTGCAGCCTTTCAGTACTTAAAGGGGGCTTATAAGAAAGATGGGGACAAACTTTTTAGCAGGGCCTGTTGCGACAGGACAAGGGGGAATGGTTTTAAACTGAAAGAGGGTAGATTCAGACTAGATATAAGGAAGAAATTTTTCATGATGAGGGTGGTGAAACACTGGAACAGGTTGCCCAGAGAGGTGGTAGATGCCCCATCCCTGGAAACATTCAAGGTCAGGTTGGACGGGGCTCTGAGCTACCTGATCTAGTTGAAGATGTCCCTGCCCACGGCAGGGGGGTTGGACTAGATGACCTTTAAAGGTCCCTTCCAACCCAAACTATTCTATGATTCTATGTTACCAACATCGCTGATTGCTGGCCAAAGCTGAGCCAGTTGGTCCATCTTGGAGCGGGCTGGAACCGGCTCTGTTGGACATGGGGGCAGCTTCTGGTGTCTTCTCACAGAAGTCACCCCTACGGGCCCCCCCGCCAAGCCTTGCCACATAAACCCAGAACACCGTCCTTGCTTCTACCTTCTGTATGCTTCCTTTTTTGTGTTTGAGTTTGGCCAGGAGCTCCTTGTTCATCCACACAGGCCTCCTGGCATTTTTGCCTGACTTCCTGCTCATTGGGATGGACCGCTCTTGAGCTTGGATTAGGTGATCCGTCAGTATCAACCAGCTTTCTTGGCTGTCAGGGCCTTATCCCATCAGACTCTTTCAAGCAGATGGCTGAAGAGGCCAAAGCCTGCTCTCCTGAAGTCCAGGGTTGTGATCTTGCTTTTTCCCCTGCTCCCTCCCCTCAGGAGCCTGAACTCCGCTATCTCATGGTCACTTGCAGCCAAGGCTGCCTTTGACCTTCACATCCCCAACAAGCTCCTACTTGTGGTTGAGTATGAAGTCCAGCAGAGCCCCTCTCCTCCTTGGCTCCTCTACCGCTTGGATGGGGAAGTTGTCGTCAATGCTCTCCAGGAACTGTCTGGATTGCTTCTGCCCTGCTGTGTTGTCCCTCCAGCAGATATCGGGGTGGCTGAAGACCCCCATGAGGACCAGGGTCTGCAAACGTGGGCCCTCTTTTGTTGATTTTGTGGTCCCTTTCAGTCACATCACTCCAGGTCCTTTGCATGTCAACCCTGTCTGTCACTCCCTCACAGGGCTGCTGGTTACTCTCTCCCTCCTCTCTCATTCTTGGTTTAAAGCCCTTCTTATGAGATCAGCCATCCTGCTGGCAAACATACCTTTGCCCCGCTTAGTGAGGTGGATCCCATCTCTCCCAAGCAGACGCTGATCTGCAAACAGGGTCCCATGGTCGTAGAACCCAAAACCCTGGCGCCAACACCAGTTCCGCAGCCAATTATTGACTGCATTATCAGCGCCCTCCTCCTCACACCCTTTCCCCTCGCCGGCAGGAGGGAGGAGAACACCACCTGGGCCCCCATGCCCTTGACTACCGCCCCCAGAGCTCTGTAGTCACTTTTGATACTGTCCAGGTTTCCCCTAGCAGTATCATTGGTGCCCACATGGAAGAACAGCAGGGGTTAGTAGTCGGAGGGTTGGACGAGCTTCGGCAGTCCCTCCACAACATCCCAGATCCTGGCCCCCAGCAGGCAGCAAGCCTCTCTAGATGATAGGTCAGGTAGGCAGATGGGTGCCTCTGACCCCTGCAGCGGGGAGTCGCCCATTATGATCACTTGCTGCTTCTTCCTGGTAGTCTTGCACGGTTTAGGGCCAGGTGGACCAGGTTCTTTGCTTGTGGGCACATCTGGCTCCTCTTCAACTTTGAGGGTGGTGAACCTAGTTTGTAGTTGTAAACACTTAGGTGGGTCAGGAGCCTTCCTCTGCGTGCCAGAAGTCACCAGCTTCCATCCTTCGCCTTCTCCAGAATTTGCACTTACCTTAGTACTAGGGGTGGACACTGCCTGCGTCTCTACTGCAGCTGGGGTCCAGGCCTTTTCAAGCTATTGCATCTCAGAGAACATATTGTCTCTCTCTCTTTCATCTTCTCTGATGCCATGCAGCCTGCTCACTTCCTCTCGTAACTCCTCCACTTGGCGACACGGCTCCTCCAAGACAGCACATCTTCTGCAGGAAAGAAGGCCGTCTCTCCTGGCATCAGAGAGAGGCCCCAGGCACTCCCTGCAGCCTGGGACTTGGAGGGCTGCATCCACCATACCAAGCTCTAATGGTAAGAGAAAGAATGGGGAAATGGCCTTTGAGTAACAGTGATGATCAATTCAATGTTGATCACCTCTTTTTTAAGATCTACTCTCCTTATCTGAATTCATCCTTCCTTCCTGGCAGTGCCTGATTTGTATTGGCTCAGAGGGCTACCACTTCTAATATATCTAACATCCTTTTTACTAAACCTTCCATTAACAGATTTTCTGTTGAAAACCAAGTGGTCACTTACAGGGAAAATTATAAATTCCTGAATCCCTTTATTGATGGTAAACTGAGATAGCAGAGAGCTTCAAAGGCAAATAATGCTAAAGAAACCCAAGTAATAAAAATCATAGGACTTTCTAAGAAAAAGACACAAAATGTCTCCTCTAAAATACTCTGTTTAAGATGACTGACACAATTTGGTCTTTTTCTTTTTTTTTTTTTTCTTTTCTTTTTTTTTTACAGGTTGGAAAAGACCTCTAAGATCATTGTGTCCAACCGTCAACCCAACACCACCATGCCCACTACACCATGTCCCTAAGGGCCTCATCTACACGTCTTTTAAATACCTCCAGGGATGGTGACTCCACCACTTCCCTGGGCAGCCTGTTCCAAGGCCTGACCACTCTTTCAGTAAAGAAATTTTTCCTAAAAAAAAATTGCTCTGTCTGCAACAAAGCCTCTGCCCTGGCAGGGGCAGCTGCTCCAGCACCTGCTGGGGAAACCGCCCTGTGGCATGTCACCACCTGTGGTGGTGCATTCATACCCCCCCTTTTCTTCCCTGGGCCACTTGTTGATCTGGGCCGCTTGTTGATCTCAGAAATTTCCATGAAACCTCGGCCTTGGTGTGTTGAAGTCTGGCAGTTGAGCGCTCCTTGACTGTATCAGAAACTCTGCATAGCTGAGGCTGGGAACATACTCCTACTGCCTGGCCCAGGTGTCCAGCAGAACACCACCGAAACCTTGAGAATTTTTTAGTAATTACTAGTAATTACCACCTGGGACTGTGGCCAGGATGGAAATTTACGGATGACTAAAGCCAACCATCTTGTGAACCTATAAACGGTGGTCCTAAGCGAGGCCCTTTGAGCTCTCCCGGACTGCAGTGGGCTGCACCCAGCATCTCCCTCTGAGTGGGACGCCTCTCAGAGCTTGCGATGTTTCGGGCCTGCGATATTCGGAGGACCGCTGGGTCCTGGGTGAGTCCCTTTCGAAGCTCAACCCTTTCGCCTGTTGAGAGGGAATGCCTAGACATTTGACGTGAATATTTCCTCACTGAAATCGAGGGGAATTTTTAACAGGTATACCTTCTGTATATTTTTTTTTTTTATATATATATATATATTTCTCTGTGTGTGTGGACTGATAGTAAGCATAATCTGTAATTAAGTTGTGATTGTAGTAGACTTACTAACTCACTTTGCAAATATTGAATTAGTTAATGATTAAGCGTTACTAAAGTTTGTAAATGATTAGTTGATAATTAAGTGTTGCTAAATTGTGAATGAAACCTAGACTGCTACTAAACACATATAGTCCCTGAAATATAAACCCTTAGATGATTTTCCTTTATATGTTTCATCCGTGTAATAAGTAATGGAGTGAACCTTGCCATCGAATTCTATTAGGTCGCACCTTTATAAATCTCTATTAAAATCACTTTCTGCTAATACCTTTGATGGTGATTCTTTAAGCGGCCTCTAAACCACTCATTCGCGACACCACCATACCTGAGACTGGTACCTGCTGGTACAAATTCAGCTGAGGCCCCCTTCTTTGTGCCCTTTTGTGCAATCTGCTCTGTCAGCTGTACTCTGGGCCTGTCTCTTATATAGGCCTCTTCCTAGCACCAGCTAAAAGGGTGCTTGACCCTCCCTAATCAGGGGGCAGTTGTAACAAAGGCTCCAGACACCCTTGGGTCAAGGTCAGCTGATCATGCTTATTAGAAGCTGCTAGAGCTTCCTCAGACCCACATCCTTGTGGCTCCCCCTACCTCATCCTTACCTGGCAGCAGCAGGCACCCTCACGTTTCTCAGAGGGTTCCCAGGCGTTCCTTGATGATCCTGGATCTTGTCCCCAGAAGATCCAGAAGCTCCGAAAGCAGAAACAAGAGACTGCTGTACAAGCTGCTGCCTCTGTTGGCTGCCTCTGTTGGCTGCGCTTTTGGGAGGGAATAAAGGTGATTCTTTGCTATTACACAGAGAAGCCTCAGTCCTGTCAGAGGGTGCTAAACAGTGAATGCGTTTGGTGTTTGCTAACTCTCTTCTAGTTGCATCATTTCCTTTCCTCCACTCTGGCAACCTCAGCTTTACTGCTGGCTGTGCTTTGTTTACCAAAGCAAAAGGGAATAGCTTGTTGTGATGAGTTAATTTTATTCCCTCCGTGCTGGTTTTGGCTGGGATAGAGTTAATTTTCTTCACAGTAGCTTGTAAGGGGCTATGTTTTGGATTTGTGCTGAAAACAGTGATGATAATACAGGGATGTTTTTGTTACTGCTGAGCAGTGCTTACACAGAGTCAAGGCCTTTTCTGCTTCTCACACCGCCCCGCCAGCGAGTAGGCTGGGGGTGCACAAGAAGTTGGGAGGGGACACAGCTGGGACAGCTGACCCCAACTGACCAAAGGGATATTCCATACCATATGACGTCATGCTCAGCAATAAAAAGCTGGGGGAAGAAGAAGGAAGGGGGGGACGTTTGGAGTGATGGCGTTTGTCTTCCCAAGTAACCGTTACACGTGATGGAGCCCTGCATTCCTGGAGATGGCTGAACACCTGCCTGCCGATGGGAAGTAGCGAATGAATTCCTTGTTTTGCTCTGCTTGCATGCGCAGCTTTTGCTTTACCTATTAAACTGTCTTTATCTCAACCCACGAGTTTTCTCACTTTTACCCTTCCGAATCTCTCCCCCATCTCACCGGGGGGGAGTGAGTGAGCGGGCGTGTGGTGCTTAGTTGCTGGCTGGGGTTAAACCACGACACCCTCACTTCTTGAGAGGTGAGGAAGAGGGAAAAAGTGTGTGTGTCTGTGTATGTCTGAGGGCAACTCTCCCCCTTCTCTCTTCTGCAATTTTCTGTTTTATAGAGCAGAGCATCACTACCATCCAGGGCCCCCTCAATCTTGGTGGTACTGAAGTCCTAACAGCCATGTTTGTTCATCCTTCTTCCAAAATGATGCTTAGCAAGCATCCTGGCTCCTGGTTGTAGAGAGCGCAGAAGGTACAAAGGTGTTGGGCTCAGCTGTCAGAGAAGGGCACCAGACAGATGCTAGGCAGTCTTCAGTCCTCTATTAATCACTGCACAGTGGGACTCTGACATAGATCCATTCCCTCGTGGGTAGGGTAGGGCTGCTCTATCCTTAGTGCCACCTGTGTGATCCTTAGATGGGGCTTGTTGAGCTGAAGTATGTTCTCTCAGTGCTTGCCTAGCAGGGTTGGGTCCTTTCTGCTGGACAAACATCTCTGGAGAAGCAGGGTGTGTGATGGTGGGGGTGGCCATTTCGTTCTCCCACATATGCCTAGACATGGGCCACATTACAGTTTGTTTCACTCAAAATCTTGTTCTGGTATGGGCAAAAGGAGAACACCTTATATGTAAAGCTAAGAACTTATTCTTAGTTGAAGTGAAGTCTTACCAGTCTAACCAAAGAATTATTATTAGTCCAGTTACAGTGATACTAAGACAATTCAAATGATATATGCAGTTAAAATGATAACCCCCAGACTTTCTAGTATCTACCCCTTTCTCTGGCGTTATGCTCACCTTCCTAAGGTCAGTGGCTTCAGTCTGGTGGAGGGGGCTATACAGTGAGTCTTCAGCATCCCAAGTTCTTGTCAGGGCAGCCTCAAGACGAGAGACAAAAACATAAGATTCAAAGGCTCTAGCAGGTACCCTGGGATATCCTGGAATCCAAAAGTTGCTCGGATGCAATAATCTTTCTGGCCCTGGACCATAACTGGAGGCAGAAGTGGAGGTTGCTGCTGGAAGGGATCTGGGTGAACAAGATTTAACAGGGAGAGGTGAACAAGGTGAATCTTGAGAGCATGTGGAAGCTGCGGACAAAACGTGACGGGATTAACCTGGGTGTACTGGGTCTGGCTGGGATAGAGTTAATTTTCTTCATAGCAGCCCACATGGTGCTGTGTTTTAGATTTGTGACCAAAGCAATACTGATAACACACCGATGTTTTAGCTATTGCAGTGTTTGCACAGCATCAAGGCCTTCTGTTTCTCACTCTGCCCCCCCAGTGAGTAGATTGGAGGGTGTGCAAGAGGTTGGGAGGGGACACAACCAGACAGATGACTCGAACAGGGATGAAAACCATACTGTGCGTAAAAAGGGGTCTGCCGTGTGGAAGAGTGGACACTGCTGTTATAGGCAAATTCTGCCAACGGTAACACAGAGCCCCAGTCATCCTGATGGTAATTAATATAACAGCGGAGATACTGCTCTAGGATCTGGTTCTCCCACAGCAGGGCTGGGGCAGGGAGGTGCCACCCTGGTCCTGGCCACACGATCCCCACCCCCGGCACTGCCAGCATGGCACCTGCCCCCTTGCCAAGCAGGGGGGGCTGCGGAGGGGGGGCGCGAAGCTGGAGCAGAACCAGGCAAGCGCAGGAGCTGCTCTGCTTCAGACACATGTTTAATGGCAGCCTGCAAATCTGCCGGCGCCAACCCCCGGGCTAACTCTCTGCAGACGTCGCCAGCCAGGCCGTGAATATAGAGAGGTAACAAAAAGTCATCCTCCCAGTTCAGCTCTGAGGACATGCTCAGGAAATCCACCTGCCATACTTTGCCCCCTCTGGTGCAGCGGGTTAAAAAACATGGTTGAGGCACGAGCCCAAAGAAATCCACTGACATTGCAAGCAAGGAGGTAGAATCATCCAAAACCCCATCTCCTCGAGCATGCAAAGACTGAGCCCACTACAAGGCCTTGCCCCCCAAACAGGACAAAAGAAAGTTAACCTTTGCACAATCACTGGGAAAAGCACTATCCCAACCCTCCAAGAAATCTTCCATAAGAAATGCAAAAAGAGGGGATCCATATCCCCAGTAAAATGGGGAAGGAGAGAACAAGCAGATATGAAGGAAAAACCCCCACCACGCAAAAGAATAGCAATAGGGGGAGAATGGGGAGGTGAAGCAGAGCCTGCCCTTTCTACAGCCTCCACGTGATGACAAAGTTGCTCTATCAAGGTTCAAGTCTTCTCCCATATCTCACCCAGTAACAATCCCAGTTCCTGTGAATACTGCTACTAGAGCTGTTTTATCCTATCTGTACACTGCAGAGCTTTAACAGCATCCTTTGCAGATATGCCTGCAGGGGCTTGGGGACCAGACATCTTTACCCAGTATTCTCAGCAGGGAGGGACTATTCGAGGTAGTTGTCAGGGCAGGCCCAAGACAAGAGACAAAACCTTAGGATTTGAAGGCTCTAGCAGGCAATAGCTCAAAGAGGCTGAGCTCTGCCTGCTAGCCAGTTTTATTAGCTTTCCTGATAACACAATAATGGCAGCCGAAGACATAATATTTACAGAGCCTCATCTCCTTTGAACAGATATCTGTGTAACTCTGACATTTCTTCCCTGGGAGAAGTATGATGTTGATGCTAATGGCTTCTTCCTCCTTGCTTTAGGATTCCCTTGGGGTTACTTCTAGGTTTGGCAACACGCTCTACACCTTGCTCTTTCTTCAGTAGTCTGGAAGTCCACCTTACACATGAATTTACTATTATATGGTGTGTTTTACATATGTCACTGCTTCATGGGGAGTGGGGTGGGTGGGGGGGTGGGACGCAGCCATGGTCTTTGTGCTTGCAGAGGAACAGGAGGTTGCCCTCCTTTTTGCTCTCAAGACAGCCCTTGAAAAGTTGCTTTGGGCTGTTTGCTCATGCCTTTTCAGCATCAGCATCATACACCATGCTTGTGGGCTCAGTAACTGCTCCTAGCTGTTGCATTTCCTATCACCAAAATATGGACAACGTCCTGATTCTTCTGTTTGACACCACCTGCCTGCCCCCACCCCAAAAAGAAAAAAGAAGCTGATTCACTCTAGAGAAAGAAAGGAAAATGTTTCTGTCCATATTAGCAGTGTATTGGGGGGGCGGGGGGCACTTTTGACTGCTTCTGTAGCTAAACTGCAGTCAGCAGAAGAACTGTATGACTATTTGGAAGTTTATACTTGGTCCTTCTTGAAGCAAAATGCCTAGGTAATTCTTGCTGTGATGGACTAGCTAGTTCAGACTCTCCAGGGAAAGCTTGGGAGGTCTTTGTTTCCTTGGGTACTCCTGATACACAAATAGTATTCTTCTGCTTTGCACAGTCCTTGGGGAACAAGACAAGTTGCTATTTGTGTGTCTGGGAACTGGATCCTGTGAGGAAGCTCAAGCCATATCTCCATATCTGTACTGTCAGATCAGCAGGCATCAAAAAAGTCTGTGAGTAGCTGTTCTTTATATAAGTCCATGTTCTCAGTTCTTTTTCTTTTTTGTGCTGAAATTTTTAACTGCACCTCAAGAGGTAAGATGTAGCTTTATTTTCCTTGGGTTAGCTTTGTGCCTGTAAGATGGTGTCTTCTGCCCATCTAACTTGTCTTGTGCACACTTGGGTTGGTTCTTATGTGCCAAGAAATGATAATGCCACCTTCAAATCTCTATTCCTTGGAGGCTGTAACCAACAGAGCAGTGTTGCTAGTAAAGCACATGGCAACAGAACTCCCAATGTCCTGTCTCTAACAGATGACAGAAATCCATCCTCTCTGCTTCCTTCCCCTCACATCTGTTCTATGGTCCCACCATCTTCTGAAGGCACTCCCTGTCCCTGAACTGTGTTTTATGGTGCTGGTTGTATCTGGCCTGCCCCCTCCCCCAGCTTTGATTTTGATGTAGAGGTTCACCCAGGTGCATGTGCTGACTGCAGCTGACTCAGTTGTGGGGTGGCTCTCAATAGTGAAGCGCATGTGGCCATGTACCCTCTCTTCAGCAGTTCCAGGCTGCCACCCTGCTTCTATTTGGAACCATTTGCAGCACAGGTTCCTTGGCATTTTCAACTGGATGCCTCAGCAGAAATAATTTTATCCCTTGGGTAGAAGTTCACCATTTTGGTCTTGGCAGGACCAGGCAGGGTTTCTAGTCCTGTAGGGGACACCCTACCGTGAAAGGTTGAACAGAGCCTTGCACTGTGAATTAGATGACCGTGCTCTGTCCCATGCCACCCTTTCTTGCTTTATTATGCTTTGGGAAACAAAGGCAACTGGATACCTTGAGGTATCGCACAAGGGACCTGCCCCCCCCCAGTCCCATGTCATTACTGGTAACTCTCCCTTTCCCCACCCCGCCCCAAGTGATCCTGGATAGGAAGGGGGAAATCAGGCCCCTGAGGTTAAGCAACACTGTTGAATGTTCATGATTAGAAAAGAAACAGAAATTTGCTGAGTTTAATTTATTGCCAGTTAAAGAGAGTAGGACAATGAGAAATAAGAACAAATCTAAAAACACCTTCCCCCCACCCCTCCCTTCTTCCAAGGCTCAACTTCACTCCCAACTCTTCTACCTCCTCCTTTTCCCTCCCTGAGCAGCACAGGGGGATGGGGAATGGGGGTTGCGGTCAGTTCATAACGCTTCATCTCTGCCGCTCCTTCCTCCTCACACTCTTCCCCTGCTCCAGCGTGGGGACCCTCCCACGGGATACAGTCCTTCATGAACTGCTCCAGAGGTCCCTTCCAACCTCAACCATTCTGTGATTTGGTGAACATGTGCATGGGGATAATAAGGAAAAGACCTTAAGGGGTTCCCAAAAAGAACATGCAAACCAGAAGATCTGTTCAATGGGACTATGAATCCCAAACTGGATTTTGAGGTTTCTCACAGAGTGTGTGTGGGGGGGAGATCCCTTTGCCCATGGTTGTGGGCAATCTTACAGCTATCTACCTGTGAGATCATTATGGTGTGCAAGCTGGTCCTATATGTGTTTCCTTATCCTTAGGGCACTGCTGCGAAGAGGAAGCAGAAGACTGAGTGTGCAATCAAGACTGTCCTTTTAGTAATTACTGTGAAAGCAGCAAGACCCAGGCTTTGAGACAGAGACTGCATCCCTATGCTCTTAGAGATCACAGCTACTGCAGAAGGGGCAAGTGGATCAGTAAGAGCAATGGAGGTGCTGCAGAGCTGAAAGACCATATTTATTTCCAGGCACAAAGGAGTAGCAGGTAGGATGGTGGTGATAAAAGAGCTGATGGGGCTGTTAAAAGGGCTGGTGGGACTGTTTTCCTGTTTCTAGCAAAACAGAAAAAACTTACAACAAAACTGCTAATTACAAAAGCTAAATGAATTTTGCGTCGCTGCAAGCATCTTGTTCGCAAGGGGTTATGGGGACCACAAGGGCCCCATACGCAAACTGCTTTTCTGAACTTGGTGGGCCAGTGAACGTCTCCCACTATGGTAGAAGATGACCCCCCGGAAGTGACTTCCCAGTTACTGCAGCCCCCTGCAGAGCGAGAGACTGTTGAACACAGTGAGGATATTTTCCAGGGAGGACCACCAGCTGTACTCCCAAGGCCTGAGTGAACATTTGAAAACCCAGCTTTACCCCCACCCTCAAATGCAGCAGGGGTGGTGGAGGCGGCAACAGACTGCCCCGTGGCTTCTATGGAGCATGTTTGGCATTGGGAATGGCCAAGCCAGAGGTTTGGGGATAGGCAATATGTAGAAGAATACAGATTTGTTAATTTAGATCAGGTATCACTACACAAAGCTTATGAAACATATATTCAGGGTGTAGAGCAAATTTCTGACCATTTATGCCAGCTGTTTGAACCTGGTGATTACGCTGAGCTCCATCTTGAAGCTGTCAGCATGCCTGAGTCTTTATATTCTCTCAGTATTAATTTAAGCAATATGAATGCTGCAAAAATTTTAGACTGGGTCAGCACTCTCCTGCAAAGTAAGAGCGCGCTGTGTTTTGATCAGACTTTCCACCTGACTATCAATATTGTAAAAGCTGTTGGGGGTGGGGTACACAGAATCCTGCAGTCTGTCCCCCATTCCAAAATTATAGACTAAAAGTGGTGCTATTTAATTGATCTAAATAACAGTGACAATAATCTCTGTTTTGCTGGGACTCTCGCAGCGCTTACAGCAGCGAGGGATCTGACAGATGCAGAATTGATAAGCAGAGCAAACAAGCTACATGACAAACTGAGGTGGTCTGTGCACAGGAAGGTCATGCTGAGTAACATCCCCTTGTTTGAGGATCAGCTACATGTTAATATATGCATCCTCCTCCTATCTGAGGTGGAAAAGGGTTGGGGGATTTTAAAGCCAAACAACAGTCTTAGATATCTGTATTGGGTTTGCGTGGCAAGATTTTGGTAGCGGGGGGGGCTACAGGGGTGGCTTCTGTGAGAAGCTGCTAGAAGCTTCCCCTATGTCCAATAAAGCCAATGCCAGCCGGCTCCAAGACGGACCTGCCACTGGCCAAAGCTGAGCCAATCAGCAACGGTGGTAGCACCTCTGTGATAACATATTTAAGAAAGGGTAAAAACCGCTGCGCAACAGCAGCCGGAAGAGAGGAGTGAGAATATGTGCACCCCCCTGTAGAGCGAGAAGCTCTACCTCTCTTTCTTTCTCTGTCATTCTTGGCCACGGCCTTTCTCTGCCTCCGCCTCTCTCTCTGCCTCTCTCTCTGCCCCCCCGCCCCCCCCCAGCACCTCCCCTCTGCCTCGTGACCTCCCTCTCTTTCTCTCAGCAGGTCTGAATCTCTCGCTCATTCTTGGTCTCTCTCACTCTCGTTCAGTCTCTGTCTCTCTCTCTCTCCCCCTCCCCATTTCAGCCTCTCTCTCTTGGCTCCCCCCCCCCGCTCTCTCTCTCAGCATGTCTCAATCTTTCTCAGCCTCTCCCCCCACCCCTGGAATTTGGATCCCTGCCCCCCCCTCTTTCTCCCCCACCCCCCACCCTTGGCCTCAGCCTCTGTCTCTTGCCCTCTCTCACCCCTCCCTGCTCTCAATCTCACAATCTCTCTCATATTTCCAGCCTTGGTCTCTCTCTCTCTGTTCCCCCCCCCGCCCCCTGCTCCTTTCCTTCTCGCTGTCAGTCTTGGCCTCTCTCATCCACTCCTTCGCTGTCTCTCTCTGTCTCCCTCTAGCTGCCCCCCCTCCTCCCACCCTCTCTTGCCCTTGGCATGTCTCAAGCACTCTTTCTCATCCAGTCTTAGCACCCCACCCTCTCTCCTCCCCTTCCCTCCCTCTCCCTCTCTAGAGTTCTCTCAGCATCTCTCTATTTCTCAATCTTAGCCTTTCTCCCTCAGCCTCTCGGCCTCTCTTGTGCACGTGGTCTTGCCATCTCTTTTTTTGGTCGATCTCTCCCTCTCTCTCTCTCTTCCTCTCTCAGTCTCACCCCCAACCTCAGTCTCACCACCTCCCTCTTGTTCTCTCTCCCCCTTTTTTTTTAGGTCTGCCCCCCCCCGGTCTTTTGAGATAGTGCATGACCTCTCTCTCACCCCCCACCCCCCAGCCCCTGTCTGTCTGTCTCACCCTCTCTATATATGTGTTTCTCAACCCCTCTCCCCCTCTTTTGGTCTCAGTCTCAACCTCTCTGTCTCCTGGTATCAGCCTTTCCCCCCGCACCTCGCCCTCTCTCTCACCCCCCCCCCACGCCTCACCCTCCCTCTCTCCCCTCAGTATAAATATCTCTCTCTCTGCCTTAGTGCCTCTCCCTCTCTCCCCCTTCCTCTCTACCTACCCCCCGGTCTCAGAATTCTCTCAGTCTCGCCTCTCTCTGTCCATCTGTCTCTCGGCATTTGGACCGGTCTCTCTCCTTACTGTTCTGTCCCACCCTCTCAGACTCTCTCTCACCACCCCCCCTCAGTCCCAGCCCCTCTCTCACCTTTCTCCCTGTCTTGGCCCCTCTCTAGCTCTATCAGCCTTTGAATATCTCTCTCCCTGTGCTTCTGACTTGCTCTCTCTCTCTCTGCCTCACTAGCTCTCTCTGTCTGTGTCTCAGCCTCTTGCTTTCTCTCTCAGTCTCGGTCTCCCCCCCTGACTTTGGATCTCTCCTCTCCTCTCCTCTCCTCTCCTCTCCTCTCCTCTCCTCTCCCTTTCTGTCTCTCTCTCAGGGTCTCTCTTAATCTCTCTGTCTCAGCCTCTCTCTCTCTCTTCGCCTTGGCCTCCCACCACCACCTTTGCAGCTCCCCCCCCAATCTCTCTCGCTCTCTCAATATCACACACACACACCCCCCCGGTCCTGGCCTCTCTCTCTGCCTCGGCCTCCCTCTTTCCTCCTTCTCTCCCTCTCTCTGCCTCACCCTCTGTCTCTCTCACTCTATCTCTAAGTCTCTCTTGGCATGTATCAATCTGTCCTACCCCTGCCCCCCCCCATGCCTAGCCTCTGTGTGTGTGTCTCTCTCCCCCCCCCCGCATTGCTCCCCCTCTCTGGGTCTCTGCCCCTCTCTAAGTCTCTCTTGCCGTGTCTCATTCACTCTCTCTCATCCTTGCCCTCTGCCCCTCTCCCCCAGTCTCACCCCCCCCCTTGGTTATGGCCTCTCTCTCACGTGGCATTTGGACCTCTTCCTCTCTCTACCCCCTCTCAGCCTTTGCATCTCTCTTGCCTGTTCTACATTTCTCTCTGTCTTGGCTTCCCCCACTCTCTGTCTTGCCCTCAGCCTCTCTCTGTCCCCCTCTTTCTCGCCCCCCCCCATATGCCCCCCCTCAGTCTCAGCTCCCCACTCAAGCTCTCACACTCTCTCTTTTTGCATGTAGCAATCTCTCTCTCTCTCAGCCGACCCCCTCCCCATCTTGGCCCCCCCCCCCCCACCTTTGGATCTCCCTCCCTCCCTCCTTCCCTCTCCCAGTGTCTCTCACACACCCCCCTCATTTGGATACCCCCCCTTTCCCTCTGCCTCTCTCTCTCCCTGCCTCTCCCCCCTAGTCTTAGCTTCTCTCTCAATCTGACTTGGCCCCTCCCTCTCCCCTCCCCCCATTCCTCTTGGCATGTGCCAGTCTCTTTCTCTCTCAGCTTTGTTCACGCCTTTCCCCTCTCCCTCTCCCTCTCCCTCTCCCTCTCCCTCTCCCTCTCCCTCTCCCTCTCTTGCCCCCCCCCGACCTCAACCCCTCTCTCGCTCGCCCCCCCCCCCCCGTTTCATTCTCGGCCTCTTCCTTTTGGTCTTGCTCTCTCTCTAAGACTCTCTCACCCCCTGCCCCCCTCTCCCTCTCCCTCTCTTGCCCCCCCCCCCGACCTCAACCCCTCTCTCGCTCGCCCCCCCCCCCCATTTCATTCTCGGCCTCTTCCTTTTGGTCTTGCTCTCTCTCTAAGACTCTCTCACCCCCTGCCCCCTGTCTCGGCCACTCTCAGTCTAGGTCCTTCTTCTTCTCTAGGTCTCTCACTTTTTCTTGTCCCAAAATCTGTTGATCACGCTGTCTTTCTCAGCATGTCTCAATCTCTCTCTCTCAGTCATAGCATAGCTCCCCCCCCTCAGTCTCTGCCTCTATCTGTCCCTCTCTCGGTTTTGCCCCCCTCAGCCTTTGAATCTCTCTTTGTCTCAGCTTCTCTCCCTCTCCCCCCCTCCACCCCCTGGTCTATTGCTTTCTCTCTTGCCCTTGCCTCTCACCCCTGTCTTGGCCACACATTCTCTCTCTCAGCCTTTGGATTTCTTCCTCTCTCCCCCCCATCTCTGTCTCCTCTGTCTCGCCCCCCCCCCCCCAAGGTCTCCGAATGTCTTTCTCTCTTTTTCTCAGTCTCGCCCTCTCTTGGTCTCAGCACCTCTCTGTCTCTCGGACTCGGAGACTTGGTCTCTCTGTCTTGGTCTCTCTTTCTCAGTCTCGACCCCCTCTCTGTCTTTGGATCTCTCCCCCCCCAGTCTTGTCCGCACCCCTGGTCTCTCACTCTCTGCCTTGTCCCCTCTCTTTCCCTCTCTCCACCTCCCCATCTTGTCCTCTGTCTCTCGACCTCTCTTGTCCCCTCTCCCTGCCCCCCCCTTCCCGGCATGTATCAGGCTCTCTCACCTCCGCGCCCCCCCCCCCCTTGGCACTGGCCGCTGTCTTGGCCTCGCCTACCTGCTCTCATCCCCTCTCACTTTCTCTCTCCCAGTCTCTCTCAGCACATCTCATCTCGCCCACTCACTCTTGTCCTCTCTCGTCCTCTCTCATGCTCTCCCCCCCACCCCCGCAAGTCTCAGCCTCTCTGTGTTTCTCTCTTGCTGTGCCCCCCCCGCCCCCCCCACTCACTGCCTCTCTCTCACTCTCTCTTGGTCTCAGCCTCTCTCACTGTCTCTCTTGTGCCCCCCCCCCCCCCGTCTTGCCGCCTTTGGACTTCCCTCTTTCTCTTGATCTCAGTCTCTCTCTCAGTCTCTGCCTCTCTCAATCTCTCTTTTGCCCTCACCCTCTCTCTGCCCCCCTCCCCCCCTCCCCCCACCTCAGCCTCTCTGTTTCTCAGTCTCACTCTAGCACACCTGCGTTTTGATCCCCCCACCCCCATGCTCTCTCAGCCTCTCTCTCTCTCAGCATCTGGATTCCTTCCCCCCTCTATTTCTCCCCTACTCCCTCCCACTCAGTCTCATCCACTATCTCTTGCCCTCTCTCACCCCCCGAAGGTCTCAGTGTGTGTGTGTGTCTCTCTCCCCCCGCTTCCTGCCCCACCTCCAGCCATATCCTCTCTCTCTTCTGCTCAGCCTTGGCAAGTCTATCTTGCTTGATCCCCACCCCTCTCTGTCCTTCTGCCTGTCCCTCTGCCTGTCTCGGCCTCTGTCTCTCACTCTCTCTTACCCTATCTCTCTTTGCATGTAGCAAACTCTCTCACCCCGCCCCCTGCCCCCCCCCCATCTCTCTCCCTCTCTCCCCACCTCCCTCTTGGTCTGGCCTCCCCCCCTGCCCTTGGTTTCAGCCTCTCCTGATCTCTCCCTCAGACTCGGCCTCTCTTTTGGTCTCAGTCTCTCTGTCTTGATCTCCATCTCTCCCTGACCCTTTCGACCTCCCCCCCTGCCCTCTCACCCTCTGGATCTCTCTCTCGACCTCAGCCTCTCCTTCCCAGTCACACAGCCCCTCTCACTCTCAGTGTGCCTCTCTCTCTATCTCTCATGGAATATCTCAGTGTGTGCCCCTCTCTTTTTCTCTCATTATCTTGCCCCCTCAGCCCGCCCCCTCAGCCCACCCCCTCCCCTTTCTCTCCCTGTAAGTCTCTCTCTTTTGGTCCCACACTCTATCTCAGTGTGCCCCTCTCCCCACTTTGGGAACACTCTCTTTCAGTCTATCTCCCCTTCTCCCCGTGCCATGCTCTCTCTTGGTGTCTCCCCCGGTCTCTCTTTCTGTCTCTGCCTCTCTCTCACTCTATGTCTCTCTCTTGGTCTCTGTAGTAATCCTGACCAGAAGACCACTGTACATGGAGGAGTCTCTTGCAGTCTCTCTCCCTGTGTGTCTCGTTCTAGCTGTGTCTTCTTTTATTTCTCTCACCATCTCTCTCTTTCTCACTCTTCCTCTCCCTGCTTCTCCCTGTCTCTCTCTCCCTGCCCCCCTTGCCTGTTTTCTTGGTTTCTATCTCTGTCTCTTTGTCTTTCTTGCTCCCCTTTTCTGGATGACACTCTCCCTCTCTGTCTCTTCAGCTCTCCCTCATCCACTCTCTTTGCTTCTCTCTCTCTCTGATTTGTTCTCTGTGCCTTTCCCTCTCTGTCCATTCCCCTCCCCCTCTGTCTCTCTCCCTCTTATTGTTTGCCTCTCTTTGTCTGTCTCTGACTCTCCCCCCCACCCCCAGTCTCTCAATAGCTCTCTCCCTGACATTCTCTCTTGCTTTTTTCCTCACTCCTTTTCTCTCATGCTGTCTCTCTTTCCCTTTATCTCTATGTCTCATTCTCTATTTCTCTGTATGCCTCCCCCCGCCCCATGTCTGTCACACACTCTCTCTCTCCTGTCGGTTTCATTCACGCTCTCCCCCTTTGTCTCCCTGGCTCTCTTTGTGCCTCTGGCTCTCTCTGCACATCTCTCTCTCTCCCCCCTGCTCCCCCCCACCCCTGCTGAGTGCTCTCCCCCACCACGCCCGCCATCTCCCTCTACCTTTCCCTCTCTCCCTTGCTGCCTCTTTCTCTCTCACTGCTCTCTCTCTCTCTCATTCTCTCCCCCCTCATCTCTCTGTCTGCCCTCTACCTCTCTGCCTGTCTCTCTCACACTGCCTCTCCCCACTTCTCTCACTCATGCTGTCTCGGTGTCTCGCCCATGCTCTCCCCCCCTGTATGCGCTCTTGCACGCTCTTGCACACTCTCGTGCTCTCTCCATCCCTCTCTCCCTCAGTGTCTCTACCTCTCTGTTTCTCTGTCTCCTCACTCATTCTCTGTCTCTCTCCCCGGCTCACATCCTCACATCCTCTCTAATCCTTTCTCTGCCTCTTCCCCTCTCAATCTGCCTCTCTCCCTCTCCATGTCCCTCCCCTCTCACTCTCTCTCTGCCTCTCTAATTCTTTCTTTCCCCCTCTGTATTTCTCCCTCTTGGTCTCACTGCCCCGTCTCTCTCACTGTCTCTGGCTTCTCAGCTCTGTCTCTCACACACACTCCCTATCTCTCTTTATAGCTGTCTCTCTTCCTTTCTCTACTTCTCTCTGTCCTGCGCTCTTGTGCCCATGTGCGCCCCTCTCTTTCCCCTCCTCTCTCCCCCTCCCCCCTTTCTTCTCTCCCTCCCTTTTTGGGGAGGGAAGATCTGGTTTAACCTTAGAATCATAGAATCATAGAATCATAGAATCATTAAGGTTGGAAAAGACCTCTAAGATCATCGTGGCCGAAGTGCAGGACCCGGCACTTGGCCTTGTTGAACCTCATACAGTTGGCCTCAGCCCATCGATCCAGCATGTCCAGGTCCCTCTGCAGAGCCTTCCTACCCTCGAGCAGATCAACACTCCCGCCCAACTTGGTGTCGTCTGCAAACTTACTGAGGGAGCACTCGATCCCCTCATCCAGATCATTGATAAAGATATTGAACAAGACCGGCCCCAAAACTGAGCCCTGGGGAACACCGCCCGTGACCGGCCGCCAACTGGATTTAACTCCATTCACCACAACTCTCTGGGCTTGGCCGTCCAGCCAGTTTTTTACCCAGCGAAGAGTACTGTCCAAGCCATGAGCCACCAGCTTCTCTAGGAGTATGCTGTGGGAGACAGTGTCAAAGGCCTTACTGAAGTCCAGGTAGACCACATCCACAGCCTTTCCCTCATCCACTAGGCGGGTCACCTGGTCATGGAAGGAGATCAGGTTGGTCAAGCAGGACCTGCCTTCCATGAACCCGTGCTGGCTGGGCCTGATCCCCTGGTTGTCCCGCACATGGCTTGTGAGCGCCCTCAAGATGAACCGCTCCATAATCTTCCCCGGCACCGAGGTCAGGCTGACCGGCCTGTAGTTCCCCGGATCCTCCTTCCGGCCCTTCTTGTAGATGGGCGTCACATTGGCAAGCCTCCAGTCGTCCGGGACCTCCCCCGTTAACCAGGACTGCTGATAAATGATGGAGAGTGGCTTGGCAAGCTCCTCCGCCAGCTCCCTCAGTACCCTCGGGTGGGTCCCATCCGGCCCCATAGACTTTTGAGCATCCAGGTGGCGTAGCAGGTTGTTAACTGCTTCCTCTTGGATTATGGGGGGTTTATCCTGCTCGCCGACCCTGTCCTCCTGCTTCCTCCCTTGGTCCATCTGAAACGCAGCAAGCAAACATACTTGCTTTTAAGATTTAATGGGACTGCACGCAACATCAATCCTAAACCTAAAAGCACAGCAGAATAAGCTCATGGCATGATTAGTATCCCCAGATGTGAGTGCAGAGACCCCTGAGCTGACTCTTTTCAAGCGTGGAAGCAGCACAGTCACTTTCACCTGGCCTTATGGCTCAAGTCAGTGGTAACCTACAGATCTCCATGCACTATAGGAACAGCATCAATGATTGTTCTCTTTCCCATTGCAGATTGACTAAATTTCTTATTACATATAGTTTACATCTGCTTTGCATTATCTGTGTGATCCTGGATAATCACCTACTGGATGCAGAAGGCACCACCAGCTAACATCTTATACAGCAAAGAACACTT
Source organism: Calonectris borealis (assembly GCF_964195595.1). Taxonomy (NCBI): domain Eukaryota; kingdom Metazoa; phylum Chordata; class Aves; order Procellariiformes; family Procellariidae; genus Calonectris; species Calonectris borealis. Next base: position 48,707,021 of record NC_134351.1, on the reverse strand, counting down.
CACATTCAAAACTATATTTTTAACATGAACTGTGCTTTAACTGCTCCTTAGAGTAAGAAACAGAGACAAAACAAGTATTAAAATTTTTATAGAAGCCTTTATTTACAACTTGTTAAACAACTGTACACTTTTCTGTTGCCTTGGAAGCATTAGTTTATTTGGGAAAAATATTAAATGTTTTAATTCTAATGACCATTACCAAGTATTTTTTGTGTATATACAAATATGTATATTGCTACCACTACCACAACAACCTGGTAGTTACAGAAGTCATAGGTGAACTGAAATGGGAAATTAATTTTTTGACACTGTAGGAATCCAGTCTCTTACAGGAAATATATCACTGGCAATTTCATAAACAGGTATTTTGGTAACCGGTCAACACCTAATTCAGAACTATCAAACAAGTTGTTATTAAGAAAGTAAAACAGTTTTCTACGCAGCACAAATGAAGTTAGCATATCATAGACATGGTGGAGATCACTGCTGAGTTGTGACTGAAATTTGCAGTCACTTAATGACAGAAATGCTAATCTAATCTAATCTAATCTAATCTAATCTAATCTAATCTATATTAAAATAGCCAGCACAGTTGCTGGAAGTTACTAGTGCCACCCGATGTTTCTCTGCTGCATTAAGTGGACTCAAACAGCTTTTGTCAAGCTAAACTCACTTCCATATAAATGCCTTCAGGCTCAAAAACAACTGCTAGTTGGTCACTAATGCCAGAGACCACTTGGAAAAATAAGGTACAGCTCTACTATGTCTTGGAATACCCATCAAGATGGCTACAAACAAAGCACAGCCAACCCCTGCCACCCAACACAGAACTATCAGCATCAGGATTCCCACATCCAATGTGGCTTGGGGAAGAGGTGAGGTCCTAATGGCAGCAGTGTTTGCAAACGGGAAATGCATCACACACCAAACTCCCAAGAAGGAAGAGAACACATTTTCATACAGCTTGCTCTGATACTTAACAAGAGATCTAGGACTTGAACCAAATCCCAGGCTTGGCATACAGTTTTAGAGACTCACTCACCTCAGGATTCAGGCTGATCAGAATACCCCCTATCTCTGCTGGGTGAATAAGTGACATGTTACTGTCCAGAACTCAATTATTCCTTGGAGGCCGAGTCACACTCCACTGCCCCTGGATGCTGGGGGATCAGGAAGGACATGTCTCTGTCTCCTAAACAATGAGGAGCCATCCCAGACTGCTGTCAGCCAGAGAGCATCTGGCAGCCGTGGAACTCTCAAATCTCCCAAATTCAGAAGAGAGAACACAGGCCCAGACTGTATACTTCTCTTTCTTCCAAGGCAGGGGTACGGAGAGAGAATGGTCTGGTAACTTACCCTGAGCCTTCTCTTCTCCTACAGTCTGCCTGGAACTCAGTCCTTACCTGCACTTCCCCTCATAGTATGGCAGAGACCTTCCTGTGCAAAAGGAGGTAAGGACAAGCTGTACCTCTAAATCACTGCATATCGCTACCTACACAGGTATTAAGGTCCCTGGAGACTAAACAAATGCAGGTATCTCGGCATGAGGTTGCCTAGAGCCTCATTTGATGGACCAGGGACTAGGCTCATGCTGTGTTTTGTGATTGGAAGTGACTGCAGAGACTAGTGGACACTTATCAATACTGGTTAGGATAGGATAGGATAGGATAGGATAGGATAGGATAGGATAGGATAGAATAGTTCAGTTGGAAAGGACCTACAACGATCATCTAGTCCAACTAGCAGCATGGGCGGCAACGCAGCATGGGCGGCAAACAGGAGGAGCTGGAAGCCATTGTGCAGCGGAGTAGCTATGACTTAGTCACCATCACGGAAACATGGTGGGATGAGTCGCATGATTGGAGTGCTGCAATGGACGGCTATAAGCTTTTCAGAAGGAACAGGCGAGGAAGGAGAGGCGGTGGAGTAGCCCTGTATGTTAGGGAATGCTTCGACTGTCTAGAGCTCGATGGTAGTGATGACGAGGTCGAGTGCTTGTGGGTAAGGATGAGGGGGAAGGCCAACAAGGCAGATATCCTGCTGGGGGTCTGTTATAGACCACCTAGCCAGGAAGAGGAGGCAGACGAAATATTCTACCAGAGGCTGGCAGAAGTCTCCCAGTCGCTAGCCCTTGTTCTCGTGGGGGACTTCAACTTTCCGGATGTCTGCTGGAAATACCACACGGCAGAGAGGAAACAGTCGAGGAGGTTCCTGGAGTGTGTGGAGGATAACTTCCTGACGCAGCTGGTAAGCGAGCCCACCAGGGGAGATGCCTCGCTTGACCTGCTGTTCACGAACAGAGAAGGACTGGTGGGAGATGTGGTGGTCGGAGGCCGGCTTGGGCTTAGCGACCATGAAATGGTAGAATTTTCGATACTTGGTGAAGTAAAGAGGGGGGCCAGCAAAACCGCTACCATGGACTTCCGGCGGGCGGACTTTGGCCTGCTCAGGACACTGGTCGAGAGGGTCCCTTGGGAGACAGTCCTGAAGGGCAAAGGGGTCCAGGAAGGCTGGACGTTCTTCAAGAAGGAAGTCTTAAAGGCGCAGGAGCGGGCTGTCCCCATGTGTCGAAAGAAGAACGGGCGGGGAAGGCGACCGGCCTGGCTGAACGGGGAGCTCTGGCTGGGACTCAGGGAAAAAAGGAGAGTTTATCACTTGTGGAGGAAGGGTCAGGCAACTCAGGAAGAGTACAGGGATCGCGTTAGGTCGTGCAGAGAGGAAATTAGAAAGGCAAAAGCCCGGCTAGAACTCAACCTGGCCACTGTCGTGAGAGACAACAAAAAATGCTTTTATAAGTATGTTAATGACAAAAGGAGAGCCAAGGAGAATCTCCATCCTCTATTGGATGCGGGGGGCAACGTTGCCACCAAGGACGAGGAAAAGGCTGAGGTACTCAACGCCTACTTTGCCTCAGTCTTTAGTAGTCAGAGTGGTTATCCTCAGGGTACTCAGCCCCCTGAGCTGGAAGACAGGGACGACGAGCAGGATAAACCCCCCATAATTCAAGAGGATGAAGTTCATGACCTGCTATGCCACCTGGACATTCACAAGTCTATGGGGCCGGATGGGATCCACCCGAGGGTACTGAGGGAGCTGGCGGAAGAGCTTGCCGAGCCGCTCTCCATCATTTACCAGCAGTCCTGGTTAACTGGGGAGGTCCCGGACGACTGGAGGCTCGCCAATGTGACTCCCATCTACAAGAAGGGCCGGAGGGAGGATCCGGGGAACTACAGACCGGTCAGCCTGACCTCGGTGCCGGGGAAGATCATGGAGCGGTTCATTTTGAGGGCGCTCACGAGCCATGTCCGGGACAACCAGGGGATCAGGCCCAGCCAGCACGGGTTCATGGAAGGCAGGTCCTGCTTGACCAACCTGATCTCCTTCTATGACCAGGTGACCCGCCTAGTGGATGAGGGAAAGGCAGTGGATGTGGTCTACTTGGACTTCAGTAAGGCCTTTGACACTGTCTCCCACAGCATTCTCCTAGAGAAGCTGGCGGCTCACGGCCTAGACAGGTACACTCTTCGCTGGGTAAAAAACTGGCTGGACGGCCGAGCCCAGAGAGTTGTGGTGAACGGAGTTAAATCCAGTTGGCGGCCGGTCACGAGCGGTGTTCCCCAGGGCTCAGTACTGGGGCCGGTCCTGTTCAATATCTTCATCAATGATCTGGACAAGGGGATCGAGTGCTCCCTCAGTAAGTTTGCAGACGACACCAAGCTGGGCGGGAGTGTTGATCTGCTGGAGGGTAGGAAGGCTCTGCAGAGGGACCTGGACAGGCTGGATCGATGGGCCGAGGCCAACTGTATGAGATTCAACAAGGCCAAGTGCCGGGTCCTGCACTTCGGCCACAACAACCCCAGGCAACGCTACAGGCTTGGGGAAGAGTGGCTGGAAAGCTGCCCAGAGGAAAAGGACCTGGGGGTATTGGTTGACAGCCGGCTGAACATGAGCCGGCAGTGTGCTCAGGTGGCCAAGAAGGCCAACGGCATCCTGGCCTGTATCAGAAATAGTGTGGCCAGCAGGAGCAGGGAGGTGATCGTGCCCCTGTACTCGGCACTGGTGAGGCCGCACCTCGAATACTGTGTTCAGTTTTGGGCCCCTCACTACAAGAAGGACATGGAGGTGCTGGAGCGTGTCCAGAGGAGGGCAACGAAGCTGGTGAAGGGCCTGGAGCACAAGTCTTATGAGGAGCGGCTGAGGGAACTGGGGCTGTTTAGTCTGGAGAAGAGGAGGCTGAGGGGAGACCTCATCGCGCTCTACAACTACCTGAAAGGAGGTTGTAGTGAGGTGGGTGTTGGTCTCTTCTGCCAAGTAACTAGCGATAGGACAAGAGGAAATGGCCTCAAGTTGCGCCAAGGGAGGTTTAGATTGAACATTAGGAAAAATTTCTTTACTGAAAGAGTGGTCAGGCCTTGGAACAGGCTGCCCAGGGAAGTGGTTGAGTCACCATCCCTGGAAGTATTTAAAAGACGTGTAGATGAGGCGCTTAGGGACATGGTGTAGTGGGCATGGTGGTGTTGAGTTGACGGTTGGACTCGATGTTCTTAGAGGTCTTTTCCAACCTGTATGATTCTATGATTCTATAACTGCCTGACCACTCCAGGGCTGACCAAAAGTTAAAAGATATTAATAAGGGCATTGTCCAAATGCCTCTTAAACACTGACAGGCTTGGGGCATCGACCACCTCTCTAGGAAGCCTGTTCCAGCGTTTGACCAAACACTCTGTAAAGAACTGCTTCCTAATGTCATAGAATCATAGAATTATTAAGGTTGGACCTCTGAGATCATCGAGTCCAACCATCAACCCAACACCACCATACCCACTACACCATGTCCCTAAGCACCTCATCTACATGTCTTTTAAATACTTCCAGGGATGGTTACTCAATCACTTCCCTGGGCAGCCTGTTCCAAGGCCTAACCACTCTTTCAGTAAAGAAATTTCTCCTAATGTCCAGCCTAAACCTCCCTTGGCACAACTTGAGGCCATTTCCTCTCGTCCTGACGCAGCTTTGAACCATTCCCATGCATTCTGTCACTGGATACAAGGGAGAAGAGATCAGCACCTCTCCACTTCCCCTCCTCAGGAAGCTGTAGAGAGCAATGAGGTCGCCCCCCAGCCTCCTTTTCTCCAAACTAGACAAACCCAGCTGCTCCTCATAGGACATGCTTTGTTGCCCTCCTCTGGACGCATTCAAGGACCTTCACATCCTTCTTAAATTGTGGGGCCCAGAACTGCACACAGTACTCAGGGTGAGGCCACACAAATGCTAAACACAGCAGGATAATCACCTCTTTTGACTGGCTGGTTATACTGTGTTTGATGCACCCCAGGATGCTGTTTGCCCTCTGGGCTGCCAGGGCACACTGCTGACTCCTATTGAGCCTGCTGTCAACCAGCACCCCCAGATGCCTTTCTGCAGGGCTGCTCTCCAGCCACTCCTCTCCCAATCTATACTTGTGTCCAGTGTTACTCCGTCCCAAGTGCAGAATCCGGCATTTGGACTTGTTATATTTTATCCCATTAATCATAGCCCAATGCTCCAATCTATCCAGATCCCTCTGCAAGGCCTCTTGTCCCTCGAGAGAGTCAACAGCACCTCCCATTTTGGTATCATCGGCAAACTTGCTAATGGTGCATTCAACTCCTGCATCCAGATCATTGATAAATATATTGAACAGGACTGGCCCTAGAATTGACCCCTGAGGAACACCGCTGGTGACTGGTCGCCAGCCAGATGTGTCCCCATTCCCTACAACCCTTTGAGCCCTGCCCTTCAGCCAGTTCTTCACCCAGCGCACCGTGTACCTGCTCATCCCACAGTTGGACAACTTGTCCAGAAGGATGCTGCGAGGGACAGTATCAAAAGCCTTACTAAAATCCAGAAAAACTACATCCACCACCTTCCCTTCATCTACTAGGTGGGTGACCTTATCAAAGAAGGATATTAAATTAGTTAAACAGGTTGTCCAAGTACAAAATGAATATACAGTAGTACAAATGTGCAGATATGTAATAATACTAAATAAGTAGTTTTTTTTTTTTAAATTAATACAGACAGCACAAAACATTGAGTTATACCGCTTAAATACAGCAAAATCTTATAGCAAAACTTCATAATACAAAGAAACAGCCATGTTAGTGCAATTGGAAAATAAATAGCTAAAATAAGGGGGGAAAGAGAGAAAAATATTACTGGTAAAAAATAATCCAAATTATAAACTAGCAAGGACACTGCATAATACTGAAAACGTAGACTGCTTTCATTCTCATTATCACTATTCATGTTCTTTCCTCGGACTGTTTAACAATTGTACACAGATTTAAAAAAAAAAGTTTTTGAAAGAAACTGACAATGGCCACAAACTACAGGGTATATACATAATAAGGAAGCAGGCAGTGTCTGTAAACAAAATAGTTTGATAGTTTGCCTGGCTCAGAGCTTATTAGATGAACCTAACTCATTTCTCGAACACACCTTCTCGGCTTTACTTTTAATTATTTAAAGACTCCAAGTGAATCCTTTAAGGGTGCAGGTGCTTAAAAAATTGTAACAGTAACCAAAGGTGCTTTTTTATGAACCCATTAAGACTATATTTTTATATAAAATCTTGCAGGAAGTCTGTGTGTTAAAGCTGTTAATTAGAAATTGACAGAAAGAAGTAAAATGGAGAGCTGACAGTGCTCTGTCAGTTTGCAGAATGCCTTCTCTGAACTTCTGAATAGTGGGTTTCCTCTCTTTCTAGCCTCATAGGATACTTTTTGTGAAGGCAAAAAAATGGAGGAGGGAAATGGGAAAGCAACTCCCCAAGATGGTAAGCTTCTCTGCAAGTAGACCTCTCTGAAATCATATGCCCATGAGTCTTAATTGTAGAACTGGTTATGTTTTAGTTATGCAGTCTGGACAGAAAAGCAAGTCATGCACTGAACAGTCCCCATTATAGTAATGCTGCAGGTCATGCAACCACATCATTGCAAATAAAAAAAAAAATCAAGAAAGTAAAAAATCAACAAACATATTACTTTTAGAACAGATATTTTCAAAGCAGTTTAGTAAGGCTGTCGCTAGTTAGAGTTGTGCAAATTCACAGGGAAAACTTCTTTGTTAGGGTAATTCTTCCGATTCACAGGAAGATTACATGCCAAAAATAGAAGCAACAAAAGTGAGGCTTTAACAATGGCTAAACTCAGATAAATTTTAATATTTTTCTTCTAAGAGCCTAAAGGGCATCACTCTCAACTAACACAGCTATGAAATTAGTCCGTATAGATATGAAAACACCTCATGCTTTCTTGCTGAGTGCAATCAGTTAAAAAACAAAAATCAAAACCAAGACACAATATGAAGTGAAAGGTCCAATACAATGTATGGCTATCTACAGAAAGACAATAGGGGTTGTAACTCCCCTATACGAGACTTCAAGTTTTGAGCACAAGAGAAAGCTCTTAAAGATTAAGTGCTTATCATCTTTGATCAAAGCCAATCCTGTATTTGATGTTAAAAATGCAGTGTCATATTACACTGGCAAGCTCTACTCATTTCAAACAAATTAAATTTTTTTCAGCACAAGCAAGTTATAGGTATTCCTAATAAAATATGCAGGATAGGAGCCACTGAATAGTCTGCATATCACATCATGGTGCTATATAGTAATACTTAAGCCAGTCTAGGTACAGAACAGCATAGAAGATGTTAGCATACTACTCCATCCTGGCTATTATACCCTCTTTCTCAGCACATGAAATTAGCCAGGTGAAATGCTTTACTACCACAGCTATGGTGCTTTCAGCTCCCCCCACAAACATAAATCTCTCTACACAGCACAGCATTATCTGCTAATCCCAATTTTCTCTTATCTCACTGTGCTGCAAAGAATAAAATGGTTTCATTGGACTGAACTCATATTCTGTGAATTATGGTTATTGTCCCCCCTCTAACTATTGCACTGATCAGGAAGCTATTCTAAGCTTGTGTATCCCTCCCTTTTCGTTCTTGTCCTCCAACCTAAAAGGCTAACAGTAGTCAGAAAGCACACAGGAAGCCCAGACAAAACAGATCAAATGAAATAAAAATAAAGAATGCATGAAATGAACACATTCAAAGCAGAACTTGAGAGTATATTTTGCATAATGTCTGTTTGAAGTGTGTTGTTATGCACATAAACACTGCTAAGTAAGCATAAAGTTACAATGTTCAGGACGAATATTAATGTAAAGTCCATTAAAAATTAAATTTTCAAGCTATAGCACAACATAGCTAGCTGGTCGAGGGAGGTGATTGTCCCACTCTACACTGGTGCAGCCTCACATTGAGTACTGTGCACAGTTTTGGGTGCCTCAGTATAAGAAGGACATCAAACTATTACAGTCTGTCCAGAGGAAGGTGACCAAGATAGTGAAACGTCTTGAGGACAAGACTTATGAGGAGCAGCTGAGGCCACTTGGTTTGTTCAGATTAGAGAAGAGAAGGCTGAGGGGTGACCTCCTCGCAGTCTACATCTTCCTCAAGAGGGGCACTGGAGGGGGAGGTGCTGATCTCCTCTCTCTGGTGACCAGTTGTCCTGGTTTCGGTTGGGATAGGGTTAAATTTCTTCCTAGTGCTGTGTTTTGGATTTAGTATGAGGAGAATGTTGATAACACACTGATGTTTTCAGTTGTTGCTAAGTACCCTCCTAGTCAAGGACATTCAGCTTCCATGCTCTGGAAGAGGCTGGGAGGGAGCATACCTGGGACAGCTGGCCCAGCTGGCCAACGGGGTATTCCATACCATGTGGCATCATGCTCAGTATATGAATGGTAGGCGTGATCCAGGAAGTACCGATCGCTACTTGGTTATCGGTCAGCGCGGGTGGTGAGCAATTGCACTGTGCATCACTCACTTTGTATATTCTATTATTATTATTATTATTATTATTATTATTATTTCTTTTTCTGTTCTATTAAACTGTCTTCATCTCAATCCATGAATTTTACTTTTTTTTCCTCCCGATTCTCCCCCCCATTCCACTGTGGGGGGGGGGTGAGCGAGCGGCTGCGTGGTGTTTAGCTGCCTGCCTGGTTAAACCACGACAGTCCTTTTTGGTGCCCATTGTGGGGCATGAAGGGTTGAGATAACGACACATCTGACACGAACGGGTTAAAACAAATTTGTTATAAGCATTCATTGTATCAGTTTAGTACTCGCTGGTCACAATGTTGGTTTATTTGCTCTCAGAGTTGTTGGATCTGTTCTGGGAGTTTTGGTGTGTAGCACCTTACTGGCTGTATATACTGCTGATTATCAGTATTTATGTGGGGTTGGTTATCTCTGGGAAATGGATTAAGGTTATTGCTTTGCTATACTGTGTGACACTGGTTTATGTTATGATAAAATTATTGGTCATGAGATTGTACTCAGCACTGACGTCACCCCTGTTCTTTGGGAGCTATCTCTTGGAAACTATTAATAATTACACTTTTTACCCCTTCTCCTCGGAGAGCCAATTTATGGGGGAGACAGCTTCCTTCACCTTCCCCTTCTCCTCCAGGCTGATTACAATAGCTCTTGAGGATTTTGAATATCCTTGGGATGTTCAAACCAGCGTGTTCCTATTGCTATGTCTCCTGAATGTGTTTCAGGCCTTGTTTAAGGTTAAACAACTATTTAAGAATACCACCCAGAGATCTGCCCCAAGGCTGGATAGTTATGAGTGGCAGGGTGTGTGGGATAGGATGGGCAACTGCCTAGGACAGTGGTCACCTCCAATGTTTTGGAGCTTCACCCCTGAACAAGTGCAGAATCCTGAAAAACTAGTAAAATATTTGGAGAAAGCATGCTGTCACCCTGGCAATTCCAGAGAAACACAACTCACTGCAATGTGCTGGGGCCTGGCCCATGCCTACCGAGCCCTGTTCAACACTATTCAGAACCCTCAAGGGGGACAGAAGGTCTCTGGATCTGATGACAAAACAACAGGCACTGCAGATACTCCAAACCCTGCAACGGGCACTGCACCTACTCCAACCCCTGCGACAGGCACTGCAGCTACCCAAACCCCAGCAACAGGTACTACAGCAGAACCAGAGGACCAACCCTTGCTGCTGTCAGTCGCCCCGGTACATAAAAGGAAATATTGGAAGTGAAAGTCAGGTCGTTTAGAAAGGGATAATGGAAAAGCAGGACCATCACGAGGAGGGCAGGAGAAAGAGGAAGAACTCATAAACGAGACGGAAACCACCCGATCCCTATCCCTGAGTGAGCTGCGAGATATGCGGAAAGATTTCAGCCATCGTCCAGGCGAGGATATTGTTACCTGGCTGCTCCGATGCTGGGATAATGGGGCCAGTAGCCTGGAATTAGAGGGGAAGGAAGCCAAACAGCTGGGATCCCTTGCTAGGGAAGGGGGCATTGACAAAGCAATTCGGAAAGGGACACAGGCCCTCAGCCTCTGGAGGCGACTGCTGTCAGGCGTGAAGGAAAGGTACCCCTTCAAGGAAGATGTTATATATCGCCTAGGCAAGTGGACCACTATGGAGAGAGGTATCCAGTACCTGAGAGAATTAGGTGTGCTGGAGGTGGTTTATAGTGACCTGGACAACGACCAAACGCCCAAAGATCCAGATGACGTCCAGTGCACATGACCCGTGTGGCGGAAGTTGGTATGGAGCGCACCAGTGTCATAGGCCAATTCGTTGGCAGTACTGTCCTGGAAAGAGGAAGAAGCACCAATGGTGGATGACGTGGTTGGTAGACTCCGAGAATACGAAGAAACTGTCTCCTCCTCCCTTGTCTCAGCTGTAGAAAAACTGTCCCGGGAGGTCCAGCAACTCAAAGAGGATATGTCCTATTCTCCACCTGTACGGACCAGTATCTCAGCCATTAGGAGTCAGTGTTCTTCTGCTCAAGAGAGAGGATATAGAAGGTACACACCCCGGGGCACCCTGTGGTTTTACCTGCGTGACCACGGAGAGGACATGAGGCAGTGGGATGGAAAACCTACCTTGACCCTAGAGGCACGGGTACGTGAGCTGCAAGGAAAAACAATCACACAAGGGAGTTCTCCCAGGAAAAATGCTGCTCCAGTTTTCAGGAAAACCCTGTCTCACGACGGTCCAGTTTCCAGTGAACAGTTCCCCAGAGAAAGCAGAAAGGCTGATCTTACTTTGGATTGTAATTGCGATGAAGAAATTCTTGACTCACGTTTGCAAGAAGTGAGAAACGGATACTATGACCAGAACTAGAGGGGCCCTGCCTCCGGCCAGGTGGAGGAAAGGGACAACCGGGTTTACTGGACTGTGTGGATTCGATGGCCTGGCACATCAGACCCACAGGAGTATAAGGCTCTCGTAGACACCGGTGCACAGTGTACCCTGATGCCATCAAGCTATAAAGGGGCAGAACCCATCTGTATTTCTGGAGTGACAGGGGGATCCCAAGAGTTAACTGTATTGGAGGCCGAAGTGAGCCTAACCGGGAATGAGTGGCAGAAGCACCCCATTGTGACTGGCCCAGAGGCTCCATGCATCCTTCGCATAGACCACCTCAGGAGAGGGTATTTCAAGGACCCAAAAGGGTACCGGTGGGCTTTTGGTATAGCTGCCCTGGAGACGGAGGAAATTAAACAGCTGTCCACCTTGCCTGGTCTCTCGGAGGACCCTTCTGTTGTGGGGTTGCTGAGGGTCGAAGAACAGCAGGTACCAATCACTACCACAACAGTGCACCGGCGACAATATCGCACCAACCGAGATTCCCTGATTCCCATCCATAAGCTGATTCGTCGACTGGAGAGCCAAGGAGTGATCAGCAAGATTCGCTCACCCTTTAACAGTCCCATATGGCCAGTGCGAAAGTCCAATGGAGAGTGGAGACTAACAGTAGACTACCGTGGCCTGAACGAAGTCACGCCGCCACTGAGTGCTGCCGTGCCGGACATGCTAGAACTCCAATACGAACTGGAGTCAAAGGCAGCCAAGTGGTACGCCACAAATGATATCGCTAATGAGTTCTTCTCCATCCCTTTGGCGGCAGAGTGCAGGCCACAGTTTGCTTTCACTTGGAGGGGCGTCCAGTACACCTGGAACCGACTGCCCCAGGGGTGGAAACACAGCCCTACCATTTGCGTCGTGCTTAGGTCTCACATTTTTTTTTAATACATTTCAATTAACCACCACTATCTTTCTTTTTATATATACACACATATATATATACACACACAGATATCATTCCCTTGGTCTATGGACTATCCCGCTGAAACGTACACTGAGTTCATTTAGTCCATGACTTTGGGCTCCATCTGTCAGAACAGTCTTCCAGGGCCGAAGAGATGGTGTGTGGTGTTGGGCTGTTGCATCCTGAAGCCAGTTCTCATTTCAGTACTGCTGCGCTTGTCCAGTTCTATCATCGTTGCACTTTGCTCGGTTTCATCGGAGTTAGTTCATTCTTCATTAATCTGGGTGATTTTCACTGCTATACCATTGATAGCAACCATAGAAATAATGATATACAATATCATATAACAATTGACATCATAAAATTCAGTTCATTGGCTATTTTCACCCAAAATCAAAGCCCCTTGAGGTACACACCGGACTTCCCCATCCTTTCGTATCACCCACCAAGTGCACCCAGGTCCTTGAGCAAAAGCAATCCCACGGATGGGTTTTCCCTTGCCAGAGGCAGGAGTAACCCAGACTGTCTTCCCCAGCATATTTCTTATGTGCACGACAGGGACTTTATCTCCATCTACAGTACGTAAGAGTCTTGATTGGGCAGGGCCAGCTCGATTGGCAGATCCCCTGGTGTTGACTAACCAGGTGGCTTTTGCTAAATGTGTGTCCCAATGCTTGATCGTCCCACCACCCATTGCTCTCAGCGTAGTCTTTAGCAGCCCGTTGTATCGTCCGATTTTCCCAGAGGCTGGTGCATGGTAGGGGATGTGATAGACCCACTCAATGCCATGCTCTTTGGCCCAGGTGTCTATGAGGGTGTTTCGGAAATGAGTCCCGTTGTCTGACTCAATTCTTTCTGGGGTGCCATGTCGCCACAGGACTTGCTTTTCAAGGCCCAGGATGGTGTTCCGGGCAGTGGCATGGGGCACAGGGTATGTTTCTAGCCATCCGGTGGTTGCTTCCACCATGGTGAGCACATAACGCTTGCCGTGCCGGGTTTGTGGGAGTGTGATATAATCAATCTGCCAGGCCTCCCCATATTTATATTTCAACCATCGTCCTCCATACCAAAGAGGCTTTACTCGCTTGGCTTGCCTGATTGCAGTGCATGTTTCACATTCATGGATAACCTGTGCAATAGCGTCCATGGTTAAGTCCACCCCTTGATCACGAGCCCATCTGTATGTTGCATCTCTTCCTTGATGGCCTGAGGCGTCATGGGCCCACCAAGATATAAATAATTCACCCTTATGTTGCCAGTCCAAATCCACCTGAGCCACTTCAATCTTAGCAGCCTGGTCCACCTGCTGGTTGTTTTGATGTTCTTCAGTGGCCCGACTCTTGGGTACGTGAGCATCTACGTGACGTACTTTTACAACCAGGTTCTCTACCCGGGCAGCAATATCTTGCCACAATGCGGCAGCCCAGATGGGTTTACCTCTGCGCTGCCAGTTGTTCTGCTTCCACTGCTGCAACCACCCCCACAGGGCATTTGCCACCATCCATGAGTCAGTATAGAGATAAAGTACTGGCCATTTTTCTCGTTCAGCAATGTCCAAGGCCAGCTGGATGGCTTTCACCTCTGCAAACTGGCTCGATTCACCTTCTCCTTCAGCAGTTTCTGCAACTTGGCATATAGGACTCCATACAGCAGCCTTCCACCTCCGATGCTTTCCCACAAGGCGACAGGACCCATCAGTGAACAGGGCATATTGCTTCTCATTTTCTGGTAGTTTGTTATACAGTGGGGCCTCTTCAGCACGTGTCACCTCCTCCTCTGGGGATATTCCAAAATCTTTGCCTTCTGGCCAGTTCGTGATCACTTCCAAGATTCCTGGGCGACTGGGGTTTCCTATTCGAGCCCGTTGTGGGATCAGTGCGACCCACTTACTCCACGTAGCATCGGTTGCATGATGTGTAGAAGGGACCCTCCCTTTGAACATCCAGCCCAGCACCGGCAGTCGGGGTGCCAGGAGGAGCTGTGCTTCAGTACCAACCACTTCCGAAGCAGCTCGAATCCCTTCATATGCTGCCAATATCTCCTTCTCAGTTGGAGTGTAGCGGGCCTCGGATCCTCTATATCCCCGACTCCAGAACCCCAGGGGTCGACCTCGAGTCTCCCCTGGTGCTTTCTGCCAGAGGCTCCAGGTAGGGCCATTCTCCCCGGCTGCGGTGTAGAGCACATTCTTTACATCTTGTCCTGCCCGGACTGGCCCAAGGGCTACTGCATGAACTATCTCCTGTTTAATTTGTTCAAAGGCTTGTTGTTGCTCAGGGCCCCATTTGAAGTCGTTCTTCTTCCTGGTCACGTGATAGAGAGGGCTTACAACCAGGCTGTAATCTGGAATATGCATTCTCCAAAAGCCCACAACGCCTAAGAAAGCTTGTGTTTCCTTTTTGCTAGTTGGTGGGGACATGGCTGTTATTTTGTTGATCACATTCATTGGGATCTGACGACGTCCATCTTGCCATTTTATTCCTAAAAACTGGATCTCCTGGGCAGGTGCCTTGACCTTACTTTGTTTTATAGCAAAACCAGATTTCAGAGGGATTTGAATTATTCTCTCCCCTTTCTCAAAAACTTCTTCTGCTGTGTTGCCCCATACAATGATGTCATCAATGTATTGCAGGTGCTCTGGAGCCTCACCCTGTTCCAGTGCGGTGTGGATCAGTCCATGGCAAATGGTAGGGCTGTGTTTCCACCCCTGGGGCAGTCGGTTCCAGGTGTACTGGACGCCCCTCCAAGTGAAAGCAAACTGTGGCCTGCACTCTGCCGCCAAAGGGATGGAGAAGAAGACATTAGCGATATCATTTGTGGCGTACCACTTGGCTGCCTTTGACTCCAGTTCGTATTGGAGTTCTAGCATGTCCGGCACGGCAGCACTCAGTGGCGGCGTGACTTCGTTCAGGCCACGATAGTGTACTGTTAGTCTCCACTCTCCATTAGACTTTCGCACTGGCCATATGGGACTGTTGAAGGGTGAGCGAGTCTTGCTGATCACTCCTTGGCTCTCCAGTCGACGAATCAGCTTATGGATGGGAATCAGGGAGTCTCGGTTGGTGCGATATTGCCGCCGGTGCACTGTTGTGGTAGCGATTGCTACCTGTTGTTCTTGGACCTTTAACAACCCCACAACAGAAGGGTCCTCTAAGACACCAGGCAAGGTGGACAGCTGTTTAATTTCCTCCGTCTCCAGGGCAGCTATACCAGAAGCCCACCAGGACCCTTTTGGGTCCTTGAAATACCCTCTCCTGAGGCAGTCCATGCCAAGGATGCACGGAGCCTCTGGGCCAGTCACAATGGGGTGCTTCTGCCACTCATTCCCGGTCAGGCTCACTTTGGCCTCCAATACAGTTAACTCTTGGGATCCCCCTGTCACTCCAGAAATACAAATGGGTTCTGCCCCTTTATAGCTTGATGGCATCAGGGTACACTGTGCACCGGTGTCTACGAGAGCCTTATACTCCTGTGGGTCTGATGTGCCAGGCCATCGAATCCACACAGTCCAGTAAACCCGGTTGTCCCTTTCCTCCACCAGGCCGGAGGCAGGGCCCCTCTAGTTCTGGTCATAGTATCCATCTCTCACTTCTTGCAAACGTGAGTCAAGAATATCTTCATTGCAATTACAATCCAAAGTAAGATCAGCCCTTCTGCTTTCTCTGGGGAACTGTTCACTGGAAACTGGACAGGGTTTTCCTGAAAACTGGAGCAGCATTTTTCCTGGGAGAACTCCCTTGTGTGATTGTTTTTCCTTGCAGCTCACGTACCCGTGCCTCTAGGGTCAAGGTAGGTTTTCCATCCCACTGCCTCATGTCCTCTCCGTGGTCACGCAGGTAAAACCACAGGGTGCCCCGGGGTGTGTACCTTCTATATCCTCTCTCTTGAGCAGAAGAACACTGACTCCTAATGGCTGAGATACTGGTCCGTACAGGTGGAGAATAGGACATATCCTCTTTGAATTGCTGGAACTCCCGGGACAGTTTCTCCACAGCCGAGACAAGGGAGGAGGAGACACTGTCTTCGTATTCCCGGAGATTGCTAACCACAACATCCACCGTTGGTGCTTCTTCCTCTTTCCAGGACAGTACTGCCAACGAACTGGCATACGACGCTGCTGCGCTCCATACCAACTTCCGCCACATGGGTCGCGTGCACTGGACGTCATCTGGATCTTTGGGTGTTCGGACGTCGTCCAGGTCACTATAAACTACCTCCAGCACGCCTAGTTCTCTCAGGTACTGGATACCTCTCTCCATAGTGGTCCATTTGCCTAGGCGATATATAACATCTTCCTTGAAGGGATACCTTTCCTTCACGTCTGACAGCAGTCGCCTCCAGAGGCTGAGGACCTGTGTCCCTTTTCCAATTGCTTTGTCAATGCCCCCTTCCCTAGCAAGGGATCCCAGCTGTTTGGCTTCCTTCCCCTCTAATTCCCGGCTACTGGCCCCATTATCCCAGCATCGGAGCAGCCAGGTAACAATATGCTCTCCTGGACAACGCCTGAAATCTTTCCGCATATCTCGCAACTCATTCAGGGATAGGGATCGGGTGGTTTCCGTCTCGTTTATGAGTTCTTCCTCTTCCTCCTCCCCTCCTCGTGATGGCCCTGGTTTTCCATCATCCTTTTCTAAACGACCTGACTTCCGCTTCAAAGATTTCTTCTTCTGTACATGGCGACGGATACCGGCGATGGTTGGTCCTCTGGTTCATCTGTAGTACCCGTCGCGAGGATTTGGGTAGCTACAGTGCCTGTTGCGGGGGTTGGAGTAACTGTAGTGACTGTTGCTGGGGTCTGAGTAGCCATAGTGTTTGTTGTGGGGTTTGAAGTAGCCACGGTGCCTGTCGCAGGGGTTTGAGTAGCCATAGTGGTTGTCGTGCGGGTTGAAGTAGCTACAGTGTCTGTCGTGGGGCTTTGAGTAGTCACCGTGTCTGTTGCCGGGGTTGATCTCTGGACAGTATTCCTGAATAGTTGTTTAACTCTAAACAAGGCCTGAACCACATTCAGGAGACATAGCAATATGAACATGCTTGTTTGAACATCCCAAGGATATTCAAAATTCTCAGGGAATATTGTGGACATCTTCGTGAAGAAAAAGATAGAAGAAAAAGGAGTTTCTGACGATATGGAAGGGAAGATGAACAAGTGGGAGAAAGTGTCCCATCCTGTCTCCCCCCTAAATTCATCCTCTGAGGTGAAGATGTAAAAAGTGTAATTATTAATAGTTTCCAAAAAATAGCTCCTGAAGAACAGGAATGATGGCAGTGCTGAGTACAGTTTCCTGACCAATAATTTTATCATAACATAAACCAGTGTCACACAGTATAGCAAAGCAATGACCTTAATCCATTTCCCAGAGATGACCAACCCCACATAAAAACTGATAATCAGCAGTATAGACAGCCAGTAAGGTGCTACATACCACAACTCCAAAAACAGATCCAAAAACTCTGAGAGCAAATAAACCAACATTGTGAACAGCGAGTACTAAACTGATATAATGAATGCTTATAACAAATTTGTTTTAACCCGTTCGGGTCAGATGTGTCGTTATCTCAACCCTTTGAGCCCCATGTTGGGCGCCAAAAAGGACTGTCGTGGTTTAACCTGGCGGGCAGCCAAATACCACGCAGCTGCTTACTCACTCCCCGCACCCCCAGTGGGACGGGGAGAGAATCGGAAGGGTAAGAGTGAGAAAAACTCATGGGCTGAGATAAAGACAGTTTAATAGAACAGAAAAAAAGGGAAAATAATAATGATAATGATAAAATATACAAAATGAGTGATGCACAATGCAATTGCTCACCACCCGCGCTGACCGATAACCAAGTAGCGATCGGTACTTCCTGGATCACGCCTACCATTCATATACTGAGCATGACGTCACATGGTATGGAATACCCCATTAGCCAGCTGGGCTGGCTGTCCTGATTATGTTCCCTCCCATCTTGTGTACCTAGCTCAGTCAGTAGGCACGGGAGCTGTCCTTGGACTAGGAGGGCACTTAGCAACAACTGAAAACATCAGTGTGTTATCAACATTCTCCTCATACTAAATCCAAAACACAGCCCTAGGAAGAAATTTAACCCCAGAAATTTAACCAGGACACATGGACTGATCCACACCGCACTGGAACAGGGTGAGGCTCCAGAGCACCTGCAATACATTGATGACATCATCTTGTGGGGCAACACAGCACAAGAAGTTTTTGAGAAAGGGGAGAGAATAGTCCAAATTCTTCTGAAGGCCGGTTTTGCCATAAAACAAAGTAAGGTCAAGGGACCCGCACAGGAGATCCAGTTTTTAGGAATAAAATGGCAAGATGGACGTCGTCAGATCCCAACAGATGTGATCAACAAAATAACAGCCATGTCCCCACCAACTAGCAAAAAGGAAACACAGGCTTTCTTAGGCGTTGTGGGCTTTTGGAGAATGCATATTCCAGATTACAGCCTGATTGTAAGCCCCCTCTATCACGTGACCAGGAAGAAGAACGACTTCAAATGGGGCCCTGAGCAACAACAAGCCTTTGAACAAATTAAACAGGAGATAGTTCATGCAGTAACCCTTGGGCCAGTCCGGGCAGGACAAGATGTAAAGAATGTGCTCTACACCGCAGCCGGGGAGAATGGCCCTACCTGGAGCCTCTGGCAGAAAGCACCAGGGGAGACTCGAGGTCGACCCTTAGGGTTCTGGAGTCGGGGATACAGAGGATCCGAGGCCCGCTACACTCCAACTGAGAAGGAGATATTGGCAGCATATGAAGGGGTTCGAGCTGCTTCGGAAGTGGTTGGTACTGAAGCACAGCTCCTCCTGGCACCCCGACTGCCGGTGCTGGGCTGGATGTTCAAAGGGAGGGTCCCCTCTACACATCATGCAACCGATGCTACATGGAGTAAGTGGGTCGCACTGATCCCACAACGGGCCCGAATAGGAAACCCCAGTCGCCCAGGAATCTTGGAGGTGATCACGAACTGGCCAGAAGGCAAAGATTTTGGAATATCCCCAGAGGAGGAGGTGACACGTGCTGAAGAGGCCCCACTGTATAAAAAACTACCAGAAAATGAGAAGCAATATGCCCTGTTCACTGATGGGTCCTGTCGCCTTGTGGGAAAGCATCGGAGGTGGAAAGCTGCTGTATGGCATCCTATATGACAAGTCACAGAAACTGCTGAAGGAGAAGGTGAATCAAGCCAGTTTGCAGAGGTGAAAGCCATCCAGCTGGCCTTGGACATTGCTGAACGAGAAAAATGGCCAGTACTTTATCTCTATACTGACTCATGGATGGTGGCAAATGCCCTGTGGGGGTGTGTCGCGAGTGAGTGGTTTAGAGGCCGCTTAAAGAATCACCGTCAAAGAAATTAGCAGAAAGTGATTTTAATAGAGATTTATAAATGTGCGACCTAATAGAATTCGATGGCAAGGTTCACTCTATTACTTATTACATGGGTGAAACATATAAGGAAAATCATCTAATGGTTTATATTTCAGGGACAGTCTAGGGTTCATTCACAATTTAGCAACACTTAATTATCAACTAATCATTAACAAACTTTAGTAACGCCTCATCATTAACTATTCAATATTTGCAAAGTAGGTTAGTAAGTCTACTACAATCACAACTTAATTACAGATTATGCTTACTATTAGTTCACACACACAGAGAAACATATATATATATAAAAAAATATACAGAAGGTATACCTGTTAAAAATTCCCCTCGATTTCAGTGAAGAAATATTCACGTCGAATGTCTAGGCATTCCCTCTCAACAGGCGAAAGGGTTGAGCTTCGAAAGGGACTCACCCAGGACCCAGCGGTCCTCCGAATATCGCAGGCCCGAAACATCGCAAGCTCTGAGAGGCGTCCCACTCAGAGGGAGATGCTGGGTGCAGCCCACTGCAGTCCAGGAGAGCTCAAAGGGCCTCACTTAGGACCACCGTTTATAGGTTCGCAAGATGGTTGGCTTTAGTCATCCGTAAATTTCCATCCTGGCCACAGTCCCAGGTGGTAATTACTAAAGAATTCTCAAGGTTTCGGTGGTGTTCTACTGGACACCCGGGCCAGGCAGTAGGAGTATGTTCCCAGCCTCAGCTATGCAGAGTTTCTGATACAGTCAAGGAGCGCTCAACTGCCAGACTTCAACACACCAAGGCCGAGGTTTCATGGAAATTTCTGAGATCAACAAGCGGCCCAGATCAACAAGTGGCCCAGGGAAGAAAAGGGGGGGGTATGAATGCACCACCACAATCCACCCCGTGACTAAAGTCAATCCATCTTGATCACAGAGTGGCGGTGTGGTCGCCTCTTGCCTCTGTGCCTATAAACAGATCAATGTCATATTTCAATTGTAATTTGAGGGAAATTTTTTGTTGGTATACTTAATTATTAATATACTTAACTATTAAGGTTTTATTAAGTACAATTAAGCAAGGTTATATATGCGAGGAGGTTTTGGTATTAGTGCCATTTGTTTAGTTATTTTCCACACTTTAACACATAGAATAATGTTCAACAATAAGCATAGCACAATAGAAATTAGTAAAATTGTTATGGGATGTAAAACCCAACTCAAAGTTCCTGTTGCTGTTGGTGACCATCCAAATAAAACATCCCACCAGTGATGTTCTCCATCCTTCTTCACTTTTTCTAGGACATGATGTATCTTCTCTGCATCATGATGGACCGTAATCAGAGTTCTTTGTCCGTTGTTTCGAATCTGGTTTAGCAATTGACTCAGGTCATCATGTTGTAACAGTTTTCGTACTAATGTAAGATTCATTCCAATAGGGGTAGGTAGTAGATCTTGATAAGATGTATAGCTTGATTGGAGCAACTGATGGGTTGTAACAGGAGCTGAATAGTTGAAGTCGCATCCCACAATCTTAGTAAAATTACAAACACAGATATTTGAGTGGTTAGATGTTTCCACAGTGGTGTTGTCTGTAAATATAGAATCACAAAGAGTTCTCATGCAAACACATGCATTTCCAACATATATAAGTACAGTTTCAGGGGTTTCATCAGGATGTATTTCAAAATGACAAACATTTTGTTCAGTGTCAAGACAAATGTCTTGAGCTTTGATGGTATTGCTTTCACAAATAAATCCCTGTTGTTCTCGCACAACACTTGCATCAACATCAATAGTTTGCCATTTATTCCCATTTTTTTGGGCCCATACTCTATGTTCTAACGGGTAGAGTACCGTTCCATTGTGATTTAATCCCAGCGCAATGATTGGGTATATGATATATACCGAAGCATTGCGTGTTGTCAAAACAAAGGCTGTGACTTTGCTGTCAGTGGAGTCGTAAGCAAAATTGACTAGATGCCACCAAGATTGAAATTCTTTTTCAAATTTAGTTGCATTATTCCAGACTACCTTTCGGATTTCAGTGGGCAAGGTGCCCTCATCACCTTCCCTTATAATTGCTGCCACGGTAGATGGTATCCATAATTGAGCCCGGATGCAGCTAAGAGCTAGAGATATGTTATTTTGAATTGTGCCAAATGCGTTTGTGATTAGTTGGTGGTCCTTTTCATTAATTCTTTCCCATGTAGGCAATATATTAGCCAAAAGCCACTGGCTCGTTCCTAATGCTGTCAAAGAAGATCGTAATGGGTCTTCTAATATATGTAAATCACTTGTTGCCGAATTTATTTTGTTTGCTTAAAACTTCAGCATCCATGCTGTTCAATATTCCTAGTCCCGTTCCCAGAATGCCAGTTACATCTCTCCTTGATCTTTTTGGAGAGGTGAGGGTTTGTCCATGCAGCCACGCTAACCATCCTGTAAAAGACGTATTCGGGAATGGTGAGCAAGCAGGTTTAATTGTAGAGATATCAACTTGCATTGATAGCTCCACTCGTTTTAGAGACCACGATGGATTAAATAGCACTTGCTGTTGTCCTATGTTCTTGATTATATAGGGATCAATGTTATAAATGTGAGGAGACAGTTTGATAGGAGGCTGAGTTGGTGAATGTGGTTGTGCGGTATCAATCCTGAATTGAAAACCTAAGCTGGAATGAGAGTTAGGGTTTGTCCAAAGACACCTTACGAGTACTGAATGGGATATAGTAAAAGTATACCAGCACTCATGTTTAAAAGGACAGGTATATATGTTGTCTTTTCCTTCAATGTTGTTTACAACAATGTGTAAGGTTGTTGTCATACATTTAGTATGATTTTCAATTCGGCATCCTATCGAAATGGTGTCTCCTTTGGTTCCCTTTAAGGATGGAATTTGTTGGTTTTCATTTTCGTCTTTAATAATCCATTCCTGCCTATGAAAGGTGATGTTATTGTGTAGTGCTATTGCAGATAAATTTAGATTAGATGTAGGTATGTTAAAAGACACATATGCATCAATCCACGGCCACCCTGTCATACACAAATTCCAAATTTTTCCTTCACTAATCATAAAATCAAACAATAGTTCTACACCACGATTACCCCAGAAGCAAAAAGTGAGTACAGGTTGCGTGAAAGTGAAATTGTACCAACAATCTGGTTCTGGTGTTTTATAGCAAGATTTCTCATTGTCTTTACGTTTAGAAAAATCAGTGTAGTATATTTTAATTTCAGTGCGTTTTTTTGTGGGTAGATCCATTGATTATACAGCACCCTATTTTTATTTCTTCCCCTGGTGTGGCTTGAAGTGATAAAATTTGATGAATGTTATTATTATTGTGAGATATCTTAATTTCTTTCTGGTGTAGTGTCTCCCATCTCCATTCATCTTTTGAATATGTCTCATTCCCATGTATAACTAAAACAGCAAGGTTCAGGTTTGTCTTTTCTGTTGGTAGGGTTCCCATACTTCCAGTGTAATTTAGTAGTGCATGGTCCCAAGGATCTTGTGTCTGAACTAAAAGGATTATACTTATCTCGACTAAAAGGAAAAATAAAATTGGGTTGGGGAGATGCTGCTGCTGTTGTTGCCATCGGTATAGGTTCATCTTCTCCTGTTTAAAAAAAAAGAAAGAAGACGTTTCGGTGGGGAAGGCCGAACGGGTTACCCCTTTTAGAAAGAAGGAAAAATCCATCTAGTACTGATTCTGTGTTTTGCACCACTGCTATCAGTAGCTTCCCAAGCCAGTGGGCCACGGGGTTTAGTTAAGGTCATAGGCACAGTTCCAATTTGTGGTAAATTTACCATAACAGGTTGCCCTGGCTGTAATGTTAGCGGACATTTTCTTTCATCAGAAGGGGTAGTATTAGATTTAGCTTTTGCAAAGAATGCTCAGCTCACAGGGCTTCCAGTGGGTCCGTATCGATAGTTTAATTGATGGAGTACTTCGGAAAGTCGTGTATCCCACTGGACTTCGTGTGGCTTAAGGCTCTTTTTCAATAAGCCATTAGCTCGTTCTATCATCCCATTTGATTGGGGGTAGTAGGGGGTGTGGAATACCCATTGAATTTCTTTCTGTTTTGCCCATTCTTGCACTTCCCTATTTGTGAAATGTGTGCCATTATCACTTTGGATAGCATCAGGAGTAGGTAGACTAGAGAACCAAGAAGATAGTCCTCGTACTGTGTTTTTCCCATCAGCTTTTCGGCATTTAGTTGCCATAAGCAAGCTGGAGACTACTTCTACCCCTGTGAGGATATATCGATATCCTGCAGAAGATTTTAGTGGCCCAATGTAATCAATTTGCCATGTGGACCACAGAGTCTTTCCCTGACTGATATGTAAGGGGGGTGCTTTAGCAGGGTGATTCGTTTGTAATTTTAATGTACATTGAGGACATTCTGTAAGAATAATTTCACAGGTTTTCCTGTCTAGGGGCCAACCCTTACTTTGTGCAGCAAAATAAAGTGCTTCTTTACCTGTATGACCTAATTTTTGATGTAGCCATTCTCCCAATCGATACCACTCAGAATTTAAGGAATTTCCTACTTTTATTTTTCTAATTTTTGCCAATTCATTTACCTTTTGATTCCAGTTTGTGGCTGGTTCATTATTTTTGGCATGAGCTTTCACCCATCCCATCTTGAATGGAGTGTTTCTGGCTATTTTAAGGAATAGTTGCCAATCTTGAGATCTCCAAACTGGAGATCTATTTACTTCCCAGTTCAGGACTTCCCACTGACAAAGCCACTGCGTGGCACCTGCCCGCATGGCATAAGAGTCGACATAGATAACTTTTGCTCCGTTTTGTGCTGCTAGAACAACTGCCCTTAATTCTCCTACTTGTGCACTACCTTCACCTTCTTCTATGATTTGTTTGCCAGTGTTGATGTTTAATGCAGCAGCCTTGTATTGCCATCTGCCATCTATTCTCCTTGCTGAGGCATCAGTAAGCCAAATATCTTCTGATGGTGTTCCCTCGGTAAAGGGAGGTGTGTTTAAAATAGGTGAGGGTTTAAAAGGTTTTTGTAATGCTAATGGGTCTGCATTTATAGGCATCTGTAATTTGGAGAGTTTAGTGTGTCCTTCAGTTAATCTCATTTCCTCTGCAATTCCTGTCAAATAAGCATACCATTTCCTAATTGTAGACTTTTGTGCAAGTCCTTCTGGGGGTGCAGTCCCCTTTAGAACTGCTTCTAATAAATTAAATGGACCTCTGGTTTGTACAGGTTGTTCCTGGTGTATTTTCTCAGCTTGTTTCACTGCTCGGACTAAAGACAAAAGTCCCTTTTCCCACTCGGAATATCTCTCTTCTGTCTCTTTAAATGCAGTCGAACTGAACATCAAAGGTCTTTTTGGTCCGCCAGGGCCAGTTTGGAACAGGTTACAGTAAGTACCGTGTTCAGCAAAAACCCATTCTGCTATAATAGGGTCGTGGGGGTGTAGTGGTCCCAATGATTGATATGCTTTTAATTCCTGAATTAGAGTTTTGACTGCCTCTTCACGTTCTGAATTCCATTCCCATGATTTTCCTTTTCGTAAAAGTGAATATAGTGGGCGAGCAATGATAGAAAATCCAGGTACATGTTTCCTCCAATATCCTAAAGTACCTATAAGCTGTTGTAATTCTTTCTTAGATTGGGGCATCCGCAATTGTTCTATTCTACTTAGGGTGTCCGGTGGAATTGTTGCACTACCTGCAATCCACCAAATACCTAAAAATTTTACTTCTTTACTTGGTCCCTGACATTTCTCAGAGGGAATTTCAATTCCTGCTTTATGTAACACTTGCCATACTGCTGTTGCTGCTTCCCCTACCTCTTCAGAGGAATCTCCTCCGATTAGAATATCATCTATATATTGGTACAGTTTCACATTCTGGGGAAGTGAGACGGTTTGTAAAAGCTCAGCAAGCGCAGCATGGGCAATTGTGGGTGAATGTTTATACCCCTGTGGGAGTCTGTTAAAGGTGTATTGTATGCCATCCCAAGTAAAAGCAAACTTCTCTTTATCTTTTTCCTGTAAAGGGATCATAAAGAACATATCCTTTACATCTAATGCTGCCATCCATGGGTGTGCGGCTGCTTGTAATGTGGCTGTTAAAACTGCAATATTAGGTATGGCAGCCGTTAGCGGAGCTGTGTTGGCATTTAAGCGCCAATAATCAATTGTTAATCGCCACCTCCCATCTGGTTTTCGCACTGGCCAAACTGGTGAATTATATGGGTGAAATATATTGGGAGTGGGTTCTGGAAATAATGTGTCATTTTTCCAGATCTGCTATTACTTCAGAGATTCCAACTCGTGCCGCAGCAGAAATCAGATACTGCGGAACGTTAGTGATTTTTGAATCAGGGAGTACAGGAGCTGCACGGAGTACGCGCACTATCATTTCCCGATTTTTATCAGGGTTAGGGTCGACATTTGAACGGAAGGACCACATGCTGCCGTCCGGCAGACACCAGGTTCGATCATTCAAAACATCGAAACCTAAAATATTTTCATTGTGATCTTTAATTGCAAAGCAAGTAGATGATATACGCTTCTCACCCGGTAGCCATAAATTAGCTTTTGCAGCTTGGCACATAACACTTGCTCCATTCACTCCAGTGATTTTAACTCTTTGCCGTCCAGGTCGTACACCCAGCTTCTCGGCATCTTGCTGTGTTAATATCGAAATTTGTGCTCCCGTATCTATTAAAAATTTTACCAATTGTTGTCGAGGACCAACTGGAATTAAAATATATTTTGCTTTAATGATGGGTCTAGCCTCATATTCAGAGGAATCTGAGGGGAACAAGGGGTCATCATTTCCCTCATCATAGTCATCAGGATCACCACAAATATCACCATCCAGTTCCTCAGGGGATACAATTAATTTCCTAATCTGTACAATGTCAGGGGGATTGGGAGCCCGCATAAGCGTCGTCTCGATCTTTTCTTCCAACTTTTGTGATTTCTCCTTTTCTTCCTGTAACTGTTTTTGCAGCTGCTCGATTTTCAAGGACAGTATTAATTCAACTTCCTTTCTGCCTTCTATTTCTTCTTTCAGGTCCTGCTCCCTTCTATTGTTATTCTTTCTGTACTGATAAGCAGCTTCCAAACAGGTGCCTAACATTTTGCAAATAATTCCTTTTCCTTTTCCGTCTTTTACACAGCCCCTAGATACTTTTAGTTGTTTTTCCACAGCTTCCCAATCATGCCAATTATTACGAGCCCATTCTTCTGAGAATTTAAGACTTGGATTTATTCCATGTTTTTGTAAGTAATCAGTGATACTACTTGCCATCCTGCCGACTACGCCAATTTGTCGCGAGTGAGTGGTTTAGAGGCCGCTTAAAGAATCACCGTCAAAGAAATTAGCAGAAAGTGATTTTAATAGAGATTTATAAACGTGCGACCTAACAGAATTCGATGGCAAGGTTCACTCTATTACTTATTACATGGGTGAAACATATAAGGAAAATCATCTAAGGGTTTATATTTCAGGGACAGTCTAGGGTTCATTCACAATTTAGCAACACTTAATTATCAACTAATCATTAACAAACTTTAGTAACGCCTCATCATTAACTATTCAATATTTGCAAAGTAGGTTAGTAAGTCTACTACAATCACAACTTAATTACAGATTATGCTTACTATTAGTTCACACACACAGAGAAACATATATATATATAAAAAAATATACAGAAGGTATACCTGTTAAAAATTCCCCTCGATTTCAGTGAAGAAATATTCACGTCGAATGTCTAGGCATTCCCTCTCAACAGGCGAAAGGGTTGAGCTTCGAAAGGGACTCACCCAGGACCCAGCGGTCCTCCGAATATCGCAGGCCCGAAACATCGCAAGCTCTGAGAGGCGTCCCACTCAGAGGGAGATGCTGGGTGCAGCCCACTGCGGTCCAGGAGAGCTCAAAGGGCCTCGCTTAGGACCACCGTTTATAGGTTCGCAAGATGGTTGGCTTTAGTCATCCGTAAATTTCCATCCTGACCACAGTCCCAAGTAGTAATTACTAAAGAATTCTCAAGGTTTTGGTGGTGTTCTACTGGACTCCCGGGCCAGGCAGTAGGAGTATGTTCCCAGCCTCAGCTATGCAGAGTTTCTGATACAGTCAAGGAGCGCTCAACTGCCAGACTTCAATACACCAAGGCCGAGGTTTCATGGAAATTTCTGAGATCAACAAGCGGCCCAGACCAACAAGTGGCCCAGGGAAGAAAGGGGGGTATGAATGCACCACCACAGGGTG
The DNA here is from genome assembly GCF_964195595.1 of Calonectris borealis. Lineage (NCBI taxonomy): Eukaryota > Metazoa > Chordata > Aves > Procellariiformes > Procellariidae > Calonectris > Calonectris borealis. Next base: position 48,679,267 of record NC_134351.1, on the reverse strand, counting down.
GTTGCAGCAATGGAAGCAGAACAACTGGCAGCGCAGAGGGAAACCAATCTGGGCTGCCGCATTGTGGCAAGATATTGCTGCCCGGGTAGAGAACCTGGTTGTAAAAGTACGTCACGTAGATGCTCACGTACCCAAGAGTTGGGCCACTGAAGAACATCAAAACAACCAGCAGGTGGACCAGGCTGCTAAGATTGAAGTGGCTCAGGTGGATCTGGACTGGCCACATAAGGGTGAATTATTTATAGCTTGGTGGGCCCATGACACTTCAGGCCACCAAGGGAGAGATGCAACATATAGATGGGCTCGTGATCGAGGGGTGGACTTGACCATGGACACTATTGCACAGGTTATCCATGAATGTGAAACATGCGCTGCCATCAAGCAAGCCAAGCGAGTAAAGCCTGTCTGGTCTGGAGGACGATGGTTGAAATATAAATATGGGGAGGCCTGGCAGATTGATTATATCACACTCCCAGAAACTCACTAAGGCAAGCGCTATGTGCTCACCATGGTGGAAGCAACCACCGGATGGCTAGAAACATACCCTGTGCCCCATGCCACCGCCAGGAACACCATCCTGGGCTTTGAAAAGCAAGTCCTGTGGCGACATGGCACCCCAGAAAGAATTGAGTCAGACAACGGGACTCATTTCCGAAACACCCTCATAGACACCTGGGCCAAAGAGCATGGCATTGAGTGGGTCTATCACATCCCCTACCATGCACCAGCCTCCGGGAAAATCGAATGATACAATGGACTGCTAAGACTACGCTGAGAGCAATGGGTGGTGGGACGATCAAGCATTGGGACACACATTTAGCAAAAGCCACCTGGTTAGTCAACACCAGGGGATCTGCCAATCAAGCTGGCCCTGCCCAATCAAGACTCTTACGTACTGTAGATGGAGATAAAGTCCCTGTCGTGCACATAAGAAATATGCTGGGGAAGACAGTCTGGGTTACTCCTGCCTCTGGCAAGGGAAAACCCATCCGTGGGATTGCTTTTGCTCAAGGACCTGGGTGCACTTGGTGGGTAATGCGAAAGGATGGGGAAGTCCGGTGTGTACCTCAAGGGGATTTGATTTTGGGTGAAAATAGCCAATGAACTGAATTGCATTATGTTAATTGCTATATAATATTGTATATCATCACTTCTATGGTTGCTATCAATTGTATTGCAGTAAAAATCACCCAGATGAATGAAGAATGAGCTAACTCCGATGAAACCAAGCAAAGTGCAACGATGATAGAACCGGACAAGCGCAGTGATAATGGAATCAGAACTGGCTTCAGGATGCAACAGCCCAACACCACACACCATCTCTCCTGCCCTGAAGGACTGTTCTGACAGATGGAGCCCAAAGTCATGGACTAAATGAACTCAATGGACATTTTAGAGGGATGGCCTGTAGTCTAAGGGAATGATATCTCTCTGTGTGTGTATATATATATATAAAGACAAGAAAGGTGGTGGTGATTAATTGGAATGTATTGGAAAATGTGAGACCTAGGCGTGACGTAAACAGTACAGAATAAGGGGTGGATACTGTCCTGTTTTCGGCTGGGATAGAGTTAAATTTCTTCCTAGTGCTGTTTTGGATTTAGTTTGCGAAGAATGTTGATAACACACTGATGTTTTCAGTTGTTGCTAAGTACCCTGCTAGTCAAGGACATCCAGCTCCCATGCTCTGGAAGAGGCTGAGAGGGAGCATAGCCAGGACAGCTAGCCCAGCTGGCCAACGGGGTATTCCATACCATGTGACGTCATGCTCAGTATATGAATGATAGGCGTGATCCAGGAAGTAGTGATTGCTACTTGGTTAATGGTCAGCGCGGGTGGTGAGCAATTGCATTGTGCATCACTCATTTTGTATATTCTATCATTATCATTATTATTATTATTATTATTGTTGTTGTTATTATTATTATTATTATTTCTTTTTCTGTTCTATTAAATTGTCTTCATCTCAATCCACGAATTTTACTTTTTTTTCCTCCCGATTCTCCCCCCCCTCCCACTGCGGGGGGGAGTGTACGAGCAACTGCGTGGTGTTTAGCTGCCTGCCGGGTTAAACCAAAACACCAGCGATAGGACACGAGGAAATGAAATGAAGCTTTGTCAGGGGAAGTTCAGGTTGGACGTTAGGAAAAGGTTCTTCAGTGAGAGGGTGCTTCATCACTGGAACAGGCTCCCCAGGGATGTGGTCACAGCACCAAGCCTGTCAGAGTTCCAGGAGCGTCTGGACGACGCTCTTAGTCATATGGTTTAGTTTTAGGTAGTCCTGCGAGGAGCAGGGAGACGGACTCAGTGATCCTTATGGGTCCCTTCCAGCTCAAGATATTCTATGATTCTGTGATTCTATATAAGTGTGCATCTATTCTACTACATATAAATAAACACAGCCTGTCCTCTAGTCTCACTTGGATATGACCCAGTTCAGTTCTGCTGTGTAGTAGCATCTCATTAGTCCTGTTGCACATTAACAGAACTGATATTACATTTTTCTCTTTCAGATGTTAGCTCTTTTGAGAAAAAGTAAGTTAATATCTTCTAAACACTGGACAGTATATTCTCTTTGAAGGATATTACAAAATACCCTGATTCATCCAAGAAGATATTAGTCCTCTTCCGACAAGAAATTTTCTTTCATTTAGAAATGAGAACAGAGTGTTTTGTTTCATAGAATCATAGAACAGTTGGGTTGGAAGGGACCTTTAAAGGTCATCTAGTCCAACCCCCCTGCAATGAGCAGGGACATCTTTAACTAGATCAAGTAGCTCAGAGCCCCGTCCAACCTGACCTTGAATGTTTCCAGGGATGGGGCATCTACCACCTCTCTGGGCAACCTGTTCCAGTGTTTCACCACACTCATTGTAAAAAATTTCCTCCTTATATCTAGTCTGAATCTACCCTCTTTCAGTTTAAAACCATTCCCCCTTGTCCTGTCGCAACAGGCCCTGCTAAAAAGTTTGTCCCCATCTTTCTTATAAGCCCCCTTTAAGTACTGAAAGGCTGCAATAAGGTCTCCCCGAAGCCTTCTCTTCTCCAGGCTGAACAACCCCAACTCTCTCAGCCTTTCTTCAGAGGAGAGGCGTTCCATCCCCCTGACCATTTTTGTGGCCCTCCTCTGGACCTGCTCCAACAGGTCCGTGTCTTTCCTGTGCTGAGGGTTCCAGAGCTGGATGCAGTACTCCAGGTGGGGTCTCACCAGAGCAGAGTAGAGGGGCAGAATCACCTCCCTCGACCTGCTGGCCACGCTTCTTTTGATGCAGCCCAGGATACGGTTGGCCTGCTGGGCTGCAAGCGCACATTGCTGGCTCATGTCCAGCTTTTCATCCACCAGTATATCCCCAAGTCCTTCTCGGCAGGGCTGCTCTCAGTCCCTTCATCCCCCAGCCTGTATTGATACCGGGGGCTGCCCCAACCCAGGTGCAGGACCTTGCACTTGGCCTTGTTGAACCTCATGAGGTTCCCACGGGCCCACTTCTCGAGCTTGTCCAGGTCCCTCTGGATGGCATCCCGTCCCTCAGGCGTGTTGACTGCACCACTCAGCTTGGTGTCATCTGCAAACTTGCTGAGGGTGCACTCGACCCCACTATGTCATTGATGAAGATATTAAACAGTACTGGTCCCAATACGGACACCTGCAGGACACCACTCGTCACCGTCCTCCATCTGGACATTGAGCCGTTGACCACTACCCTCTGGATGTGACCATCCAACCAATTCCTCACCCACCGGACAGTCCACCCATCAAATCCATACCTCTCCAGTTTAGAGAGAAGGATGTTGTGGGGGACCGTGTCAAAGGCCTTACAGAGGTCCAGATAGACGACATCGGTAGCCCTTCCCATGTCCACTGATGTAGTCACTCCATCATAGAAGGCCACTTGGTTGGTCAGGCAGGACTTGCCCTTGGTAAAGGGCTGGCTGTCTCGAATCACCTCCCTGTCCTCCCTGTGCCTTAGCATAGCTTCCAGGAGGATGTGTTCCATGATCTTCCCAGGCACAGAGGTGAGACTGACTGGCCTGTAGTTCCCCGGGTCTTCCTTTTTTCCCTTTTTAAAAATGGGGGTAATGTTTCCCCTTTTCCAGTCAGCGGGAACTTCACCGGACTGCCACGACTTCTCAAATATGATGGATAATGGCTTAGCAACTTCATCTGCCAGTTCCCTCAGGACCCGTGGATGGATCTCATCGGGTCCCATGGACTTGTGCACCTTCAGGTTCCTTAGATGGTCTCGAACCTGATCTTCTCCTACAGTGGGCGGCTCTTCATTCTCCCAGTCCCTGCCTTTGCCTTCTGCGGCTTGGGCGGTGAGGCTCGAGCACTTGCCGGTGAAGACCGAGGCAAAAAAGTCATTGAGTACCTCCGCCTTCTCCATATCCCGGGTAACCAGGTCTCCCATTTCATTCCGGAGAGGGCCCACATTTTCCCTAGTCTTCCTTTTATCCCCGACGTACCTATAGAAGCTTTTCTTGTTGCCCTTGACATCCCTGGCCAGATTTAATTCCATCAGGGCTTTAGTTTTCCTAACCTCATCCCTGGCTGCTCGGACAATTTCTCTGTATTTCTCCCAGGCTACCTGTCCTTGCTTCCACCCTCTGTAGGCTTCCTTTTTGTGTTTGAGTGTGTCCAGGAGCTCCTTGTTCATCCATGCAGGCCTCCTGGCGTTTTTGCCTGACTTCCTCTTTGCTGGGATGCATCGCTCTGGAGCTTGGAGGAGGTGATCCTTGAATATTAACCAGCTTTCTTGGGCCCCTCTTCCCTCCAGGGCTTTGTCCCATGGCACTCTACCAAGCAGATCCCTGAAGAGGCCAAAGTCTGCTCTCCTGAAGTCCAGGGTAGTGAGCTTGCTGTGCGCCCTCCTCGGTGCCCTAAGGATCTTGAACTCCACCATTTCATGGTCACTGCAGCCAAGGCTTCCCTTGAGCTTCACATTCTCCACCAGCCCCTCCTTGTTGGTGAGAACAAGGTCCGGCATAGCACCTCTCCTCGTTGGCTCCTCTACCACTTGGAGAAGGAAGTTATCATCGATGCATTCCAGGAACCTCCCGGATCGCTTATGCCCTGCCATGTTGTCCATCCAACAGATATTGGGGTGGTTGAAGTCCCCCATGAGGACCAGGGCTTGTGAACATGAGGCTGCTACTATCTGTCTATAGGGGGCCTCATCCGCTCGGTCTTCCTGGTCGGGTGGCCTGTAGCAGACCCCCACCGTAATGTCACCTGTCCCTGTCCCTGCCCTCCCTTTAATCCTGACCCATAAGCTCTTAGTTGGCTCCTCATCCATCCCCAGGCGGAGCTCCATGCATTCCAGCTGGAGTTTTTCCTTTCATTTTTTCCTTTCAGGAAACACCTGAAATCAATCATTAACTTCAAAAGGAACCTGTTGCAGCAACAACATTTCATAGAAGAGAAATGCAAGATGCGAGCGTAGATCCACAGCTGGCATAACCTGTCATTACTTCTGTGGTTTCATCAGAATATGACAATTCTTCAGCAGAGACTCTGTCTATAGAAAAGAGGGATTTTCTCTTATTTCCTTCCCTTGCCAGCATAGAATATTCTGACTGTAATAACTGAAGTAATGCTGCTATCGTTGCTAGCCTGGGGGATTATTCCTTAGTAAGGAATCCTCCTTTGATATTCAGTGTCAAACCTCATTAGCTCTACTTCATCACATGTGGCTATCATTCTTTTAAAAATCTCAACTTCTCTCTGCTCTTGTGGTTTTTGAATGCACAGAAGTGATATAGATATCTCCAGGCTGTCTCAGCTGCAGAAAAGATGGCTACTTCTCCTTTTCACCACCCTCACCAGCTCTGGAGGTACCTATTCACATGTGCACTATAAAACATGCTTATAGTAGTCTTTCAAACCAAATCAAATGCAAAGAACACTGAACTTCCTGTTTGCTTGTTTTTTTAACCTTCCTCAATTTAATGTAGTTTTGGTCCTAAGATGGACCAGGATTTGTGTAGCCAATCATTTGCTGTCCCTAAGTGCCACTGCCACATAATCACTAAAGCAATCAGAGCAATGCATTCTGTTTACTTTTAAGTCCAGCACTATATGCATTAATTTCCCAAGTATTTCTACCAAGCCTCTGCTCTGAATTAACTGCCTCTAGATTTATTTGCTTGCAGATTCCCTAACTTCATTACTTCCTGGCTTCTACTGTTAAGTCCCCCCTCCCCTCCATCTACCATGGTATTTTGTTTTGACTTTTAAAAAGAGCCTCACAACATAATATCCTCTATAGCTGTATTAATACCACCTTGCATTTTTATAGCTCTTTCAATCTGAGAGCACAAATTATAAATTCAAAAAAATTTGGCTTTCCTATGTGTCCTGGTTTCAGCTGGGATAGAGTTAATTTTCTTCCTAGTAGCTGGTATAGTACTGTGTTTTGGATTTAGGATGAGAATAATGTTGATAACACACTGATGGTTTAGTTGTTGCTGAGCAGTGCTTACACTACATCAAGGACTTTTCAGCTTCTCATACTGCCCTGCCAGCGAGGAGGCTGGAGGTGCACAAGAAGCTGGGAGGGGACACAGCCAGGACAGCTGACCCAAAATGGCCAAAGGGATATTCCATACCATATGGCATCATGCTGAACAAAAAAAAAAAAAATGGGGGGAGTTGGCCGGGGGGGTGCAGCTGCTGCTTGGGAACTGGCTGGGCATCAGTCAGCAGGTGGTGAGCAATTGCATTGTGCATCACTTGTTTTGTATATTCTTTTATCATTATTATTATTTTCCCTTCCTTTTCTGTCCTATTAAATTGTCTTTATCTCAACCCACGAGTTTTACCTTTTTTCCGATTCTCTCCCCCATCCCACTGGGCAGGGGAGTGAGCAAATGGCTGTGTGGTGTTTAGCTGCCTGCCGGGTTAAACCACGACGCTATGACATGTTCATTACTATTCCAATATTTTGACTGGCATTGATAATGAAAATTCTGCTCATTTAATGATCATACTAACAATCAGTCTTCATGTTAATTTTCTCTTTAAAAAGTTGACTTCATTATTAGGGATTCAATTTCCACTTGCAGAATAACCACTGCCAGAAAAGCTCTTTCTTTTTGTAACAGGAAAGCCATTTCTAGTTTGCCTATCTATCTCATCCATTACTCCCTACCTGTGGAAATATTTGCTGTTGCAATAGTTCAAATTTGTGCCATGCTACAATAGTTAACAGCTCTTCACAGTGACAATAAATCAGCATGATGTGCTGAGTGTGCACAGTGGTTGAGTAACAGGTAGCCAATGTTTCTGAACTGGGGGCAGCATATTTTCTCACCTAGAAAAGTTGTTGTGTTATGAATTTTGAAACAGATGCAATCTATAAGAAAGTTTTCAAGAACAAACATAGAAATGGCACAACAAAACCAGACCTGGACACAACTGGAGAGCTCACAGCTGGAACCAGAAGTTGGAAATTCCACTTCTGTAAAGATTAAAGCAACCATGTTGCTCTCTCTGAAATACTATAGTCTACCTTTATCTGACAGTCAAGAACCACTCCAAGGCTAAACAGGAAAGGTTTCCTGACTGCCCCGCATTTCCCCTCTATTAGCCACACTTTTCACTTTGTCTGGATCATGCTCTGAAAACAGAGGCAACAGAACAGCACCAAAAGATGTTTCTATGACTGTCAGATAGAATCCACTTAAAGTCTGGGGTCAACACAATAGTGCTAAGGAGACTGAAGGCTATGCTATCAGTTTCCCAAATAATTTTGCATATACACAGTAAATGGCAGCAGAGGAATTTCTTGATTTGCTATCGTGGCTAACTAATAGAGAGAACTATTTCAGAGAAACAATGTTCAAACTGCAGGAAGCCAACGCCAGTGGCGGCGGCAGCAGTTGTTTCTGCGTGCTGAGAAGACTGCAAGGCTTGTGAGGTCCCCAGGGGGTGTCTGAGGCGGTGTCTGGGCCCCCGGCACCCTTGGGCTGTGTAGGGAAGGGACCAGCTGGCAGGTGACAGGTCTCGCGAGAAGGGCAGGCAAGAGTTGAGCGGTGCCGTCCCCGCAGCTAGTTCAAACCATGGGAAGCCACATATAACTGGCATGCTAACAGGAAGCGGCGTGGTATTTTGCAATTTGCGCGAGAAAGGTAGCACACTCTACCAGCTGTCGGGCTTCTGCCTGCTCTGCTCACTCGCAGGCTTAGGCTGCAGCCCCGATGGTCACCCCAACTAACTGGTGGCTGTGCAAGCCTACCCAGCAGCTTGAAATCTCCAAGGAATTAGAAGGGCTTATTAGGCAGTGCTTTGAGGTTGTCAGAAGTATGGTGGTAGAGACCAGGCAAGGGCTGCGCTCTGCAGCAGACAGGAATCTGCTAACTAGCCGTGCTAGCCTGGGATGAGTGGAGGCAGCCACCCAGACAGAGCTTCCTATCAGGGAAGCTGCTGTCCAGGTGGAGGGCTGCAAAGACTGCATCCCCTCCTCCTGTGTGGAAGAGGGTGGAAGCTCCACCTGTGCAAGGTGTGCTATGGTGCAGTCACTCAGGCAGCAGGTGGAGGAGCTGCAGGAGGAAGTCAGCAGGCTATGCTGTATTAGGGAGGGGGAACAAGAAACAAAGTATTATTCGAGGCATTGCAAGAATCATAGAATCATAGAATCATTAAGGTTGGAAAAGACCTCTGAGATCATCCAGTCCAACCGTCAACCCAACACCACCATGCCCACTACACCATGTCCCTAAGCGCCTCATCTACACGTCTTTTAAATACTTCCAGGGATGGTGACTCAATCACTTCCCTGGGCAGCCTGTTCCAAGGCCTGACCACTCTTTCAGTAAAGAAATTTCTCCTAATGTCCAGTCTAAACCTCCCTTGGCGCAACTTGAGGCCATTTCCTCTCGTCCTATCACTTGTTACTTGGGAGAAGAGACCAACACCCACCTCGCTACAACCTCCTTTCAGGTAGTTGTAGAGCGCGATGAGGTCTCCCCTGAGCCTCCTCTTCTCCAGGCTAAACAATCCCAGTTCCGTCAGCTGCTCCTCATAAGACTTGTTCTCCAGACCCTTCACCAGCTTCGTGGTGAAGAAATACTAGGTCCCCATGACACTGTCCTCCAAGGACTACCAGACAAAGAGTGTCCACAGTGAACAGACAGCACCTTGGAGGAGGCGTCATGGTCTCTGGTGACCCATAGGAACAGGATATGACTTCACTCCCCTTCCTCATATGTGCCAACCAGCAACAGATGTGAAGCCTTGGAAGTGGACAAAACCAATGAGCAAGATTCACAGGGAGAAACCGCACCAGCAGCACATACTAAAAGCTGCAAAAGGAAGTGGCGAGTGCTAATAGTGGGTGACTCTCTGCTGAGAGGCACTGAGGCACCCATCTGCCGGCCTGATATACAGTCAAGGGAAGTTTGCTGCTTGCCAGGAGCCAAGATCCGGAATGTCACAGAGAGACTGCCACAACTGGTAAAAAGTACAGACTACTATCCCCTACTTCTCTTCCATGTGGGCACCAATGACACAGTAAAGCAAAACCTGGGCAAGATCAAGCAGGACTTCAGAGCCCTGGGGGCCGGTCAGAGATAGGGGTGCAGATCAATACCTGGCTTCGTGGCTGGTGTCGTCGCCAGGGCTTTGTTTTCTATGGTCACAGGATGTTCTTCGATGAATACAGCCTATTGGGAAGAGATGGAATCCACCTATCTAGAAGAGGCAGGAGAATCTTTGCTAGCAGATTGGCTGACTTAGTGAATCGTGCTTTAAACTAATGAACTTGGGGGGGGTAGGGTCCACAGCTGTGACACCTGTATATCCATAAGCAACAGGGTGGATGAGCTCCCCAACCCTCTCCAAAGGCAAGAACCCTAAGTCCAGCCACCTCAAGTGCATGTATACCAATGCACATAGTCTGGGCAACAAACAGGAGGAACTGGAGCTCCATGCCCAGACTGAGAGTTATGATGTCATAGGAATCACAGAAACTTGGTGGGAAAACTCACATGACTGGAAGACCACAATGGATGGCTACAAACTCTTTCGGAAAGACAGGAAAGGAAGAAGAGGAGGTGGAGTTGCACTTTATGTAAAAGAGAAATTTGAGTGTATGGAGGTGAGTTACGGAGACCACAAAAATTCTATCGAATGCCTTTGGATCAGGATTAGAGGGATCTTGTGTTAGGTATCTGTTACCAACCTCCCAAGCAGGATGACGAGGCTGACGAAACCTTACTTCAGCTGCTCAAGGAAGTCTTGGGCCAACAGAACCTGGTCCTCATGGGTGACTTCAATTACCCAGACATTTGTTGGGAAAACAACACAAGCCGTCCATCAGGTTCCTGGAATGCATTGAGGACTGCTTCCTGCTACAGATACTGGACATGCTGACTAGGAATGGCGCATTGCTAGATTTACTGCTCACAAACTGAGAAGACTTACTTGACAACATAACTACCAGTGGTAGCCTTGGATACAGCAACCACAACATTGTGGAGTTTAAGATCCTGCCGAGCATGGTGAAGACCAATAGTAGGGCAAAGACCCTGGATTTTAGAAGAGCCAACTTCAAGATCCTCAGAGCCCGGCTGCGAGGGATTCCATGGGAAGCATCCATGGAGGGCAAAGGAGCTTGCAAGTGCTGGGAGTTTTTCAAGAACAGCCTCCTGGAAGCACAAGAAATCCCACAGGGAAGTCTGCTGCCTCCCTGGGGCCCGGGTTAAGGACATTGCTAGGAAGCTCCCTGGTCTGGTACAGGCCTCTGATTACTACCCACTACTGGTTATACAGGCTGGCAGTGAGGAGGTTGCAGGGAGAAGTCCCGAAGGGATCAAAAGGGATTTCAGGGCGCTGGGGCGACTGGTGGGAGGACCGGGAGCACAGGTAGTGTTTTCCTCGATCCCTTTAGTGGCAGGGCGGAACACCGAAAGGAACAGGAAAACTCATCAGATCAACACGTGGCTCAGGGGCTGGTGCCATCGGCAGAATTTTGGCTTCTTTGACCAGGGGGAGGTTTACACGGCACCGGGCCTGCTGGCGACGGACGGAGTTCAGCTGTCTCACAGGGGGAAAAGGATTCTCGCTTATGAGTTGGCCGGGCTCATCGAGAGGGCTTTAAACTAGATTCGAAGGGGGAAGGGGATAAAACCAGGCTCACTAGAGAAGAGCCTAGGGACCGCACGCCAATGTCGGGGGAGAAATCGGTAGCCCAGCTCAAGTGCATCTACACCAATGCACGCAGCATGGGCGGCAAACAGGAGGAGCTGGAAGCCATTGTGCAGCGGGGTACTTATGACTTAGTCGCCATCACGGAAACATGGTGGGATGAGTCGCACGGTTGGAGTGCTGCAATGGATGGCTATAAGCTCTTCAGAAGGGACAGGCGAGGAAGGAGAGGCGGTGGGGTAGCCCTGTATGTTAGGGAGTGCTTCGATTGTGTAGAGCTCAATGATAGTGATGATGAGGTCGAGTGCTTGTGGGTAAGGATGAGGGGGAAGGCCAACAAGGCAGATATCCTGCTGGGAGTCTGTTATAGACCACCTAGCCAGGACGAGGAGGCAGATGAAATATTCTACCAGAGGCTGGCAGATGTCTCACAGTTGCTAGCCCTTGTTCTCGTGGTGGACTTCAACTTTCCGGACGTCTGCTGGAAATACAACATGGCAGAGAGGAAACAGTCGAGGAGATTCCTGGAGTGTGTGGAAGATAACTTCCTGGCACAGCTGGTAAGCGAGCCCACCAGGGGAGGTGCCTCGCCTGACCTACTGTTCACAAACAGAGAAGGACTGGTGGGAGATGTGGTGGTCGGAGGCCGGCTTGGGCTTAGCGACCATGAAATGATAGAATTCTCGATACTTGGTGGAGTAAGGAGGGGGGCCAGCAAAACCGCTACCATGGACTTCCGGAGGGCGGACTTTGGCCTGCTCAGGACACTGGTCGAGAGGGTCCCTTGGGAGACAGTCCTGAAGGGCAAAGGGGTCCAGGAAGGCTGGACGTTCTTCAAGAAGGAAGTCTTAAAGGCGCAGAAGTGGGCTGTCCCCATGTGTCGCAAGAAGAACGGGCGGGGAAGGCGACCGGCCTGGCTGAACGGGGAGCTCTGGCTGGGACTCAGGAAAAAAAGGAGAGTTTACCACCTTTGGAAGAAGGGGCAGGCAACTCAAGAAGAGTACAGGGATCTCGTTAGGTCGTGCAGAGAGGAAATTAGAAAGGCAAAAGCCCAGCTAGAACTCAACCTGGCCACTGTCGTGAGAGACAACAAAAAATGCTTTTACAAGTATATTAATGACAAAAGGAGAGCCAAGGAGAATCTCCATCCTCTATTGGATGCCGGGGGGAACGTTGCCACCAAGGATGAGGAAAAGGCTGAGGTACTCAACGCCTTCTTTGCCTCAGTCTTTAATAGTCAGAGTGGTTATCCTCAGGGTACTCAGCCCCCTGAGCTGGAAGACAGGGACGGCGACCAGGATAAACCCCCCATAATCCAAGAGGAAGCAGTTAACGACCTGCTACGCCACCTGGACGCTCACAAGTCTATGGGGCCGGATGGGATCCACCCGAGGGTACTGAGGGAGCTGGCGGAGGAGCTTGCCGAGCCACTCTCCATCATTTACCAGCAGTCCTGGTTAACTGGGGAGGTCCCGGACGACTGGAGGCTTGCCAATGTGACGCCCATCTACAAGAAGGGCTGGAAGGAGGATCCAGGGAACTACAGGCCGGTCAGCCTGACCTCGGTGCCGGGGAAGATTATGGAGCGGTTCGTTTTGAGGGTGCTCACGAGCCATGTGCAGGACAACCAGGGGATCAGGCCCAGCCAGCACAGGTTCATGGAAGGCAGGTCCTGCTTGACCAACCTGATCTCCTTCTATGACCAGGTGACCCGCCTAGTGGATGAGGGAAAGGCTGTGGATGTGGTCTACCTGGACTTCAGTAAAGCCTTTGACATGGTCTCCCACAGCATTCTCCTAGAGAAGCTGGCGGCTCACGGCTTAGACAGGTGTACTCTTCGCTGGATAAAAAACTGACTGGACGGCCGAGCCCAGAGAGTTGTGGTGAACGGAGTTAAATCCAGTTGGCGGCCAGTCACGAGCGGTGTTCCCCAGGGCTCAGTACTGGGGCCGGTCCTGTTCAATATCTTTATCAATGATCTGGACGAGGGGATTGAGTGCTCCCTCAGTAAGTTTGCAGACGACACTAAGCTGGGCGGGAGTGTTGATCTGCTGGAGGGTAGGAAGGCTCTGCAGAGGGACCTGGACAGGCTGGATCGATGGGCCGAGGCCAACTGTATGAGATTCAACAAGGCCAAGTGCCGGGTCCTGCACTTGGGTCACAACAATCCCAGGCAACGCTACAGGCTTGGGGAAGAGTGGCTGGAAAGCTGCCCAGAGGAAAAGGACCTGGGGGTGCTGGTTGACAGCCGGCTGAACATGAGCCGGCAGTGTGCTCAGGTGGCCAAGAAGGCCAACGGCATCCTGGCCTGTATCAGAAATAGTGTGGCCAGCAGGAGTAGGGAGGTGATCGTGCCCCTGCACTCGGCACTGGTGAGGCCGCACCTCGAATACTGTGTTCCGTTTTGGGCCCCTCACTACAAGAAGGACATTGAGGTGCTGGAGTGTGTCCAGAGAAGGGCAACGAAGCTGGTGAAGGATCTGGAGCACAAGTCTTATGAGGAGCGGCTGAGGGAACTGGGACTGTTTAGCCTGGAGAAGAGGAGGCTGAGGGGAGACCTCATCGCGCTCTACAACTACCTGAAAGGAGGTTGTAGTGAGGTGGGTGTTGGTCTCTTCTGCCAAGTAACTAGCGATAGGACGAGAGGAAATGGCCTCAAGTTGCGCCAAGGGAGGTTTAGATTGGACATAAGGAGAAATTTCTTTACTGAAAGAGTGGTCAGGCCTTGGAACAGGCTGCCCAGGGAAGTGGTGGAGTCACCATCCCTGGAAGTATTTAAAAGACATGTAGATGAGGCGCTTAGGGACATGGTGTAGTGGGCATGGTGGTGTTGGGTTGACGGTTGGACTCGATGTTCTTAGAGGTCTTTTCCAACCTTAATGATTCTATGATTCTGTAATAACAGCCCATCCCCTACAAAGGGAAAGGAAGGCAGAACAAGAGGCAACCCTGGCTTAACAAAGAGCTTTTGGGTGTGCTTATAAGCAAAAAAGAAGCGTACTGGCTATGGAAAGGTGGCCAAATAGCCATTGAGGACTACAAGAACCTCGCTAGAGCATACAGAGATGCAGTCAGGAAGGCTAAGGCTCAGCTAGAACTGAAATTGGCCAGAGATGTCAAGTACAAAAAGAAAAGGTTCTTCAGGTATGCGAGCAGTAAGCAGAAGCACAGGGAAGACAGAGGCCCATTACTAAACAGGGCAGGGAAAATAGTCACTAATAATGCTGACAAGGCAGATGTTCTCAATACCTTCTTTGCCTCTGTCTTTACCGGCGTAGCTGGACCCCAGATCACAGGATCAAGTAGCTACGACAATGCATGTGTCGACCCACCAGTAGTGGAGGAAGGGCTGGTCTGTGGCCTCTTGCAAGGGCTCAACCCACATAAATCTGTGGGAAGTGGCTGACATTGTTGTGAGGCGTGGATATCCCTGATGACTGGAAGAGGGCAAATGCCATACCCATCTACAAGAAAGGCCCAAAAGGGGACCCAGGAAACTACAGGCCCATTAGTCTTACTTCAGTCCCTGGGAAAGTAATGGAACGAGTCCTCCTAGAAACTATCACAAGCCAAATGAAGCAGGTGATTGGGAAAAGCCAGCACGGATTTACCAAGAGCAAATCATGCCAGACTAGCCTGATCACCTTCCACAACAAAATAACATCTTCTGTTGACATGGGGAGAGCAGTGGATGTTGTTTACCTGGACTTCAGCAAAGCATTTGATACTCTTTCCCACAACCTTCTCCTGGACAAACTGGTAGGATACAGACTGGATGGGTGGTCTGCGAGGTGGGTAGGAAATTGGCTAACAGGCCACACTCAGAGGGTGGTGATCAATGGTTTCTACTCAGGCTGGCAGCCTATCACAAGTGGGGTCCCCCAGGGAGCGATACTGGGCCCCATGCTGTTCAACACCTTCATAAATGACCTGGACGATGGGATTGAAAGCACCCTCACCAAGTTTGCTGATGACACTAAACTGGGTGGTGAGGTGGACACTCCAGAAGGGTGAGCCATCTTACAGAGAGACCTGGACAGGCTGGAAGAGTGGGCTAGCAAGAACAGTATGAAGTTTCACAAAGGCAAGTGCAAAGTCCTGCACCTGGGTCAGAATAACCAAAGAGCCCAGTACAGGCTAGGATCTGTGTGGCTGGGGAGCAGCCTTGCTGAAAGGGACCCGGGGGTCCTGGTGGACAAGCAGCTGAACATGAGTCAGCAGTGTGCTGCTGCAGCAACAAAGGCAAATCGCATCCTGGGCTGCATCTGCAGGGGCGTTACTATAAGAGATAGAGATGGGATCATCCCACTCTACTCAGCGCTTGTCAGGCTGCACCTGGAGTACTGTGTCTAGTTCTGGTCCCCACAATTCAAGAAAGACACGGTTCAGAGGAGGGTCACAAAAATGATCAAAGGGCTGGAGAACCTGCCCTATGAGGAAAGACTAAAGGAGTTAGGTCTTTTCTCCCTGGAGAAGAGAAGGCTCAGGGGGGACCTCATCACAGTATTTCAGTACTTAAAGGGTGGCTACAAAGAGGACGGAGGCTCTCTCTTCACAAAGAGTCACATGGAGAAGACAAGGGACAATGGGTACAAGTTGTAACGGGATAAGTTTCATCTTGATATAAGAAAGAAATTTTTTACAGTGAGAACAATCAATCACTGGAACAACCTCCCCAGGGACGTGGTAGAGTCCCCATCACTGGAGGTTTTCAAGACGCGACTGGACAGGGTGCTAGGTAATCTCATCTAGGCTCCCTTTCCCATGAAAGGTTGGATGAGATGATCTTTTGAGGTCACTTCCAACCTGGGCTATTCTATGATTCTCTGAATCCCATTGCATTAGCAAGGCCCTACAAATAGGGTGTGAAATCTGGGCCCTAAGAAGAAAAGCATCCACTGGCTTCCACAGATGAGTGTTTCACTGCAGAATTTACCAAGAGTTCCTGCCAAGTCATCAGCTGTGGTTTGATACTAAAACAATATGTTTGGGAAGCTGCCTTGGTTCTACTGCTATGTGTTCCTTTGATGTCCTGTGGGATTGTGTGCTTTGCCAAGTTTTCTAGGGCTGCACAGAATCATAGAACGGTTGAGGTTGGAAGGGATCTCTGGGGTTCATCTTGTCCAACCCCCCTGCTCAAGCAGGGCCACCTAGAGCCAGTTGCCCAGGACCATGTCCAGACAGGTTTTGAGTACTTCCAAGGAGGGAGATTCCACAACCTCTGGGCAACCTGTTCCAGTCTTCAACCTCCCTCACAGTCAAGAAGAGTTTTCTTATGTTCAGAGGGAACCTCCTGTGTTTCTGTTTGTGCCCATTGCCTCTTGTCCTGTCACTGGGCACCACTGAAAAAGAGCCTGGCTCCCTCTTCTACGGACCCTCCCTTCAGGTATTTACATACATTGATGAGATCCCCCCCTGAGCCTTCTCTTCTCTAGGCTAAACAGTCCCAGGTGTCTCAACCTTTCCTCATAGGAGAGATACTCTATTCCCTTAATCATCTTCATGGCCCTTTGTTGGACTCTCTCCAGTAGCAGCATGTCTCTCTTGTACTGTGGAGCCCAGAACTGGACACAATACTCCAGGTGGGGTCTCACCGGTGCTAAGTAGAGGGGAAAGATCACCTCCCTCCACCTGCTGGCAACATTCCTCCTAATGAAGCCCAGGATACCGTTTGCCCTCTTTGTGGCAAGGGCACACTGCTGGCTCATGTTCAACTTGGTGTCCACTAGGACCCCCAGGTCCTTTTCTGCCAAGCTGCTTTCCAGCTGGGTGGCCCCCAGCATGTACTGGTGCCTGGGGTTGTTCCTCCCCAGGTGCAGGACCTTGTACTTCCCCTTGTTGAACTTCATGAGGTTCCTGTCAGCTCATTTCTCCAGCCTGTCCAGGTCCCTCTGGATGGCAGTGCGGCCCTCTGGCATATCAGCCACTCCTCCCAGTTTTGTGTCATCTGCAAACTTGCTGAGGGTCATCAATCTTCTCAATCTGTATTCATTCATTCACTAATTTAATCAGTTGATACATTTTTAAGAGGACCTTTGTATCTCAGTTTTCAGTGAACCCATGAAAGTAAAGGGGGCAAAAAAACAAAAAGAAAAGAAAAAAGGACAAAACCAGAGAAGTCCACAAATTCTCCAAACACTGCAGTGAAGCTGGCAGCAAAGACAAGATCTCCAGGAATTCACTGTACCAGATGCAGGAAGTCTGAGGTTGACATGGCTTATAAAACAACTTCGGTCTTATTCATATAGGGTGAAACCTCAAATAGTCAAATGCAACTCAAAGTTAATTAAAAAAAAAAAAAAAAGAGACCCATTCCAAGAGCTCATGATTCTTTTTCAAACTACAGCAAAAAAGCAGTATGCAGGTAGACATACTACTCGTCAGATTTTTGTGCTCACCAAGCTTCCTGGAACAGGTTCTTTCATCTTCTGCCTCCTTTCCCTCCAAACTGAGGAAATCATCACTTATTTTTACTTATTGCATGCAAAGGTCACTCACAAGTTCCTGCTGCTTTTCTGGACTTCCAGAGAGGGAAGACATGTCATAGGTGCAAGGCAACACAATCAAATATGCTAGAAAGCTCTCAAATTCCTTGAGAGTGGCAACCAGATATTGCTGGATCCTATGTATAATCTGACACCTCTCTCTTCACCCTACTCCCCCCAGATGACATGAATGTAGCTCATGGAGATGTTCTGAGCGCAAGGGAGATTTGTCCCTCGCTATAAGAAGGGCTCCTACCTCCACCTTACAAGAACAAGCAAAATTTCACTTCTGCCTTCTCACAAAAGCCACAAAGCTGGAAAGCAATATCATTTCTAGTCTAGAAGGGAGCTGGACTGCTCAGGTCTGAAAGGGAAAGTGTACCTTGGCTGTGTGCAATCTGCCTGGCTCAAATCCCCATTCAAATTCCTTGCTTACCTGATCATTTTGTTTATGTTATGTTTTAGCTTTTCTTTTTAACAGAAAAAAATACCAGTGTGTCACATTTCCAGCTTTAGTTAATACAATCATTCTAAGGAATGGTTTCTGAAAAAGTTTCTTCCTAAGCGCTTGATTTCCTGAGATCACACTTCAGTCAGAATTCTTCTCTGAAAACTTCTCTGCAGGTGACAACCCTGCAGTATGAATGCCTAAGACTTGCAGAAAAATACATGGTTATATAAGTATGTCATGATGGAGGAACCTCTTTCCACTCTTTATTACACAGTACAGGTGAGGGAAAAGCTTGCAAAATTACCTAAGCTTGGTTTGGAGTTGTCAAAGTTTGTCAATACAAAATTATTGCTAAATACAGGGTCTGCGTGCTACCTAAGACACATGTGCACAAACCCTAGAAGTCAGAGTTAAATATCTGACTGAGTGCAAAAAACCTTCCCCCTCAATCTATGGGGAAGGGAAGGGAAGGGAAGGGGAGGGGAGGGGAGGGGAGGGGAGGAGAGGAGAGGAGAGGAGAGGAGAGGAGAGGAGAGGAGAGGAGAGGAGAGGAGAGGAGAGGAGAGGAGAGGAGAGAAAAGTTAAGTTTGGGGAAAAAAATCTCCATAAGAGGAGTGAAATCCAGGTATTGTTTGCTTTGCAGGAAAAAAATTTGAAAGACACATTTAGGATATTCTTCAGAATGACTAACTAAAGGAAAATCAAGTGGTAAGACAATATTTTCTAATTACCATATCTACAAAGAAAACATCGAGTTAATCAAACCCGTCAAAAATCTTCCAGGAAGTTGCTAAGAGGACTGAGAAAATGCAAAAGCTATTGGCACACATCAAAATACAGGGACCATTAAAATTGCCAAAAACCTCTTGAATTTTCTTGGCAATGCTATGGTATGTGCAAGCTAAGATGTTCATAAAACAGCAACAGAAAAAGTCAACATTAATTCTTTCATACTCTAATGAATATAAAATTGCTAGTGTTCCTTACTTGAACAGAAAGCTTCAGACAACTTTCAGAACAAGAATTATTACCATCTCCAGGTGACAACAGAATTGCAAAGGACTCCCAATCGCTTAACTCGAAGGAGATAAAAGTACCTGAAAGCTGATATGTACTTATTTAATTTTAAATTTTTTATAGCTGTGTGCTCTAATATTTTCCTTTGCACTATAAGTGGCATACATCTTACCTTTACATTAGATTATTATAGTTTATAGAGCACTTGGAAAATATATGGCATGATACAAGTGGTAAGCGTTGCTATCAGGAAAACAGGGATCATAAATATTCCTTTTTATGATGCCTAATTATATATACAATAGTACCTCAACTCCTCATGGAAGTATACAAACTGGACTGCATACATTCTTGAAGACCAGAAACTAAGCTCCAGCTGCTGGACAGTAAACACATTTGCGTGTGTCCTGGTTTCGGCTGGGATAGAGTTAAATTTCTTCCTAGTGCTGTGTTTTGGATTTAGTATGAGAAGAATGTTGATAACACACTGATGTTTTCAGTTGTTGCTAAGTACCCTGCTAGTCAAGGACTTTTCAGCTTCCCATGCTCTGCCAGGTGCACAAGAAGCTGGGAGGGAGCATAGCCAGGACAGCTAACCCAACTGGCCAATGGGGTATTCCATACCATATGACATCATGCTCAATATATAAATAAGAGGCGTGATCAAGGATGTAGCGATCGCTACTTGGTTATCAGTCGGCGGGTGGTGAGCAATTGCATTGTGCATCACTCATTTTGTATATTCTACCATTATTATTATTATTATTATTATTATCCCTTCCTTTTCTGTTCTATTAAATTGTCTTTATCTCAATCCACGAATTTTACTTTTTTTTTTCCCAGTTCTCCCCCCCATCCCACTGCGGGGTGGAGGGGAGTGAGCGAGCGGCTGTGTGGTGTTTGACTGCCTGCCTGGTTAAACCACAACAGTCCTTTTTGGCGCCCAACATGGGGCACGAAGGGTTGAGATAACGACAGATCTGACCAAAGCGTGTTAAGGCAAAACTGGTTATAAGCATTCATTATATTGGTTTAATAGTCGCTGGTCACAATGTTGATTTTTGGCTCTCAAAGTTGTGGGGCTGGCTCTCAATGTTGGGTTATGTAATACCTTGCTTGCAGTATATGTTCCCTGTTGTGCTGTTTATCACTGCTCAGAACTGGGACAAGGTTATCATTTTGCTGCACTGTGTAACACTGTTTTATGATATGATAAAATCGTTGGTTGTAAGTCTTATCTGGTATCTGCACTCAGCACTGCCGACATCTCTGTACCTCGGGAACCACCTCTTAGAAACTATTAATAATTACACTCTTTTCTCCTTGGAGAATGAACTTAGGGGGGAGACAGGGTGGGACACTTTCTCCCACTTGTTCACCTTCCTTTTCACATTTCCAGAAACTCCTTTTTCTTCTATCCTCTTCATGAAGCCATCCACAATATTCCCTGAGAACTTTGAATATCCTTGGGATGTTCAAACAAGCATGTTCATATTGCTATGTCTCCTGAATGTGGTTCAGGTCTTGTTTAGGGTTAAACAACTATTTAGGAATACTGTCCAGAGATCAACCCCAGCAACAGACACGGTGACTACTCAAACCCCCACGATAGGCACTGCGGCTACGCCAACCCCCGTGACAACCACTGTGGCTACTCAAACCCCAGCAACAGGCACTGCAGTTACTCCAACCCCAGCGACAGTCACTGCGGCTGAACCAGAGAACCAACCTGTGCCGGTATCAGTCGCCCCTATACAGAAGAAGAAATACACAAGGAAATCAGCTCGTTTAGTAAGGGATGAAGATGAACCAGGGCCATCTAAGGAAGGGGGCATTGAAAAAGCGATTAGGCAAGGAGTGAGCGAGCGGCTGTGTGGTGTTTGACTGCCTGTCAGGTTAAACCACAGAAGAAGATACGTGTCACCCAGGCAAGTGGACCACCACGGAGAGAGCTATCCAGTACCTGAGAGAATTAGGCACGCTGGAGGTGATTTATGATGACCTGAAAAACAAGCAGTTACCCAAAGATCCAGATGAAGTCAGGTGCACCCAACGCATGTGGCAGAAGATTGTACGGAGCGCACCAGCATCGCATGCAAACTCGTTGGCAATAATGACCTGGAAAGACGGAGAGGAACAAACAGTGGATGAATTGGCTGGCCAACTCCGGCAATATGAAGAAAGTCTCTCTTCCTCCCTACGGGCCTGTGTCTCTGCTGTGGAGAAACTGTCTCGGGAGGTCCAGCAACTCAAAGAGGATATGTCCTGCTCCCCACCTGCACGGGCCAGTGTCTCAGCCATTAGGAGCAAGTGTCCCTCTGCTCAAGAGAGGAGACATCGTGGGTACACACCCCGGGGCACCCTGTGGTTTTACCTGCGTGACCACGGAGAGGACATGAGGAAGTGGGATGGAAAATCTACCTTGAACATAGAGGCACGGGTACGTGAGTTGCAAGGAAAAACAACCACAAAAGGGGATTCTGCCAGAAAAACTGCTGCTCCAGTTTCCAGTGAGCAGTTCCCCAGACAGAGTAGAAGGGCTGATTCCACTTCCGACCTTAATGAAGGGACTTTTGATTCAAATCTACAAGAAGTGAGTAACGAGTACTATGACCAGGACTAGAGGGGCCCTGCCTCCAGCCAGGTGGAGGAAAGGGACAACCGGGTTTACTGGACTGTGTGGATTCGATGGCCTGGCACATCAGACCCACAGGAGTTGTCCTGGTTTCGGCTGGGATAGGGTTAAATTTCTTCCTAGTGCTGTGTTTTGGATTTAGTATGAGGAGAATGTTGATAACACACTGATGTTTTCAGTTGTTGCTAAGTGCCCTCCTAGTCCAAGGACAGCTCCCATGCCTACTGACTGAGCTAGGTACAC
This sequence comes from Calonectris borealis, assembly GCF_964195595.1. Classification (NCBI taxonomy): domain Eukaryota; kingdom Metazoa; phylum Chordata; class Aves; order Procellariiformes; family Procellariidae; genus Calonectris; species Calonectris borealis. Next base: position 48,657,293 of record NC_134351.1, on the reverse strand, counting down.
AAGATGGGAGGGAACATAATCAGGACAGCCAGCCCAGCTGGCTAATGGGGTATTCCATACCATGTGACGTCATGCTCAGTATATGAATGATAGGCGTGATCCAGGAAGTAGTGATTGCTACTTGGTTATCGGTCAGCGCGGGTGGTGAGCAATTGCATTGTGCATCACTCATTTTGTATATTTTATCATTATCATTATTATTTTCCCTTTTCTGTTCTATTAAACTGTCTTTATCTCAACCCACGAGTTTTTCTCACTCTTACCCTTCCAAGTCTCTCCCCATCCCGCTGAGGGGGGGGTGGGGGGAGTGAGTGAGCGGCTGCGTGGTATTTGGCTGCCTGCCAGGTTAAACCATGACAGTCCTTTTTTGGCGCCCAACGTGGGGCACAAAGGGTTGAGATAACGACACATCTGACCCGAACGGGTTAAAACAAATTTGTTATAAGCATTCATTATATCAGTTTAGTACTCACTGGTCACAACGTTCGTGTATTTGCTCTCAGAGTTGTTGGATCTGTTCTTGGAGTTGTGGTATGTAGCACCTTACTGGCTGTCTATACTGCTGATTATCAGTTTTTATGTGGGGTTGGTCATCTCTGGGAAATGGATTAAGGTCATTGCTTTGCTATACTGTGTGACACTGGTTTATGTTATGATAAAATTATTGGTCACGAGCCTGTACTCAGCACTGCCATCATTCCTGTTCTTCGGGAGCTATCTTTTGGAAACCATTAATAATTACACTTTTTACGTCTTCACCTCAGAGGATGAATTTAGTGGGGAGACAGGATGGGACACTTTCTCCCACTTGTTCACTTTCCCTTCCATATCTTCAGAAACTCCTTTTTTTTCTATCCTCTTCACAAAGATGTCCACAATATTCCCTGAGAATTTTGAATATCCTTGGGATGTTCAAACAAGCATGTTCATATTGCTATGTCTCCTGAATGTGGTTCAGGCCTTGTTTAGAGTTAAACAACTATTCAGGAATACTGTCCAGAGATCAACCCCGGCAACAGACACGGTGACTACTCAAACCCCTGCGACAGGCACTGTGGCTACTTCAACCCGCACGACAACCCCTGTGGCTACTCAGACCCCGGCAACAGTCACTACAGTTAATCCAACCAGTGCGACAAGCACTGCAGCCACTCAAAACCCGGCAACAGTCACTACAATCACTCCAATCCCCGCGACAGGCACTGCAGCTACCCAAATCCTCGCGACGGGTACTACAGCTGAACCAGAGGACCAACCGTCGCCGGTATCCGTCACCATGTACAGAAGAAGAAATCTTTGAAGCGGAAGTCAGGTCGTTTAGAAAAGGATGATGGAAAACCAGGGCCATCACGAGGAGGGGAGGAGGAAGAGGAAGAACTCATAAACGAGACGGAAACCACCCGACCCTTATCCCTGAATGAGTTGCGATATATGCGGAAAGATTTCAGCCGTTGTCCAGGCGAGCACATTGTCACCTGGCTGCTCCGATGCTGGGAGAATGGGGCCAGTAGCCTGGAATTAGAGGGGAAGGAAGCCAGACAGCTGGGATCCCTTGCTAGGTGTCGTGGTTTAACCCCAGCCAGCAAAATAAACTCCACGCAGCCGCTCGATCACCCCCCTCCCAGTGGGATGGGGGAGAGAATCGGGAGGGCACAAGTAGGAAAGCTCCCGGGTTGAGATAAAAACAGTTTAATAATGGAAATATAACGAAGTAGAACAGTAATAATAACAATGAGAACAACAACAATAACAGAATACACAAAGCAGGCAATGCACAACGCAACTGCTCACCGACCGCTGACTGCGTGTCACGAATGGGGGGCGAGCCCCACCCCACACCTGGTTTTTATACTGAGCATGATGTCACATGGTATAGAATACCCCATTGGCCAGCTGGGTCCACCACCCCGGCTGTGCTCCCCTCTCCCGGTGCAAGCATCACCCAGCAACAGCCAAAGCATCAATGGGCCATCAATGCTCCTTTCACACCGAACCCAAAACACAGCACACCCCCCAGGCTACTGGGAAGAAAGTTAACCCTGTCCCAGCTGGAACCAGGACACTAGGGAAGCGGGTATTGACAAAGCAATTGGAAAAGGGACACAGGTCCTCAGCCTCTGGAGGCGACTCCTGTCAGGCGTGAAGGAAAGGTATCCCTTCAAGGAAGATGTTATATATCGCCCAAGCAAATGGACCACTATGGAAAGAGGTATCCAGTACCTGAGAGAACTAGGCGTGCTGGAGGTGGTTTATAGTGACCTGGACAACAACCAAATGCCCAAAGATCCAGATGACGTCCAGTGCACGCGACCCATGTGGCGGAAGTTGGTACGGAGTGCACCAGCGTCGTATGCCAGTTCATTGGCAGTACTGTCCTGGGCAGAGGAAGAAGCACCAACAGTGGATGTCTTAGTTAGCAGACTTCGGGATTTCAAAGAAACTGTCTCCTCCTCCCTTGTCTCGGCTGTGGAGAAACTGTCCCGGGAGGTCCAGCAACTCGAAGAGGATATGTCCTATTCTCCACCTGTGCGGACGAGTATCTCAGCCATTAGGAGTCAGCGTTTTTCTCCTCAAGAGAGAGGATATAGAAAGTACACGCCCCGGGGCACCCTGTGGTTTTACCTGCGTGACCACGGAGAGGACATGAGGCAGTGGGATGGAAAACCTGCCTTGACCCTAGAGGCACGGGCACGTGAGTTGCAAGGAAAAACAATGACACAAGGGGGTTCTCCCAGGAAAAATGCTGCTCCAGTTTTCAGAAAAACCTGTCTCACGACGGTCCAGTTTCCAGTGAACAGTTCCCCAGACAGAGTAGAAGGGCTGATCTTACTTTGGATTGTAATTGCGATGAAGAAATTCTTGACTCACGTTTGCAAGAAGTGAGAGATGGATACTATGACCAGGACTAGAGGGGCCCTGCCTCCGGCCAGGTGGAGGAAAGGGACAACCGGGTTTACTGGACTGTGTGGATTCGATGGCCTGGCACATCAGACCCACAGGAGTATAAGGCTCTCGTAGACACCGGTGCACAGTGCACCCTGATGCCATCAAGCTATAGAGGGGCAGAACCCATCTGTATTTCTGGAGTGACAGGGGGATCCCAAGAGTTAACTGTATTGGAGGCCGAAGTGAGCCTAACCGGGAATGAGTGGCAGAAGCACCCCATTGTGACTGGCCCAGAGGCTCCGTGCATCCTTGGCATAGACTACCTCAGGAGAGGGTATTTCAAGGACCCAAAAGGGTCCTGGTGGGCTTTTGGTATAGCTGCCCTGGAGACGGAGGAAATCAAACAGCTGTCCACCTTGCCCGGTCTCTCGGAGGACCCTTCTGTTGTGGGGTTGCTGAGGGTCAAAGAACAGCAGGTACCAAACGCTACCACAACAGTGCACCGGCGACAATATCGCACCAACCGAGACTCCCTGATTCCCATCCATAAGCTGATTCGTCGACTGGAGAGCCAAGGAGTGATCAGCAAGACTCGCTCACCCTTTAACAGTCCCATATGGCCAGTGCAAAAGTCCAAGGGAGAGTGGAGACTAACAGTAGACTATCGTGGCCTGAACGAAGTCACGCCGCCACTGAGTGCTGCCGTGTCGGACATGCGAGAACTCCAGTACAAACTGGAGTCAAAGGCAGCCAAGTGGTACGCCACAATTGACATTGCTAATGCCTTCTTCTCCATCCCTTTGGCGGCAGAGTGCAGGCCACAGTTTGCTTTCACTTGGAGGGGCGTCCAGTACACCTGGAACCGACTGCCCCAGGGGTGGAAACACAGCCCTACCATTTGCCATGGACTGATCCACACCGCACTGGAACAGGGTGAGGCTCCAGAACACCTTCAATACATTGATGACATCATCGTATGGGGCAACACAGCAGAAGAAGTTTTTGAGAAAGGGGAGAGAATAATTCAAATCCTTCTGAAGGCTGGTTTTGCCCTAAAACAAAGTAAGGTCAAGGGACCTGCACAGGAGATCCAGTTTTTAGGAATAAAATGGCAAGATGGACGTCGTCAGATCCCAATGGATGTGATCAACAAAAAAACAGCCATGTCCCCACGAACTAGCAAAAAGGAAACACAAGCTTTCTTAGGCGTTGTGGGCTTTTGGAGAATGCATATTCCAGATTACAGTCAAATCGTAAGCCCTCTCTGTCATGTGACCCGGATGAAGAACGACTTCAAATGGGGCCCTGAGCAACAACAAAACTTTGAACAAATTAAACGGGAGATAGTTCATGCAGTAGCCCTTGGGCCAGTCCGGGCAGGACAAGAAGTAAAGAATGTGCTGTACACCGCAGCCGGGGAGAATGGTCCTACCTGGAGCCTCTGGCAGAGAGCACCAGGGGAGACTCGAGGTCGATCCTTAGGGTTCTGGAGTCAGGGATACAGAGGATCCGAGGCCCGCTACACTCCGACTGAGAAACCTGCGCTACAATCAAACAAGCCAAGCGGTTAAAGACTCTCTGGTATGAAGGATGATGGTTGAAATATAAATATGGGGAGGCCTGGCAGATTGATTATATCACACTCCCTCAAACCTGCCACGGTAAGCGCTATGTGCTCACCATGGTCGAAGCAACCACTGGATGGCTGGAAACATATCCCGTGCCCCATGCCACTGCCCGGAACACCATCCCGGGCCTTGAAAAGCAAGTCCTATGGCGACATGGGACCCCAGAAAGAATTGAGTCAGACGATGGGACTCATTTCCGAAACACCCTCATAGACACCTGGGTCAAAGAGCATGGCATTGAGTGGGTCTATCACATCCCCTACCATGCACCAGCCTCCGGGAAAATCGGACGATACAACGGGCTGCTAAAGACAACACTGAGAGTGTGGTGGGACATTGAAGCATTGGGACACACATTTAGCAAAAGCCACCTGGTTAGTCAATACCAGGGGATCTGCCAATCGAGCTGGCCCTGCCCAATCAAGACTCTTACGTACTGTAGAGGGGGATAAAGTCCCTGTCGTGCACATAAGAAATATGCTGGGGAAGACAGTCTGGGTTACTCCTGCCTCTGGCAAGGGGAAACCCATCCGTGGGTTTGCTTTTGCTCAAGGACCTGGGTGCACTTGGTGGGTGATGCGAAAGGATGGGGAAGTCCGGTGTGTACCTCAAGGGGATTTGATTTTGGGTGAAAATAGCCAATAAACTGAATTGCATTATGTTATTTGCTATATAATATTGTATATCGTCACTTCAGTGATGGCTATATGTCATGTCAATGGTATTGCAGTAAAAATCACCCAGATTAATGAAGAATGAACTCTGATGAAACCAAGCAAAGTGCAACGATGATAGAACCGGACGAGCGCAGCGATAATGGAACCACAGCTGGCTTCAGGATTGAACAATCCTACAACACACACCATCTCTCCTGCCCTGAAGGACTGTTATGACAGATGGAGCCCAAAGTCATGGACTAAATGAACTCAATGGACATTTTAGAGGGATGGCCCAGAGACTAAGGGAATGATATCTCTGTGTGTGTATATATATATTTATCTCAAAAAACAGGAAAAGTGGTGGTGATTAATTGGAATATATTGGAAAATGTGAGACCTAGGCATGACGTAAATGGTATAGAATAAGGGGTGGATACTGTCCTGGTTTCGGCTGGGGTAGGGTTAAATTTCTTCCTAGTGCTGTGTTTTGGATTTAGTATGAGAAGAATGTTGATAACACACTGATGTTTTAGTTGTTGCTAAGTAGTAGTGTTTACACAAAGTCAAGGACTATTCAGCTTCCCATGCTCTGCCAGGTGCAGAAGAAGCTGGGAGGGGGCATAGCCAGGACAGCTAACCCAACTGGCCAACGGGGTATTCCATACCATATGACGTCATGCTCAGTATATAAATAGGAGGCATGGTCCAGGAAGTAGTGATCACTGCTTGGTTATCGGTCAGCGGGTGGCAAGCCATTGCATTGTGCATCACTCATTTTGTATATTCTACCACTGTTATTGCTATTATTATTATTATTATTATTATTATTTTCCCTTCCTTTTCTGTTCTATTAAATTGTCTTTATCTCAACCCACGAATTTTACTTTTTTTTTTTCGATTCTCTCCCCCATCCCACTTCGGGGTGCAGGGGGGAGTGAGCGAGCAGCTGTGTAGTGTTTGGCTGCCTGCCGGGTTAAACCACAACAGCATGTTTAACTTTTAGCCTTAATTGGTCTTTAATTCCAATCTCTGGGAAAGATTCAGCCAGTCAGATCCCAGGAACAGTACTTAGGAATGGCAGTATGTGCTCTTATGAACTATTCACCATTTCTCTCTAACATCTCCCTGCAGGGTTTTGTTTTTTCTTTTTCTTTTTCTTTTTTTTTTCTTTCTTCTTTTTCTAATTTTATCAGGACAGCACATAATGTTGATTTAATAACTAATCATTACAGTTTTGATGTAATTAGTCTTTGGTGCCTGAAAAGAAACCCTCCCAAAAAATTTTAAGTACTTACTGTACTGGGAAAATCTGTTTTTTAAATTTTTTGCTTATATTCTTTTATTACTGAAGATATTAAAAAGAGAGAGTACTCACTGGTAGTTCATCCATACAGCTTCTTACTCCTTGAAGTCACACTCTGAACTCTGTTTCTAATACCAAAATTATTTCCAAAGCTACATAACTAGCAAGATTCCTTAACAGAAAAGTACTGAAGTTGAATCCTTCCAATAAAGAAATGTTACAGGGAAGATTCACTGATGCTCACCACCTGTATTGAAGAGAACCATCCGCACACAGTAACTGATGTGTGCAACAAATATTAAGAGTGAATGCTTAAGAACAAAGAATGAAATCCTATAGGTTACCATTAAAACATAGAATAAATGACCTCCTGGAACTAACCGGACTGTATTTAGAGAATGTTCTACAAGTTCCTAGCATACTTTTAGAGGTTTAAATGTAACACAAATTCTGGGAAATACAGAATTTCTACAAATGTGGAAGTTCTCAGAGAACAAAAATATTTATTTGGTCTTACCTGACAATTATGAGCAGCAGTGAAGCATAGATTCAATATTACTCTTTTTTGCTCCTACATATACAGTATCGCAAAGCTGAATAGGATTTTTTTCTTGGAGAGAACCCAGGAAAACACTATAGTATCTAACCTTGTGGGAAAAGGAGGAGGGGAAAACTCCTCAAAATAATACAAAAGAACAGAGACCCAAGAGACAGAAAAGTAAAAGCCAGAAGGAAAGTTTCTAATGAATGTTTGTTCAGTGTATAACCTGTAAGAGCCTTTGTGACTGAAGCCTTAGCAAAATGGTAACGCAAATGATAAAATAATATGAGCAAGTGGTTTTATTCTAGTGTGGAGACTGTATTTGAGTTTCTTTTAGACGCACATCAAATTAATGGCAATAGTAAACTGAATTAGTAGACAAATCACGGAGATAAAACCTCCTGTTAAAGTCTTGGTATCCCTTTCTTTCACAAATCGATTTTGGCAGTTCGGTAACAGACAAGAAGAGCCATCCAGCCAAAATTAAAAGATAATTTTAAATATTCTTGGGTTTTTTTCCTTTGGATGATATATAAATGCTGTGTTGTCAATCAGGAATGTTAAATTCATTCAGAAAAATGATTATATTTGCTCCTTTGTACAAAGAGCAGTTGTGGTAGACAAATATATACATCAGTGATAAGACTTCAGAAGACATTGTTTGCATTGCTGGAAAAAAGTGCAAATGAAAAAGGGTAAAAGTTCTTCAAACACATATTGAATGCAGGTTTTTAGCCTGGATTTGATATGAACAGCTGATGCTTTAAAACAGTTTCTATAAATGCCACTCATCTATACCTATCCTTTAATTCAAGCATGCTGGTTTTAAATGATCCTTTGCCTTTTCCATGGTATGTGTAGATTAAAATATATCTTGGGATGGTTAAAGTAAAAGCTATTGTGTGTTTTATCTGAAGGGATATATCAAAAGTAAAAGCTTTCACTGGAGAAAGTATTAAAATAATGTAAAAAAGATAAATTTAGAAACTAGGCTATGCATATTAGGAGCAAAACAGATTAAATAAAAAGTTCTTTAAGATGAAATTGCCACAAAATGCATGCATATGAAACTCTCCCCTGAGCAAATATATTACAACCAATGATCAGATGTGCTTTGTGTCCGGCACCATCAATTACTTGAAATAAATGATAGGGAGAGTTAAGAGTTACTCAGGGGATGCTCAGAACTTTGTAGGACCAGGGCCTAAATTAATAATAGGCACCCTCATCCATTCCACTGACCAACAAAAAGGTGCTACAAGGGTGAGACAGTATTAGACAGTTACATGTTTAAAAGTTAGTACAATAAACAACAGTTAATTTTCAACAGTTAGCAACAAAGAAACTTGCCTCAAGAAGCTAGTACCATTAGTAAGGCAACTGATATAATCATCCTCTGAATTAATATGTTAAAAATAGATCTTTTAGTAGGGGATAACAATTTGACTACATTAACCTCCACACTACACATTTGGACCTCGATGGACTGATCCATTTAGTAGTTAGTCCATAATTACAAAAGTTTAAAATAAATGCCTTCTTTTAAATGAATGATGCTGTAGCATATTAAAGCATTTTGAATATTTTTAAACCTTTTATATTTATTTATTTATATGTGCATACATACACAGACACACAAACTTCAACATGAGTGGAACAAATCATTTGAAAACATTCACCTGTCAGCAAACATAACAGCAGCTGATAAACAAAAGCAGATAGGAACCATTTTTAGGGAAGAATAAAAGAAAGCCTGCAAAAATTCCACTTCCCTACTAAATGCCAAGCATCAAGAATAGGAGCCACCTCTGTATGTAGGAGAAGATGGGTGGGGGGGTTAGGTTTTTTTTTGTTTCTTTTAGGGTTTTGTTTGGGGGGGGTTGTTTGCTTTCTGCTTTTTTAACTCATAAACATCCTAAATGAGATAGCAAAGGATGCGGCTAGGCTACTCTCATTGCCAATATTAAGTTTTTTGGCTGCAAATACATTTCACAATAACATTATAGGATAATAATACATGTAGGCACAAATATATCAACTGTGACAAATTTGTTTGCTATACAGCCTATGTCAGGCTTTTCATATGAGATAAGGCTTCATAGAAATTTTAAAGACTCCATTATTATAAAACATTTTTCTAGATTTTTTTCAAAACTTTTGCACAATCAAAAAGGCAGAGAAAGTGACAGAGACTCCAAAAAACATGAACAAAATACATTAGAACAATGAGAAACCATGATAAAACCCCTTTTTGAACTGAGAAATAACAGTGGTTACAAGGGACAAAGAGATAGGATACTGGTTGAGTTTCCAGAAATGTCATGTGCAACAGAAGTGGCCTGGATCACAGGGCAATTTTCTTTCTAAAGGCAAGGCTTCTTTACCTTGCTGTTGCTGGCTGGACATAACCAGGGTAAGATCTCCTTGTGCTTGTGGCTTGCCTTTGTCTAGCCAGGAAGGACTGTCCTGAGCCTGTACTAGCCAGTCTGTCTTCTGCTGCTTTTTTATGCAGAGTCATTCCCTATAAAGAGAAACTTATCAGTGAATACCAATAAATAACAATGAACAAATTCACAATTTATTATTTCTTCTGCACAAATACGAGCTAACCTGGTTTGAATTTCAAGCATTATATTTTCAAGAATGGGGTTAAGACATTCTTCCTGAGCCTTTTCAATTAGTTCACTTTTTATCATCATGCAAGTTTGCAGTAATTCTTGAGAAAAAGGACTCCCAATGTGCCAGGTATTGAATGTGTATTTCCACACATGAACACATGGTGCTATGACAAACCTTTTGGAAAGTCACGCCCCCCCCACCCCCCCGAACTTGAGTACTTCTCAATTATATTCACCCTCTGTGAAAATACTAACTTAATAGAAGTGGTGGGAGCATATTTTGGTGCTGGTGGATACCAAGTTGAACATGAGCCAGCAATGCATCCTTGTGCTAAAGAACGCCAACAGCATCCTGGGTTGTATAAGGAAGAGTATTGCCGGCAGGTCAAGGGAGGTGATCCTTCCCCTCTACTCAGCACTGGTGAGGCCACACCTGGAGTCCTGTGTCCAGTTCTAGGCTCCCCAGTACAAGAGAGACACGAACATGCTGGAGACAGTCCAGAAAGGGGCCACGAAGATGATTAAGGGACTGGAGCATCTTTCATACAAGGAGAGGCTGAGAGAGCTGGGATTGTTTAGCCTAGAGAAGAGAAGGCTCAGGGGGGATCTCATCAATGTGTACAAATACCTGGGAGCCAGGCTCTTTTCAGTGGTGCCCAGTGACAGGACAAGAGGCAATGGGCACAAATGGAAACACAGGAGGTTCCTTCTGAACATAAGAAAACTCTTCTTGACTATGAGGGTGGTTGAAGACTGGAACAGGTTGCCCAGAGAGGTTGTGGAGCCTCCATCCTTGGAGAGATTCAAAAGCCATCTTCTGGACATGGCCCTGGGCAACCATCTCTAGGTGGCCCTGCTTGAGCAGGGGGGGTTGGACAAGATGATCTCCAAAGGCCTTTCCGACCTTAGCTATTCTGTGATTCTCTGTTTTTGAGAGAATCTATGTCTTTAGCAGAAGCTAGGACCTATGAAATATTCCCACTGTTGAATGGCAGGGAAAAGAAGAAAATCGCATACTGACTGGAAGACCCTGTCCAGTAGGAGATGATAGAAGCTATGGTGGGCTGTGGATAAAATCAGAGACTAACTAAAAGGAAGAAGCAGGTGAAGCTATCACTAATCATCTTCATCCACATGAGAGTCAGGCTACTGAACTATATCAGCTCAGCCTTGTCTTCTGCTTACCAGTGGGACCAACATTATGTAGTTGGACAAGGGCACCAGGTCACCCGAAAGTGCCTTCAATACCAAAAAGATTCAAATGCTCTGTTTAAACACCATTTTACTCTCCTACTCATGAACATAGCAGGAACATAAAACAGCAAGAAGGAAACTCTTCCAAGGGAAGACAGAGTGAAATGATTTAACTTCTATGATGAAACAGATGCATGTTACAGGGGGGTCAGGGACTCCTATCAGGAGAGCAGTTTCAAAGCAGCCTGTGGTGGGTTGACCCTGGCTGGATGTCAGGTGCCCACCAAAGCTGCTCTATCACTCCCCCTCCTCAGCTGGACAGGGGAGAGAAAATATAACGAAAGGCTCATGGGTCAAGATAAGGACAGGGAGATCACTTCCTCCCCACAAAGTGATGCTTCAGGTTTTGAAACTTGAAAATAACAACCACCTTGGTTTCTATATTCTGAACTGAGGCTTACTTTGCTGTTTTTCAGTATGAACTGTCAAGCCTTTTACAAGTTTATTGTTTTCCACTAGGGGTTAACTGTTATATAATGATAACTAAAAGAGAATGCTTTCATCTGCATATATATTTGAAAATACTTTACACACAAAAATATTATAAATAAATGAAGACCTTGATAAACACCACAGAAACAACTAAGATTAACCTTTTTATCGTTTTTAAGTTTAGAGATTCTTACCATATTATACCAGGCACTAACAATAAACTTCTCTTCCATTTCTCTTTGACTCTTTGTTTTTTCATATTCTTTCTAAAACAAAACAAACCCAATATGTTTAAAATTGTTTAACTGCAGAGAACAGTAAATATTAGAGAAGCACAGTCTATACCCAAAAATGAGGAAAGACAAAAGATCTTCTGGGAAACATGGAGATTATTACCTCTAATGAATGGAACATTCTGTCACGTTCCAGCAACTGATTTTTCAGTGCCTGAATCTCAGGAGCTGCACCCTGGTTTTGTTTAGGATCTAAGGTGCGGATAACCTGTGAGAGGAAAACCACAGTTTGTTTTTAATTCAATGTTGGAAAAGGCATCAAGGCATTATAACCACATAAGGCAGATTAAGAGACATAGAAGTGACTTAAAACATGTCAATATAATAAAGTAAAATGACATTTTAAAATGTCAAACAAAAGAATGCTTAATTTTAAAAGGCTGACATATAATACAAACACATCTCTCCCTTAATAAGACATAGGCTCTAAATTGTCAACCAGGATGATGGAGACTAAACAACAGTCATGAAGTGTCACACATCATCTGAAATGTGCTCTAACAGGACTGTCAAACAAAAGTGTTGATAGGAGGAAGCAAGACCTCGGAGGTTCGATATCTTGGACACAAGGAAGCAGTTCCTACCCCCATTCTGCACTGCCATGGGGCCAGAGCATGTGAAACCTTTCCTTGAAGCCTTTTTCTCTTTATAGCTAAGGATTACCTATCTGTTACCCCTCAACTCACGCCTCACTGTGAACTCAAGGACTACTTCTATCTGGAAAGAGGCTGTGATTCAGGGATCTGGAGTACCAGTAATGCAAATTTTAGAAAGTTCTACTACAGCCAAGAAGAATCCATGGCAGTGCATGTGTGATGAAGTTTCTGCCACTAAGTAAGATGAGGGGAACAACTAACTACATTCTTATGTTGCACCTATCAGAGACAGCATTTGAGTGCTAACAAATACTCAAGAACGATTCCAGTAAAGGCCGAGGTTTTTAAGTTTGTCCTAGAAAATAGCTGAAAAACTTTTTAAAAACATGTGAGCCTTAGCATGGACATGACTTCAGCCAAACTGCATCACTCACTGATGAGCCTGGAAGAACTTCCACCAAGAAACAGGTTTTCATAACATCAGGAAGGGGTTAACATCATCTCTCTGTTATCCACTGGCACTTGTGACTCTTAAGGAGCTTTGTCTGGGTAACTAATATAAATCTGTATCAGTGGGGTACATACGTGTACAGAAGTAGTACAAAGGGTTTTGGTTAGATAGTAGTCACAAGTATAGATACTTAATTTAGTTTTATTCCTTCAGAGTGAAAATGTGGTACAGCCTGTTAGGGAAGGATTGTTAACTTGGAACCCAGACACTTACACTTTTGGCCTTTTCCAAATACTTTTTGTATCGTTCTTCCATTTGCTTCATTTCTTCATCTTTTTTCCGCAAAGCTTCTTGTAATTCTTCAATTTTGAGTGCTTTATGTCAGGATTAGAGGATAAAATAATTACATTAAATTTATTTACATGCATTTAAACAGACATTAAACCCACAGCTAGGACTTTATTTCAGTTAAGAAAAGCTTACATAAGGAATGAAAAATGCTTATTGATGCAGTGGACACAATAAGTTTAATTCAAAACCTCAGAAACGCATATGAAAAATGCATATGCAATATGCATAGTATATTGTAGGTCAAATATGCATAGTATATTGTAGGTCAAATGAACAGAAGTTTAACAGTCCTAAGTGACAAACAAGATTCTTGCTCATATCTGCCCAAAGGTAGTAATGAACAAAATTCTTCAAAATTGTGACATGAAAACACTCCAATTATGTTTTCTTCTCATCATCCTCAAGAAGTGATGCAGACCAACAGGACAGTTTCACTGTACATCCAATTTCCTGTGTTGATTTAAGAATGTGCCAACCACTACTACTTGTGCAAGCTATACATCCTACTTGCATCTCAGAGAAAGATCAAATTTGTCACCATCGATCAAATAGTATATAACATTGGTGTCTGGTTCTCAGACAATGATAAATATTTGTCAACTCTTAATCTATCTGTTTTGTAACCTCATTTTTCAATTTTCGTTTATGTTTGTCTTATTTACAATTTTCTCTCCAAGCATAAGGAAAACACTAAGATGATGACTGGGTAAGATTTCTTCTGCTGATCTGTTACAGAACCAATTGCAGGTATTCATCAAGACTATAGAATCTGTTTTTAAAAGTTTTGTATAATTCTGGCACAAACTTGGCCATAATTCAGTCCAGTTAAAAGAATCCAAAGAAACAACCCACACACCATTTATCCTATTCATGGAAAGAAAGGAAGAAGTATAACTACTTTAACTGTTTTTGTCATATCAAGTTAGAAGCTCAGCCCAAGGTTTTTCACAAACAACTTGCAATTCAAGTAAGCCAATCAGAGAAGTCTGAATATGCTCTAAATTTTAGAGGTTAGGGACTCAGAAAACCAGGCCCCTTTCTGCCCTGCCCCCCACAACTGAGGCATGTTAAGTATGGAAGGATTACATACTCATCAACTACTCAGCTCCTGAACTTCATCTCCAGTTGTCTTATCATTTTCTAAAATGTGGAATTTTGTAACATGTAATATTGTTCTGTGGTTTTAACTGGAAACTAATGAAAATTTCTTGGATCTAAAATTTGCCTAATGATTACATAATCATTAGGTAGCTGGAAAGCTGCCCAGCTGAAAAGGACCTGGGGATGTTGATCGACAGCCAGCTGAATATGAGCCAGCAGCGTGCCCAGGTGGCCAAGAAGGCCAATAGTATCCTGGCTTGTATCAGAAATAGCGTGGCCAGCAGGAGTAGGGAAGTAATTGTCCCTTTGTACTCAGCACTGGTGAGACCGCACCTCGAATACTGTGTTCAGTTTTGGGCCCCTCACTACAAGAAGGACATGGAGGTGCTGGAGCGTGTCCAGAGAAGGGCAATGAAGCTGGTGAAGGGTCTAGAGAACAAGTCTTATGAGGAGCGGCTGAGGGAACTGGGACTGTTTAGCCTGGAGAAGAGGAGGCTGAGGGGAGACCTCATCGCGCTCTACAACTACCTGAAAGGAGGTTGTAGCGAGGTGGTTGTTGGTCTCTTCTCCCAAGTAACTAGCGATAGGACGAGAGGAAATGGCCTCAAGTTGTGCCAGGGGAGGTTTAGATTGGATATTAGGTAAAATGTCTTCACCGAAAGGGTTGTCAGGCACTGGAACAGGCTGCCCAGGGAAGTGGTAGAGTCACCATCCCTGGAAGTATTTAAAAGACATGTAGACATGGCACTTAGGGACATGGTTTAGTGGTGGACTTGGTAGTGTTAGGACTCGATGATCTTAAGGATCTTTTCCAACCTAAATGATTCTATGATTCTATGATTCTTCTAATGAATACCAAAATGATATTTCAATCTTCCCAGACCATTTCATGAATAGAATTTCATGCTTTGGTGCTTCCAAGAGAAGCTGACTTGCTACTTGTCAAAAGTAAGAGACAATGTATTATTTACCAAGACTAGTCAGTATAAAAAAGGCAAATGCTGGTAGCCATCAGTGATGTTCCCTTCAGTCATTTACAACTGGGTGCTGAGGACTTGCCAAAATGGCCCAAAAGCTACATTCTCATTGACTAGTGTCCAAAAACTTTCTCAAGTTATAGCACAATTCCACTCTGTAATCTGAAAACATATTGATGTAACATATATTGGGAGTTAAAATAACATGGAGATGGCAACAAGGACTTTTAAACATAAGATGTTAGGAGACACAATACTATTTTCAGAAAACATCAGTTGTTAACAACTGAGTTTAAATGACAGATGATCATTCTTTGCCACGGTGGGCTCTAAAATGTGATCTGCTACATCTCAAGAATTAGTAGCATGTTTTTGGTCATTATAGTTTTCAGAGTAATTAACACCACACATACCACTACCACTTGAAACATACGTTTTGTTTTTCTTACAGCTTTTATAGATATTAAATGAAATATTAATTGAAGATCATTCCCTGCATGCAAAACATTTTATGGTTAAAAGAAATGGAGTGCATATCAGAAAACTCACAACTGTTATTACATCTTGGTTCCAAATCCTCAATAATAGCTCGTTTCTTCTGTAGCTCATTGTTAGCTTCATGGAGCTTCTCACTGTTACAAACCATAAAAACACATATTATTTTTCCAATACTCTTGTCCTCTTGAATGAACATTAAGTGATAAAAAAACCCAAACCCTCAGAGTATGGTATATTTCTGGGAGTATAGTTGACTTGGCTGTGAGGCATGAGGACAAATGAAAAGTGGGTCAATGTCTATGGGAATGTTTGAAGTGTATATCAATAGCTGTGATAAGATTTGGGAAGAATGGCTTACCCCCCCAAAGTTATAGAGAGACTATACTTTCTAGTAAGCCAGTTAACAAGCAAACAATTCTTTAAGTAAAACTTGCAGTTTAAAAAAGTGTAAAATTAAGAGCAGTGCAGAAAGAGTAGAACAGAAAGATCACACTAAAATGTTATCTTTCAGTCCATAATGTATACTAAAATGTAAAAAAATAAATATTGTTTATATTAAAATGTTTTCCTCAGAACAAAATTAATTATTTCTCTTAACTAAAGCTTTACACAATTTTAAATAAAGTTTTCTAACCACCAGAAAATGGTGGCTCTTTCATAACTCCTTTTAATTTGGCAAAGGCTTTCCATAAGAAATGAAAATAATGGCTCAATAACAGATTCTCTACATATTCCTGAGCTATTTGCATTTCTCTTCTTTATATATCTTCCAAATGCACTACTGCCTTCCCACTGCTGTTAATGGCTAAGCACCTGCTAAGCATATGGAAAGTAGATCATTTCATATGGCAAGCAAAATATGGAAAGCTTTATTACTTACAGATGCTCTTCAAGTTTCTTTTGCAGAAGCAGCGACTAAAACAGAAAGTTAAATGTGTCAGTTATTTTAATACATTATGGTGCTTAGTATCATTTCAGTTATATTAAAATATATAATTTCACAATTATAACCAGAACACAGCCATTTAATTTCACCCATTTTTAGGTCATGATTGTATAGCAGTTTTCTGCAGTAGTTGTCCTTTCCTTGATAGCTGTGGACTTTCCCAAAATCAGAATGCCTTATAACTTCACAAATATTTTCTTGGAATTGGATCAATATAGGAGAGATCCATTAATGACAAAATTGTATTTCAGTTATTTTCATTGCTTTGTGATTCAGTACTTTTGCAGATTAGACTCAACAAATTTATTTAAAATTAGATAGTGAAAAATTTGCTTGAAGAGCTGTCCAATGCATCAAAGCAAATTCACATAAAGACTCGAGATAAAATTCTGTCCCCACAAAAATTAGATGGAGTAGAGTGCCACTGACCAGAGCACAGCAGAAATTTTATCCTCAATTGCTCTGCTTTTCTCATCTTTCTTTGCCTACAAATATGTAAATATAATACACCTTACGGTTTTCTGATTTCTGGCTAAGTCACATTTGAATAAACTCTTGGCAGGGGTGGTGGTGGTGGTGAGTTTCAAAGTAAATTTTAGTTTAATCATAAACTCATTTTATATACAGTGATCATCTTTTAAAATCAAAACGATAAATGCCTATAAAGTAAAAGTAGTGTTAAGTAAACAGAAAGCCATACTCACAATAGCCTTGAGCAGAAACCCATGCCAGGAAACAGAGATGACATATTAGCATAAAGCAAAAACAGCAACCAACAGAAGAAACTATTTAGTAAGTCATGAACAGAAAAGCTTAAAGCTATGCATTTTTTCCAGACATGCACATTTTTCTTACTTCTCTGTTCTCATTAACAGTTTCATCCTGTCACATTTTCTGGAGAGTTTAGGAAAGCTAGTAAAAATTATCCATGCTGTGTTCAAGTATATGAATGCTGTTCCACTTTCACACATATGCAAACATCGTACTCAAACCAGAATTTCAAAGGAAAGCAGTTGCTGTTATAAAAAGTAATTTTAACATTGAAGTCCCATTAGTAGCTGTACTGGTTTCGGCTGGGATAGAGTTAATTTTCTTCATAGTAGCTAGTACGGGGCTATGTTTTGGATTTGTGCTGAAAACAGTGATGATAACACAGGGACGTTTTCATTATTGCTGAGCAGTGCTTACACAGAGTCAAGGCATTTTCTGCTTCTCACCCCACCCCACCAGCGAGTAGGCTGGAGGTGCACAAGAAGTTGGGAGGGGACACAGCTGGGACAGCTGACCCCAACTGACCAATGGGATATTCCATACAATATGATGTCATGTTTAGCAATAAAAGCTGGGGGAAGAAGGAAAGGGGGGGACGTTCGGAGTGATGGTGTCTGTCTTTCTAAGGAACCATTACACGTGATGGAGCCCTGCTTTCCTGGGGATGGCTGAACACCTGCCTGCCGATGGGAAGTAGAGAATGAACTCCTTGCTTTGCTTTGCTTGTGCGCACAGCTTTTGCTTTCCCTATTAAACTGTCTTTATCTCAACCCACGAGTTTTTCTCACTTTTACCCTTCCAATTCTCTCCCCCATCCCACTGCGGGGGGAGTGAGTGAGCAGCTGTGTGGTGCTGAGTTGCCTACCTGGGTTAAACCACAACAGTAGGAAAGCAGCAGACAATATGTAGTCTGTCAGGCTGCAATCAACATGTAGAGATACATGTATTTTGGTGGAGAGATTCTGAATTGGTGTTATTTTCACATGGTTTAAATACAAGACATCAAATATTGGATATTTAACTCAGAGACTGCCTTTTTGGTTTGCATTTGTCCGGTACCCATTATAGCAGAGTCCTAGTCTGTGACTGATACTCCAAAGTGCTATCACAATATAAAATAAAGTCATCAACAAAATTACTTCATTGCTCTTCCTTTCCATGTTCTTTCAAGAAAACTTTAAACACGAAGCCAATACAGACAATTTGTATGCAATCTAAGAAAAATTTTTAGCTGGAGTTTAAACACTTCAAAATATCATTTTTAATCACATTCCTGAGTTATGCTGTTTGATTAGTTCAAAGTTGGATTGTCTTTTACACTATGAATAAAGAGGGTAGGAGGTAAAATAACCCAAGTGACCAAGGAGGTAACATAACTCAGTGATTCCACTGAGTTCAAACAGAGCTACAGAACTTTACAGTAGCTATGGACCTGTGGGTTTTGGCCATTTGCTTTTTTCCTTTTCCAGTTTTTCTAAGAAATATAATAACAAATTACACACTGAGAGGAAGGAACACCCTGTTGGCCTCTCCCAGGGCTGTCCCAGGAGAGCATCAGCCCCATGGTCCAGGTGTGGAATCCATCAAGATGAGTCAATGCTGGAGCACCTTTCAGACTGAGGGGGAGTTGCTGCCTAGGGGTATGGGACACATTATGGGGAAAAACATTTGGGATTGCACAGGACTTATTATGGGATGTTTAGGGGAGGAACCAAAGGCAGGAAAAGGGAGGGGTTTAAGTAATTTGGGGAGGAACAAGTGTGGAAAAATAGAGAGTACAGAGATAAAATGGGCCAGTCGCATGTAAACAGTGGCTGGTCAGTACACTTGTCTGGCCATGCCCTGTACCTGATCAGCACAGTCTGTGTTATCTTATTAAATTCCATTTCTAACTCTTTCCCTGGGTGACGAACTCTATTCTGTGTGCGTGTGTGTGTATGGGGATCTGAGTGCCAGTGACTGGAGTCAGACCACAGGTCACAGGGGCTCGTGTGCCTGGGTGCCAGCAACTAGAGAGACCAGTGTCGTGGTTTAACCCCAGTCGGTAACCAAGCACCACACAGCCGCTCACTCACCCTCCCCCCCACGGTGGGATGGGGGAGAGAATCGGAAGGGCAAATTAAGAAAACTCGTGGGTTGAGATAAAGTCAGTTTAATACTTGAAATAAAATAAAAATAATATTAATAATATTAATATTAATAATAATTTTAATGAAAAGGAAAACAACGAGAGAGAGAGGAACAAAACCCAGGAAAAACAAGTGATGCAACCGCTCATCACCCTCTGACCAATGCCCAGCCAGTCCCCGAGCAGCAATCGCCACCCCCTGGCCAACTCCTCCCAGTTTATGTACTGAGCATGATGTCATATGGTATGGAATATCCCTTTGGTCAGTTTGGGTCAGCTGTCTTGGCTGTGCCCCCTCCTAGCTTCTTGTGCACCTGGCAGAGCATGGGAAGCTGAAAAGTCCTTGACTTAGTGTAAGCACTGCTCAGCAACAACTAAAACATCAGTGTGTTATCAACATTCTTCTCATACTAAATCCAAAACACAGCACTATACCAGCTACTAAGAAGAAAGTTTCCCAGCCGAAACCAGGGCAACCAGAGTGAGTGAAATCAAGTGCCAGCCACCGGAGTGGGACCAAGGGCCAGAGCACCTGTGTGCCCATAGTGTCAGCAACTGGAGCGAGTATGGTGGTTGTGTGATTGCTAGCGAATATCAAGCTGGACTAGCCAGTGTGTAGGTGAAGTAACCCGGGAGCCAGGAATGTGTGTGTGTGTCTCTAAGGGTGAGACTGGCTATCGGGGGACCAGAGGAGTCCTGGCCACTGCACCAGCAACTGGAGTGGGCCTGCAGCCTCAAGGGCTCTTATGTCTGGGTGCCAGCAACTGGGAAGACTGTGATCCAGGGGCCAGCTACTGGTCAGACTGAGTGTCTGAGCCCTGCTGCTGAAGGAATCCACATTATACATATATACATATATTTGCACTAGTGGACTTTTATCCTGCTCAGCCAGAGAGGGGAGCAGGATGAGGCCATTGGTGCTGTCTGTGTTCATGTGAGTGCTCTGTGTGTCTGTCTGTGATCTGTGTGGCCAGCCATGTATATATGTAGTGTATATGTGGTATATATGGGTGCTCTGCATGCATGTGCTTACTGGGAATACATCTTCAGCCTCGCTATTGGTTGCACCTAGAGACATGGAGCTGTGGTAGCCTCATCTCATCTCATGATGGATCTGGCCTGATTTCCCCTAACAGATTTAACAGGTTGGCCCCTGCTTTGAGTAGGAAGATGGACCAGACATTCAGACCCCTAAAGGTACCTTCCAACTTAAAGTATTTTGTGATTCTACATTTGCTTTTCTGCTCGTTTAAGAGTACATGCAGGCAAATATTCAGAACCCAACAAGCTAGGTCCATGGGGGTAATGCCTATTATATCACTGCTGGTGTGGTCAAATTTATACTGAAGCTAGGAATGCAGCTGGTGCATCATGAGCTTCAGATCTGCCTGGTGCCCACAGCAGGCTGTACAGTTCCATGTGAAAACCTGTGTTGGCATGGTTTTGCTACTAGCAGAACCCAAACCAGCTCAGATTATACCTACATGGGCTGTAGTCAGTCCTTTAAGTGCACTGTAGACATATCTTAAATCACTGTCTAAACCAAAGCCTCAAACAGGGCCAGATTTAAAATTACAATAAATAAAGGTATATTTGATTAGACTGAGATTATTTACAATACTCTCCACATCTGAGAATAGCTTTCATAAACACATTGCTCAAAAAGTAAATCACAAAATAAAGCTTTATATGTCAACTGCTGAAAATAACACAACTCATGAGAAAAAAAATTACCTGTCTTATCAATAAATGCTTTCTCTGGGTTCCTAAACTGTAAAAGTGAAGTTTCATTTTCTGGTACATAAATATAATAGGCTAGGTGCATTTTAAGAAATATCTTCATAAGTTTTCAGGAGAATGTTAAATTTAGTAATATTGCAATCAAACTTGTCAAAAGGAACTGCTAAAAACTCCTCTGTCTGTATTCACTAATCCTTAATTTCAAGCATATTTAAATGCATTCCTTGACAAGGCAGGGTGAAATCCTGACTCCACTGAAGTAAACAGAGGTTTTCCTCTTGATTTTCAGTGGGACCATGATTTGCCTTCAGCTCCCACAACTCTTCTTGCCAGAGTGGAGCTGAGAGCAACAAAGATCCTTTTTTCCGAGAGACTAACAGAATGTCAGTAAAGTTGTGTTATTCTTCATGCCAGTACCAAAATATCAGTGCTCTGATCTCACTGGGCTTACAAGGCAGGAATGTTTATGAGAGCATGAGAAAGGTGGAGACTTAGGCTGTTGCACTGCTGAGGAAGCCCTAAGATTTCTCAGCCTTTCGTACACGCATAACAGAATCAATGTCGATTGGGTTGGGCTTTTTGAGACTTCCTACATTAAAATGATAGTGATAGCGTTAGTAATAAGGGTTCCACTCAACTGGACACTATTAAACAGTGCTCCTGATAAGGATGCCAAAGATCAAAGATTCTGTTGAGTCTGTTTACCACAAAACATGCAAGGAGTATATCCAGATTTTAATCACCCTGAAAAATTTGGTTTTGACCTGTGACAGCAAAGAATATCATGGAATGACATAATAGTATAGACCCATTTTAAAATGAATTATAATTTTTTTCTTAAGAGCATTTTTCTAAATAGGAAATCACTGCTTTCAGGACAGTTCTATAGCTTCTACTCTCGAATAAGGGAGGGAGCAAATAAAATTTTCAGTAGAAGATTAGAATTTGTGTTCCCACACTAACCCTGTGACAATGTCTTTATTTTAAATATTAAAATGTATAGTATCTAGGTATACAGAAATAGAAAATATTGCACTGTGTCAAAGGACTGCTCATTTGACTTTTTTAGTTTTGGCTTGCATGACATCTTGCATTAGAGATACACATTTATATCAGCAATTACTGGGTTTCCACTGACAAGAAAGGTATTTACTACCATGAAGAACAGTTAAACAAAAATACTTTGGGATATTTTACTAAGAAATGGAAAATCAATGTATCCTTGATTTCCTATAAAAGTCTCTATTCTAATTACAGATTTTTAAATAATGCTGAGTTTACTACTGGAATGGACACATTGAAGGGAAAAAAATTTATTTAATTCCTTTTCTACAAAGAAAGTTTTTTTTTATTCTAGACAAACATTTCATTTTACATTTCTCATTGAGAAAAATACAGTTTAAATGTAAGGCCATAACAGCACATATGAAAAGCTACCAGAAATCTCCATCTGCATTATTTCTTCAAAATGTAACAAGCAGGAGATATTATGTAAAGCTGAAAGGTAGGATAATAGCAATTACTTGAACACAAGTTTTACATACATTTCTACTTACATCTTCAGCTTTTGAACCTTGCTCCTGCAAAGACTTCTGTAGTTCTTCAACCTGGGACTGTACTTCTAGCAGTCTCTGATTTACCAGCCTAGGAAACAGATAAAACTTTACTTTCCAGAAACAATGAATTACAACATGATGAAATCCAAGATGTTTAGTGTCCAGCATTATCAGGACATCTATGCAAGAGATACAACACTATTTCTTTATTCAAAATTGCACTGGGTTTATGTGAAAAGGTTTTGGTAGTGGGGAGAGGGGGGCTGCAGGGGTGGCATCTGTGAGAAGAAGCCAGGGGCTGTCCTGTGCTGGACACAGCCGGTTCCAGCTGGCTCTGCAACGGACCCACCACTGGTCAAAGCTGAGCCAATCAGAGAAACTGGTGACACCTCTGAGAAAACATATTTAAGAAAGGGCAAAACACTGCCTGGGAGTGAGGAGTTTTTGCGAATGCACCACCACAGGAGTGAGGAAAAAAGTGTGAGAAACAATCCTGCAGACACCAAGGTCAGAGAAGAAGGAGGGAGAGGAGGTGCTCCAGGTGTCAGAGCAGATATTCCCCGGCAGCTAGTGGAAAGGACGACAGTGGACCAGGTATTCCCTGCAGCATGTGGAGAGGACCCTGCAAGAGCAGATATCCACACTGCAGCCCATGGAGGACCCCATGACGGAGTAGGTGGATATTCCCTGAAGGACCTGTGGCACAGGAGACATGGGGAATGCAGGGTTGCATTCAGTCCATAACAGTTCCTCTCTGCTGCTCCTTCCTCCTGACACTTTTTCCCTGCTCCAGCATGAGTCCTTCCACAGGCTGCAGTCATAGAATCATAGAATACTTTGGGTTGGAAGGGACCTTTAAAGGTCATCTAGTCCAACCCCCCTGCAATGAGCAGGGACATCTTCAACTAGATCAGGTAGCTTAGAGCCCCATCCAACCTGACCTTGAATGTTTCCAGGGATGGGGCATCTACCACCTCTCTGGGCAACCTGTTCCAGTGTTTCACCACCCTCATCGTAAAGAATTTCTTCCTTATATCTAGTCTGAATCTACTCTCTTTTAGTTTAAAACCATTCCCCCTTGTCCTGTCGCAACAGGCCCTGCTAAAAAGTTTGTCCCCATCTTTCTTATAAGCCCCCTTTAAGTACTGAAAGGCTGCAATAAGGTCTCCCCGAAGCCTTCTCTTCTCCAGGCTGAACAACCCCAACTCTCTCAGCCTTTCTTCAGAGGAGAGGCGTTCCATCCCCCTGACCATTTTTGTGGCCCTCCTCTGGACCTGCTCCAACAGGTCCGTGTCTTTCTAGTGCTGGGGGCCCCAGAGCTGGACGCAGTACTCCAGGTGGGGTCTCACCAGAGCAGAGTAGAGGGGCAGAATCACCTCCCTCGACCTGCTGGCCACGCTTCTTTTGATGCAGCCCAGGATACGGTTGGCCTTCTGGGCTGCAAGCGCACATTGCCTGATCATGTCCAGCTTTTCATCCACCAGTATATCCCCAAGTCCTTCTCGGCAGGGCTGCTCTCAATCCCTTCATCCCCCAGCCTGTATTGATACTGGGGGCTGCCCCAACCCAGGTGCAGGACCTTGCACTTGGCCTTGTTGAACCTCATGAGGTTCACACAGGCCCACTTCTCGAGCTTGTCCAGGTCCCTCTGGATGGCATCCCGTCCCTCAGGTGTGTCAACCGCACCACTCAGCTTGGTGTCATCTGCAAACTTGCTGAGGGTGCACTCGATCCCACAGTCCTTCAGGAAAAATCTGCTCCAACATGGGTTCTCCACGGGCTGCAATTCCTTCAGGAAATATCCAACTCCTCCAGCATGATGTCCTCCATGGGCTGCAGGGGAATCTCTGCTCCGATGCCTGGAGCACCTCCTCCTTCTCTGACCTTGGTGTTCACATGCTGTTTCTCACTCTTTTTTCTCTCTTCCTCTGCGTGTCCAGCATTTTTGCCCTTTCTTAAATAAGTTTTCACAGAGGCACCACCAACTTTTCTGATTGGCTCAGCTTTGGCCTGTGGTGGGTCTGCTGCAGAGCCAGCTGGAACTGGCTGTGACTGGTCTAAGATTTTTTCTGCTGACTTCGTCCTCACTGATCACAGTATTCTGTGGATGAAGCAAGACACCTAAAACCTACTGCATACTACAGTAAGAGAAAATTCAGTATATAAAATGATGGAAAAGTTTTTATCACCCTAAACTTTCATAAATACTCAGTTTTACAAAATCTAGATCACCTTGACAGCAGCTCTGACACTTGTGAACATACTTTTAAAGAACAAAATAGGAAACAGAAGGGAAGATGGAAAATGTACAGGGAATGAATGGGTAGTAGGGAAGATAAGCGATTCCTTTTGTTACACTTGCTTTACAGAAGGAGAAGCTGAAGTAATACATGGTTCCTTTTGCGAGCCTTTGCGTCATTCCAATTGCAATCTATTACAGAATTCTTCAGCCCACACTGCAGGCTCCAGATACTGGAACAGCATTGAATGTCTGAGTAGACTCACAGGCTGGCTGAGATACTTTTTGATAGGGCTAACCACATTTTTTTACATAAGGAACTTGGCCCTGACAAGTCTGCTAAGACAGAAGTGTATGGCATTGTTAGGAAAGTCACTGGAACAGAGAACAAAACTTCCTTACCTGTTCTCTGTCTCCAATTCATTCTTCCGTAAATTTGTACCATCGAGCAAGTTCTGCAACAAGACGATCTTTTCATTGTCAGAACCTTCTTGGTTCAGCTTTAACATCTTGTTCTCATGCTGAAGGCGAAGGAGTTTCTCCCTAAACAAATAAAATCTACTAGAAGAAGCTTGGCATTCTCTATAAAGAATAAAACAGTTTACCATAGGATGTGTAAAGATAACACAAAGATCTTGACCAGTTTTAGAAACAGATGAAACTACAATTGACTCTTGATTTCCAAATTCAAACTTGATTAAAGAAGCTGCAATTGTACAAAACACAGAAGAGGAACATTGCCTGAGGGCCCTGATTAGATTTGAGAACAAGGTCAGACAAACTGATGGGTAGTAAGCAGAGCTGGGTATCAGGGTATCAAAGGATACAGGTTGTAAACTTAGCTATCAATAAACTGCATGAACCTGGGCGAGTCACTTCCCTCCTCTTGGTCTTCCCCCCCACAGCCCCCATGAACGTCACTGTATTGAGTCTGGCTGGGATGGAGTTAACTTTCTTCATACAAGCCCATATGGTGCTGTGTTTTGGATTTGTGGCTAAAACAGTGTTGATAACACACTAATATTTTGGCTATTGCTGGACAGTGCTTGCACAGAGTCAAGGTTTTCTTTTTTTCCCACTCTGCTCTAGCCCAGCGAGTAAGCTGGGGGTGGGCAAGAGGTTGGGAGAGGACACAGCTGGGACAGTTGACCTGAATTCGACAAAGGGATATTCTATACCATATAACATCATGATCAGCAATAAAAACTGGGGTAGAGGAAGAAGGGGGTGGGGTTTTTTTTTTTTTTTTTTGCTTCCAAGATGGCCATTGTTTGGAGACTGGCTGGGCATCAGTCTGCTTGTGGGAGGTGGTGAGTGATTGCCTTTGCACCACTTGGGTTTTTTTTTCCCCTCTTTCCTTCACCTATTAAACTGTCTTTATCTTGACCCATGAGTTTTCTTGCTTTTGCTTTTCCTATACTCTCCCCTGTCCTTTTGGGGCAGGGCAGGGGAGAGTGAGTGAGCAGCTGTGTGGGTGCTTAGCTGCTGCCCGGGGTCAACCCACAACAGTCACTTAACTTGTTTATTTAGAATAAGTCCAACCAACAGCCCATAGACTGAATCCACCTTGTGAAAGAAACACTTTCACCCAGTCTGCAATTTTTCTCTATGGGATGAGAAAAGATGGTTGAACAGAAAATCTTGTCTGAACAGCCAGATACTCTTTTTGCTAGCTTACAGTGGAGAGACCCAAACTCTGTTGTCATGGAGAAGATAGGAGAGCAGCAGTAGCTGTTCCTATGGGTGGGAGCCCCCTCCCACCAGCAACAGAGGCCGCCTGCAACCTTCACACTTCATTGGAAGCATTGGCAGCAGCCCAGCTCTGTAGATCAGGAAGAAGCAGTCTTCCCAGCTCAACCACTGCTACTGTCCATCTTTCTGAAGTAAGCAAGGAGGCCAAGTTTAGCACCTCCAGACAGCCAGCATAGATGTATGTTAGTCCGAAACCCAGCTTCTGGAGCTGCCGAAGGTAAAGAGGCAGCGAACTCTACATGGCCGTGCCTGGGTATTTACAGCATTTAGGATCCTGTTCTCTCCTATGCAAATCATTTGAATGTTCATGCAATAACCCCCTACTTTTGTAATACTGTCTCAAAGCATTACTTTCCTTCTCTGCTGCTAGAGAACAAAACTGAAAGGAACTACTCTTGTAGCAATGCACAGCAATGCAGCTGGAAGAGAAACAACTTGTTTCTGTTATTACTTACCTAGCAAGATATCCTTTAACTACTCTAAAAAGTTTCTCGAACCCATATGCAGCTATCCAAATGTTGAAATAGTTGTACCAACATTTGCAGAGGAAAAAATGAGCTCCTAAAGAGCTTGCAGACTTCTGAGATGTGAGTGCCCCTTCATGACTTCAAGTTACAGTGATACCAGGCACTCTGGCAAGGCTAAACACAGACTGCATTATCTTAAACCATAGTGATTTTCAGTCCTGTCCCTTCTCTTTCTTTCTAATAGTGCATGGCTGTTCTAATGCCATGATGCAAATGCATTTTAAAATCTATTCTTCATTTTGACAATTTTAATGTTTTTTCCCCATACAATAACAATATATCCCATTGTTACAAATATTTTGGTCTGTTAAAGCACATAAGAAGTTGCAATTGTATGAATTCTTTGCAGGAAGAGAAACCCAACTTGAGGATGAAGGGTTTCTTTGTTTCTCCTTTTGAAACAAGGCAAACTTGAGAGAGGTCAAGTGAATCTTGTCTATAAGCATAAAGGGTGCTGTTGTATGGAAATTCAAAGGGAAGGAGAAGAACAAACACAAATCTTAGAATTTTTCAAACACTGAAAACCAGATGGGAACGGTCATTTATGTGCACATTCTAAGGCTTAGGCAGAATAAAAATATGAGTTAACTTACTTGATTTCAGGAGTAACAATTTCCACTGCTAGACTGTCTGAAGGTTCATGGCTTCCCAGGGGCATCAGTGCTGTGTCAGGAAAAGAAAGAGATATAAAGTTTACCAGGAAGAACAGTAACTTTCTTTTAAAAGACCAGGAATAAACTTTGTTCTATAAGTTGATAGATTTAGAGTAATGCTCTTGAGTAACTGGGAAATAATACAAATGTCAGGCCTCTAGCAAGAAGGAAAGACAAACACAACACAATTTCGAGAACAATCACTGTTCCTATTTTCACCCATTCTGGAGAAGTGATTTTATGGTGGATGGTTTACTGATTGGTTTGTATAAGAATTAAAAAACTGTGCAACATAACACATGGAAATAAACTGCAGCACATGAACAATCATGTAGGCATCAGGAAATTGTTACATACTATTCTTTGGAGATGAGAGAGATGTTGAGCATGACTATTCAGAAATCAAATTCCTGGGGTAGGGAGAAACATTTTCTAAACACACCATATTTGGGAAGAGACTAAACATGAAAAATTTCAGTCAAACTGAAAGTTTCATGAATTCATAAGCATTTGAAAACAAAATAATACCTGTTGTGGTTTAACCCAGCAGGCAGCCAAACACTACACAGCCGCTTGCTCACTCCCCACCCCACCAAGTGGGATGGGGGAAAGAATAGGAGAAAGAAAAGTAAAATTTGTGGATTGAGATAAAGACCGTTTAATAGAACAGAAAAGGAAGGGAAAATAATAATAATAATAATGATGATAGAATATGCAAAATAAGTGATGCACAATGCAATTGCTCACCACCCGCCAACCGATGCCCAGCCAGTTCCCGAGCAGCAATTGTGCCCCCTGGCCAACTCCCCCAGTTTATATACTGAGCATGACATCATATGGTATGGAATACCCTGTTGGCTAGTTGGGTTAGCTGTCCTGGCTATGCTCCCTCCCACCTTCTTGTGCACCTGGCAGAGCATGGGAAGCTGAAAAGTCCTTGACTAGGGTAAATGCACTACTTAGCAACAACTAAACCATCAGCGTGTTATCAACATTCTTCTCATACTAAATCCAAAACACAGCACTATACCAGCTACTAGGAAGAAAATTAACTCTATCCCAGCCGAAACCAGGACAATACCAAAAGTGGGTTTTGAGTTTAGCTGAATTTTAGGTTTATTATCTGCTAAATAAAGACATATCCAGTATTCTCCGGAAGACCTCTGTGTACTTTAGAAAAGATATCTTTAATCTCCTTTTTTGTCTCTTACCTGTAGTGGTGAGTTGACCCTCCTGTGCTTGTATACATCGGAGCTCTTCAATAGTTTCTTTCAAAGAATCTCTTTCTGCTCTTAATCTCTGAATAATAGGAACAACAATAATATTAGTCTTGGCACTACAAATCCATCCTTAACACTAAGCAGATTGCCACAAGGCATAGCATCAACACTTAAAAAAGAATTTATATGCAACTCAAGAGATGATTTTTATGTCAAGGCATTTCAACATATTTCAGAATAGAATAAAGACCAACTACTTCCTGGAAACAGCAATTCTTTAAGAAGGTTTGCTGCTACATATTACACTTGTTGGGCTAAAGATATCAGAATATAAGCTTACAAAATCACAGAATCACAGAATCACAGAATGGTTGAGGTTGGAAGGGACCTCTAGAGGTCATCTGGTCCGATGCCCCTGATCAAGCAGGGCCACCTAGAGATGGTTGCCCAGGATCATGTCCAGACGGCTTTTGAACATATCCAAGTATGGAGATTACACAACCTCTCTGGGCAACCTGTTCCAGTGCTCAGTCACTCTCACAGTAATAAAGTGTTTCCTGATGTTCAGACAGAACCTCCTTTGTTTCCATTTGTGTCCATTGCCTCTTATCTTGTCAGTGTGTAGTCTAATCAAATAGTTAGCTTTTAGGTTATATTGACATTGTTTATCTGAGGGATTAGATGCACCAAGGATGGTGAATCCCAGGAAGGCCCTGGTGAGAAATGAAACAAGACATTATTCAACCTCTGTAGGGAGTTAACTGGGCATGGCCTTGGGGAAGAAAAATGCTAAGTCAGCCAAATAAGGGAGTACCAAGATAAGCACTAAGAGAACAGTAAAAGAAACAACTACTTGAACTACGGGTGAACTATCCTAATTAGCATGGTAAAAAACCCACCCACGGGCAGGAAAGCCCCCTGCCCAACAAAGACCCTTCCCCACTGAATACGTGCAGTAAAAAGAAAGGACACTGTGACTTTAAGTGCAGACGAGGCATACAAGAACCAATAGAAGTAAGGGTGACTAAGTGTAAATGTAAAAAGTACTAACTGTTGCTCTGAACGTATAAAATGCTTACCGTGTGTTAACTGAGCTGTGCTAGCTTTGTGGAGTTACCACCTAGCACCCATCTCTGCGCAGACATGAAAGAAACAAATATCTCGGCTCTGTGTGTGGGATTGGCTTATTGCACACCGGGTAACGAACCCCGCTTGAGGGACAATGACTGGGCGCCACAGAAAAGAGCCTGGCTCCATCCTCTTTGTACCCTCCAGTAGCTCCATATCTCTTTTGTATTGAGAAGCCCGGAACTGGCTATTATGAGCTTTACTAAGTTTGCAGGCTGGAAATGTGGAATTGGTTTTGCTTTCAACATGCATATTTTTAGTTTGGGTTCCCTGAGCTGAAAAGGGACTTCACAAATGAAAAGTCTTGTCCCCAACCTTTAACTATTCATGTGTGAGGTAGCTCTGTGAAGTGAAGAATCAAAAAATGTGATTTACACATCCTTCACTGTGACCCTTGGGTTCAGGAATGTATCCCAATATCTTACTGCATGTCAGAGAGCCTTCGTTGTCACCAGGTGCCATCTACTGCCAACTGAGACACTAGGGTTTCTGAGACTTCTGCACAGGGTTAGCACTGGAGTATGGGAGATTGTGCCCTTCAGCACCAGTAGCTGGAGGCCAGGCAGGATATCCCAAGGACATCTGAAGTGTCACTAGAGGCCTATATTTAAGCTACAGAATCCCACTCCAGAAGTTATTGGAAAACACTTCTATCTCCTCTGGCTTCCGTGATGCCAGTTCTTTATCTGACCTACACAAGGAAAATGAGAACCCATTCTGTTTCTCTCCATATATGGCAGAGGATTTGCTGGACGGTTAAAGCATTTCTTAAGGTGTTCCAGGGCCCTTGTTGCATCCTTGGGTGTGTGATGTCTTATTGTTATCTAGTTCCCTTAAATTATGTTTAACTCAAGTCAGATTAAGGTAAAAATGCAAACAGTTATTCATAACGCTTAAAATCACAGAATCACATAAAGGTTGAGGTTGGAAGGGACCTCTGGAGGTCATGCGGTCCAATGCCCCTGATCAAGCAGGGCCACCTAGAGACAGTTGCCCAGGACCATGTCCAGATGGCTTTTTAACATCTCCAAGCATGGAGATTACACAACCTCTCTGGGCAACCTGTTCCAGTGCTCAGTCACCCTCACAGTAAAAAAGTGTTTCCTGATGTCCAGATGGAACCTCCTGTGTTTCAGCTTGTGCCCATTGCCTCTTGTCCTGTCACTGGGCACCAGTGAAAAAGAGCCTGGCTCCACCTTGTTTTCACCCTCCCTTCAGGTATTTATATACATTGATGAGATCCCCCCCGAGCCTTCTCTTCTCTAGGCTAAACAGTCCCAGCTCTCTTGTGGCATCTGATAGATACATGCACAGCCTTTATCATAATAGGGCAGCCCTACCATCTCTCTCTCTCTCCATTGCACCTCTCTCCCTTGTCTCTCTCCATTGCCTCCCTTATATCTTCCTTCCGGCAACGATCACATGTCTGCTCACAATTCCCTTCACCTGTTTCTGCTCTTGAATCAGCTGGTGCTCATTAGGCCACCTCTTAATTCTTCTCCACATCTCCCCCTTTTTGTTTATGATTTTGTAGCATTGCCAAAGTCCTATCTTATCTTGGCTGAAACTCCCGATTCCAGAATTCTTCTCCACACTCTCTCAGCCTTTCCTCATAGGAGAGATGCTCCAGTCCCTTAATCATCTTCGTGGCCCTTCGTTGGACTGTCTCCAGTATGTCCATGTCTCTCTTGTACTGAGGAGCCTGGAACTGGACACAGGACTCCAGGCGTGGCCTCACCAGTGCTGAATAAAGAGGAAGGATCAGCTCCCTCAACCTGCTAGCAACACTCCTCCTAATGCAGCCCAGGATACCATTTACCCTTTTTGCTGCTGCCAGGTGCCCACTCTATCACTCCCCTCCTCAGCAAGACGGGGGGAAAAAATAAGATTAAAAAATCGTGGGTCGAGATAAAGGCAGTTTAATAAGAAAAGCAAAGGCCGCGCACGGAAGCAAAGGAAACAAACAAAAAAATTATTCTCTACTTCCCATCAGCAGGCAATGTCCAGCCACTTCCTGGGAAGTAGGGCCTCAGTATGCGTAGTGGTTGCTTCGGAAGACAAATGCCCCCTCCTCCTCCTCCTTTCCCTTAGCTTTTATTGCTGAGCTCAATGTCATATGGTATGGAATATCTCTTTGGTCAGTTTGGGTCAGCTGTCTCATCTATGTCCCCTCCCAACCTCTTGCCCACCCCCACTGGTCTTTGTGGGGGGAGTTTGGAGAGACAGCCTTGATGCTGTGGGAGCACTGCTCAGCAGTAGCCAAAGCATTGGTGTGTTATCAACACCGTTCTAGCTACAAATACAAAGCACAGCACTATGAGGGCTGCTATGGGGAAAGTTAACTCCATCCCAGCCAGACCCAATGCAGGCACATTGCTGGCTCATGTTCAACTTGGTGTCCACCAGGACCCCCAGGTCCTTTTCTGCCAAGCTGCTTTCCAGCTCGGTGGCCCCCAGCATGTACTGGTGCCTGGGGTTGTTCCTCCCCAGGTGCAGGGCTTTGCCCTTCCCCTTATTGAACTTCATGAGGTACCTGTCAGCCCATTTCTCCAGCCTGTCCAGGTCCCTCTGGATGATAGCACGACCCTCTGGTGTATCAGCCACTCCTCCTAGTTTTGTGTCACCAGCAAACTTGCTGAGGGTACACTCTGCCCCATCATCCAGATCATTAATGAAGATGTTGAACAGGACTGGACCCAGTATTGACCCCTGGGGTACACTGCTAGTCGCTGGTGTCCAACTAGACTTCGTACCACTGATCACCACCCTCTGGGCCCGGCCATTCAGCCAGTTTTCAATCCACCTCACTGTCTGCTCATCCAGCCCATACAGCTTCTCTAAGAGGATCTTATCTTATGGGAGACAGTGTCAAAAGCCTTCCTGAAGTCAAGGTAGTCAATATCCACTGCTCTCCCCTCATCCACCAGGCCAGTCATTTCATCACAGAAGTTTATCAAGTTGGTCAAGCATGACTTCCCCTTGGTGAATCCATGCTGGCTACTCCTGATGATTTTCTTGTCCTTCATGTGCCTGGAAATGGTTTCCAGGATTAGCTGCTCCATTAACTTCACAGGGATGGAGGTGAGGCTGACCAGCCCGTAGTTCCCTGCGTCCTCCTTCTTGCCCTTCTTGAAGATAGGAGTGTGTACTGGTTTTGGCTGGGCTACAGTTAATTTTCTTCATAGTAGCTTGTATGGTGCTGTGTTTTGGATTTATGACCGAAACAGTTTTGATAAATCCCCCATGTTTTAGTTTTTACTGAACAGTGCTTACACAGAGTCAAGACCTTTTCTGTTTCTCATACTACCCCGCCAGCAAGCAGACTGAGGGTGCACAAGAAGTTGGGAGGCGACACAGCTAGGACAGCTGATCCCAAATGACCAAAGGGATATTCCCTACCGTATGACATCATGCTCAGCAATAAAAGCTGTGGGGAAGGAGGAGGAAGGGGAGATCTTCGGAATTATGATGTTTGTCTTCCCAAGTAACCGTTATGCATGATGAAGCCCTGCTTTCCTGGAAACAGCTGAACATCTGCTTGCTGATGGGAAGTAGAGAATGAACTCCTTATTTTGCTTTGCTTGTGTGTGCAGCTTTTTCTTTCCCTATTAAACTGTCTTTATCTCAACCCACGCACTTTCTCTCTTTTACCCTTCTGATTCTCTTCCCCATCCCACTGCAGGGGGAGTAAGCAAGCAGCTGTGTGGTGCTTAGCTGCCTACCAAGGTTAACTCACAACAGAGTGACATTTGTTTTCCTCTAGTCCTCAGGCACCTCTCCCAGTCACCATGATCAATCAAAGATTATTGAGAATGGCTTCACAATGACATCTGCCATGTCCCTCAGCACCCATGGGTGCATCCCATCAGGGCCCATGGAATTATGTATGTCCAGTTTGCTTAAGTATTCCCTGACCTGAGCCTCTTCCGCCAAGGGTACGTCTTCCTTGCTCCCGATTTTCCCTCTGGTCTCTGGGAAATGGGATTCCTGAAGGCTGGTCTTGCCAAGAAAGACTGAGGCAAAGGCGGCATTCAGTACCTCAGCCTTTTTTCATGTCCTGTGTCACCAGGTCCCCCATCTCATTCAGCAGTGGGCCCACATTTTCCCTAGTCTTTCTTTTTTCACCTATGTACTTAGTGTAGCCCTTCTTGTTGCCTTTGACATCCCTTGCCAGATTCAATTCCATTTGGGCTTTGGCTTTCCTAACCTCATCCCTGCATGCTCAGAAAATGTCTCTATATTCCTCCCAGGTTACCTGTCCTTGCTTCCACCCTCTGTAGGCTTCCTTTTTGTGTTTTAGTTTGGCTAGGAGCTCCTTATTCATCCATGCAGGCCTCCTGGCATTTTTGCCTGACTTCCTACTTGTTGGAATGGAGCTCTCTTGAGCTTGGAGGAAGTGATCCTTTAAAATTAACCAGCTTTTTGGGCCTTTCTTCCCTCCAGGGCCTTATCCCGTGGGACTCTACCAAGCAGATCTTTGAAAAGGCCAAAGCCTGGTCTCCTGAAGTCCAGGGTTGCAATCTTGCTTTTTGCCCTGCTCCCTCCCCTCAGGAGCCTGAACTCCGCTATCTCATGGTCACTGAAGCCAAGGCTGCCTTTGACCTTCACATCCCCAACAAGCTCCTACTTGTGGTTGAATATGAGGTCCAGCAAAGCCCCTCTCCTCCTTGGCTCCTCTACCATTTGGAAGGGAAGTTGTCATCGATGCTCTTCAGGAACCTCCTGGATTGCTTCTGCCCTGCTGTGTTGTCCCTCCAGCAGATATCGATGTGGCTGAAGTCCCCCATGAGGACCAGGGCCTGCAAATGTGGGGCTACTTCAAGTAGTCTGTAGAAGGCCTCATTCACTTTTTCTTCCTGGTCAGGTGGCCTACAGCAGACACCCACTACAGTGTCACCCTTACCCACCTTCTCTATAATCCTTACCCATAAGCTCTCACATGGCTCCTCATCCATCCCCAGGCAGAGCTGCAAGCACTCCAGCTGCTCTCTCTTCCCAGCCTGTCCTTCCTGAAGAGCCTGTATCCCTCCATTGCAACACTCCAGTCATGGGAGCCATCCCACCACGTCTCCATGATCCCAACAAGATTGTAGCCATGCAACTACACACAGATCTCTTAACTCCTCATGTTTATTCCCTATGCCATGTGCATTAGTGTACAGGCACTTCAGAAAGGCATCCCAGCATGTTGACATCCTAGAAAGTGTTTGAGGGATTTCTCCATAATGGTGCCTTGTAGGCACTTACTTACTTGCTTACATAAAAGTGCTGGAGGTGAGCCCGCTTAAGACCCATTTTGTTGATTTCGTGTTCCGTTTCTGTCACAAATCAAGAAAATCATGACGCACACTTCAGATACCAGATAGCAAACAGCATGCACTGGGACAACTCACCTGTCTTCCTTTTCCACCCACACATAGTTGGCTCCAAGGGAAAAGCAAGTGAGCTAAGATACCATAGGCTACTTTTCCCTTACCAAGGTGTCATGGTTTAACCCGGCAGGCAGCCAAACACCACACAGCCACTTGCTCACTCCCCCCCACCACAGTGGGACGGGGAGAGAATCGGAAGGGTAAGAGTGAGAAAACTCGTGGGTTGAGATAAAGACAGTTTAATAGAACAGAAAAGGAAGGGAAAAAAAAATAATGATAGAATAAACAACATCAGCGATGCACAATGCAATTGCTCACCACCTGCACTGACCGATAACCAAGTAGCGATCAGTACTTCCTGGATCATGCCTACCATTCATATACTGAGTATGACGTCACATAGTATGGAATACCCCATTGGCCAGATGGGCCAGCTGTCCCGGTTATGCTCCCTCCCATGTGCTGAGCATGGGAAGCTGAAAAGTCCTTGACTAGCTGGGTACTTAGCAACAACTGAAAACATCAGTGTGTTATCAACATTCTTTTCATACTGAATCCAAAACACAGCACTAGGAAGAAATTTAACTCTATCCCAGCTGAAACCAGGACAGTATCCACCCCTTATTCTATACCATCTACATCAAGCCCAGGTCTCACATTTTCCAATACATTCCAATTAATCACCACCATTTTCCTGTCTTTTGAGATGTATATATACACACACACAGAGATATCATTCCCTTAGTCCATGGGCCATCCCTCTAAAATGTCCATTGAGTACATTCAGTCCATGACTTTGGGCTCCATCTGTCAGAACAGTCCTTCAGGGCAGGAGAGATGGTGTGTGGTGTTGGACTGTTGCATCCTGAAGCCAGTTCTGATTCCATTATCACTGCGCTCATCCGGTTCTATCATCGTTGCACTTTGCTTGGTTTCATCAGAGTTCATTCTTCATTAATCTGGGTGATTCTTACTGCAATACCATTGATAGCAACCATAGAAGTGATGATATACAATATCATATAACAATTAACATAATACGATTCAGTTCATCATACAATTCAGTTCATTGGCTATTTTCACCCAAAATCAAATCCCCTTGAGGTACACACCGGACTTCCCCATCCTTTCGCATTACCCACCAAGTGCACCCAGGTCCTTGAGCAAAAGCAATCCCACGGATGGGTTTTCCCTTGCCAGAGGCAGGAGTAACCCAGACTGTCTTCCCCAGCATATTTCTTATGTGCACGACAGGGAATTTATCCCCCTCTACATCCACCATCCATGAGTCAGTATAAAGATAAAGTACTGGCCATTTTTCTCGTTCAGCAATGTCCAAGGCCAGCTGGATGGCTTTCACCTCTGCAAACTGGCTCGATTCACCTTCTCCTTCAGTAGTTTCTGCAACTTGGCGTATAGGACTCCATACAGCAGCTTTCCACCTCCGATGCTTTCCCACAAGGCGACAGGACCCATCAGTGAACAGGGCATATTGCTTCTCATTTTCTGGTAGTTTGTTATACAGTGGGGCTTCTTCAGCACGCGTCACCTCCTCCTCTGGGGATATTCCAAAATCTTTGCCTTCTGGCCAGTTCGTGATCACTTCCAAGATTCCTGGGCGACTGGGGTTTCCTATTCGGGCCCGTTGTGTGATCAGTGCGACCCACTTACTCCACGTAGCATCGGTTGCATGATGTGTAGAGGGGACGCTCCCTTTGAACATCCAGCCCAGCACCGGCAGTCGGGGTGCCAGGAGGAGCTGTGCTTCAGTACCAACCACTTCCGAAGCAGCTCGAACCCCTTCATATGCTGCCAATATCTCCTTCTCAGTTGGAGTGTAGCGGGCCTCGGATCCTCTGTATCCCCGACTCCAGAACCCCAGGGGTCGACCTCGAGTCTCCCCCGGTGCTTTCTGCCAGAGGCTCCAGGTAGGGCCATTCTCCCCGGCTGCGGTGTAGAGCACATTCTTTACATCTTGTCCTGCCCGGACTGGCCCAAGGGCTACTGCCTGAACTATCTCCCGTTTAATTTGTTCAAAGTCTTGTCATTGCTCAGGGCCCCGTTATCCCAGCATTGGAGCAGCCAGGTAACAATATGCTCGCCTGGACAACGGCTGAAATCTTTCCGCAGCTCACTCAGGGATAGGGATCGGGTGGTTTCTGTCTCATTTATTTCTTCCTCTTCCTCCTCTCCTCCTCCTGATGGCCCTGCTTTTCCATCATGTCTTTCTAAACGACCTGACTTTAGCTTCCAAGATTTCCTTTTATGTATAGGGGCGACTGATACCAGCACAGGTTGGTCCTCTGGTTCAGCTGTAGTACCCGTCGTGGTGGTTGGAATAGCCGCAGTGCCTGTCCCGGGGGTTGGATTGGCCGCAGTGCCTGCCATTTTGTCATCAGATCTGGAGACCTTCCCTCCCCCTTGAGGGTTCTGAATAGTGTTGAACAGGGCTCGGTAGGCATGGGCCAGGCCCCAGCATGTTGCAGTGATCTGGGTCTCTCTGGAATTGCCAAGGTGACAGTATACTTTCTCCAAATATTTTACTAGTTTTTCAGGATTCTGCACTTGTTCAGGGGTGAAGCTCCAGAACAGTGGAGGTGACCACTGTCCTAGGTACTTGCCCATCCTATCCCACACACCCTGCCACTCATAACTATCCAGCCTTGGGGCAGATCTCTGGGTAGTATTCTTAAATAGTTGTTTAACCTTAAACAAGGCCTGAAACACATTCAGGAGTCATAGCAATAGGAACACGCTGGTTTGAACATCCCAAGGATATTCAAAATCCTCAAGAGCTATTGTAATCAGCCTGGAGGAGAAGGGGAAGGTGAAGGAAGCTGTCTCCCCTGTAAATTGGCTCTCCGAGGAGAAGAGGTAAAAAGTGTAATTACTAATAGTGTCCAAGTGATAGCTCCTGAAGAACAGGAATGACGTCAGTGCTGAGTACAATCCCATGACCAATAATTTTATCATACCATAAGCCAGTGTTACACAGTGTAGCAAAACGATAACCTTAATCCATCTCCCAGAGATGACAATCCCCACA
Source organism: Calonectris borealis (assembly GCF_964195595.1). Lineage (NCBI taxonomy): Eukaryota > Metazoa > Chordata > Aves > Procellariiformes > Procellariidae > Calonectris > Calonectris borealis. The sequence continues at coordinate 48,618,627 of NC_134351.1, read as the reverse complement.
TAAATACCGACAAACAGCAGTATATAGAGCCAGTAAGGTGCTACATACCAAAACTTCAAGAACAGATCCAACTACTCTGAGAGCAACTAAACCAACATGGTGAACAACGCCTACTAAACTGATATAATGAATGCTTATAACAATTTGTTTTAACCCGCTCGGGTCAGATGTGCTGTTTTCTCAACCCTTCGAGCCCCACGTTGGGCGCCAAAAAGGACTGTCGTGGTTTAACCTGGCAGGCAGCCAAATGCCACGCAGCCGCTCGCTCTCTCCCCCCCACAATAGTGGGATAGGGAGAGAATCGGAAGGGTAAGAGTGAGAAAAAAATCGTGGGTTGAGATAAACATAGTTTAATAGGACAGAAAAGGGAAAATAATAATAATAATACTAATAAAATATACAAAATGAGTGATGCACAATGCAATTGCTCACCACCCATGCTGACCGATAACCAAGTAGCGATCGCTACTTCCTGGATCACACCTACCATTCATATACTGAGCATGATGTCACATGGTATGGAATACCCCATTGGCCAGCTGGGCTAGCTGTCCTGGCTGTGTTCCCTCCTCCCAATCTTGGGAGGGTAGTAGCTTGGTAGCTTCCTGGAGGGTAGGTGTCCTTGACAAGATACTTAGCAACAACTGAAAACATCAGTGTGATATCAACATTCTTCTCATACTAATTCCAAAACACAGCACTAGGAAGAAATTTAACTCTATCCCAGTCGAAACCAGGACACCGATAACCAAGTAGTGTTCGCTACTTCCTGGAACACGCCTACCATTCATATACTGAACATGATGTCACATGGTATGGAATACCCCGTTAGCCAGCTGGGCTGGCTGTCCTGGCTATGCTCCCTTCCATGTGCTGAGCATGGGAAGCTGAAAAGTCCTTGACTAGCCAGGTACTTAGCAACAACTAAAACCATCAGTGTGTTATCAACATTCTTCTCATACTAAATCCAAAACACAGCACTAGGAAGAAATTTAACTCTATCCCAGCCGAAACCAGGACACAAGGAAATCAAGATTCAGTAGACAGGAGAAGGGAAATGTAAGGTAGCTGGGGGATATACAGAGTCAACACAACAGATGAACTACAGTAACTTGACACTGTTGCTTTTCCAACAATGGGAGGTTAGACATCAGTTCCACTTCTTCCTCCTGATCTGTGTCACCGGCTTTGCCATCATCTGAGCAAAGATTCCTTCAGACGTGGAAGGAAAGTAGTTGTTTCAGGCTCAGTCCAAAGACAACTGAAGAACAGTACTGGACCATCCTGGAGTGTAGATACGTTGATTCTTTTGTAGTGTCAGGCCTGTATGCTCCAATTTGCCAGTAAGGCAAAGGAAAAGAAGCTACAGGTAGCACCAGGTTAGTAGCTCAGAAGGATTCCAAGACTCCAACATAAGAGAAGAGGGTGACAATTCATGTAAAAATCAAAGCGATAGTCTGCTCTAGAACTAGGATGTGTCCCATGCCACTAAGAGTTCTAGGACAGCCCTTAGCTCTGTGTAGGTACAGAGTTGTGTTGGCTGGTAGATGCTCACACCAGACACAAGTCAACCCAAATGGATTCAGGACTTGTGATCCCTTTGGCAAACAGCACTTTGGTGAGGTTCATCAGGGGCTTGTGTTGTCTGAATCTTGCATGGTTAATTCTGGTTTAACTGTTGGTTCAACTTGAATATAGTGGGCATGCTGATTGTATGAACAGCCATTTCACAAACCCTTGGATTGGTTTTACCACTGCAGTAAAAAGAGCCACTCAGCAGGGAACACTGCAGAGTTTGATACTGGCAGCCAGAAAATACCTTGAAGTTGATTACTGGAAAGCAAGAATATTTTAAACCTGAAAGATCACAAGAGAAAGAGGCAGCTGAGAACTTGAAATGTCAGGTAGCAGAAAGAGAAGAGTTACAGGTACAGAAAAGTAGTACTTTGAGAACAGACAAAGCACTAGGGCTGCAATCAGTGGTAGAAGTGCTTGTGGCAGATACTGAAGAAAAAGTTAACTCATCAAATTGCATGGTGTCCTGGTTTCGGCTGGGATAGGGTTAAATTTTTTCCTAGTGCTGTGTTTTGGATTTAGTATGAGAAGAATGTTGATAACACACTGATGTTTTAGTTGTTGCTAAGTGCCCTCCTAGTCCAAGGACAGCTCCCATGCCTACTGACTGAGCTAGGTACACAAGATGGGAGGGAACATAATCAGGACAGCCAGCCCAGCTGGCTAATGGGGTATTCCATACCATGTGACGTCATGCTCAGTATATGAACGGTAGGCGTGATCCAGGAAGTACCGATTGCTACTTGGTTATCGGTCAGGGCAGGTGGTGAGCAATTGCATTGTGCATCACTCATTTTGTATATTCTATCATTATTTATTATTATTATTTTCCCTTCCCTGTTCTATTAAACTCTCTTTATCTCAACCCACGAGTTTTTCTCACTCTTACCCTTCCGATTCTCTCCCCATCCCACTGGGGGGGTGGGGGGAGTGAGCGAGCGGCTGCGTGGTATTTGGCTGCCTGCCAGGTTAAACCACGACAGTCCTTTTTGGCGCCCAACGTGGGGCTCGAAGGGTTGAGATAACGATAGATCTGACCAAAGTGTGTTAAGGCAAAATTGTTATAAGCATTCATTATGTTGATTGGTCACAATGTTGATGTATTGGCTGTCAAAGTTGTGGGGCTGGCTCTCAATGTTGGGTCATGTAATACCTTGCTTGCAGTATGTGTTCCCTTTTGTGCTGTTTATCATCAGTCGGAACTGGGCCAAGATTATAATTTTGCTGCTGTTTTATGAGGTGATAAAATCATTGGTCATAAGTCTAATCTGCTATCTGTACTCGGCACTGCCGTCATTTCTGTACCTCGGGAACCACCTCTTAGAAATTATTAGTAATTACACTTTTTTCTCGTCGGAGAATGAATTTAAGGGGGAGACAGGATGGGACACTTTCTCCCACTTGTTCACTTTCCCTTCCATATTGTCAGAAACTCCTTTTTCTTCTATCCTCTTCACAAAGATGTCCACAATATTCCCTGAGAATTTTGAATATCCTTGGGATGTTCAAACAAGCATGTTCATATTGCTATGTCTCCTGAATGTGGTTCAGGCCTTGTTTAGGGTTAAACAACTATTCAGGAATACTGTCCAGAGATCAACCCTCAGGAACAAGAAAAGAGGGAGGGCAAACGGTGTTGCCTCGTCAGGGCGGGCGGAGCGGCGAGTCCCAAGGGTGGCAGGCAGCGGGAGATCAACCCCGACAAGAGACACGGTAGCTACTCAAAACCCCACGACAGGCGCTGCAGCTACTTCAACCCCCACGACAACCCCTGTGGCTACTCAAACCCCGGCAACAGTCACCGTAGCTTCTCCAACACCTGCGACAGGCACTGCAGCCACTCAAACTCTGGCAACAGTCACTACAATTACTCCAACCCCCATGACAAGCACTGCAGCTACCGAAACCCTCACGACGGCTACTACAGCTGAACCAGAGGACCAACCTATGCTGGTATCGGTCGCCCCTATACATAAAAGGAAATCTTGGAAGCGAAAGTCAGGTCGTTTAGAAAGACATGATGGAAGAGCAGGGACATCACAAAGAGGGGAGGAGGAAGAGGAAGAACTCATAAACGAGACGGAAACCACCCGATCCCTATCCCTGAGTGAGTTGAGAGATATGCGGAAAGATTTCAGCCGTCGTCCAGGCGAGCATATTGTCACCTGGCTGCTCCGATGCTGGGATAATGGGGCCAGTAGCCTGGAATTAGAGGGGAAAGAAGCCAAACAGCTGGGATCCCTTGCTAGGGAAGGAGGCATTGACAAAGCAATTGGAAAAGGGACACAGGTCCCCAGTCTCTGGAGGCGACTCCTGTCAGGCGTGAAGGAAAGGTATCCCTTCAAGGAAGATGTTAAATATCGCCCAGGCAAATGGACCACTATGGAGAAAGGTATCCAGTACCTGAGAGAACTAGGCATGCTGGAGGTATTTATAGTGACCTGGACGATGACCAAACGCCCAAAGATCCAGATGAAGTCCAGTGCACGCGACCCATGTGGCGGAAATTAGTACGGAGCGCATGAGCGTCATATGCCAGTTCGCTGGCAATACTGTCCTGGGCAGAGGAAGAAGCACCAACGGTGGATGACGTGGTTGGCAGACTCCAGGAATACGAAGAAACTGTCTCCTCCTCCCTTGTCTCGGCTGTGGAGAAACTGTCCCAGGAGGTCCAGCAACTCGAAGACGATAGGTCCTATTCTCCACCTGTATGGACCAGTATCTCAGCCATTAGGAGTCAGCGTTCTTCTGCTCAAGAGAGAGGATATAGAAGGTACACACCCCGGGGCACCCTGTGGTTTTACCTGTGTGACCACGGAGAGGACATGAGGCAGTGGGATGGAAAACCTACCTTGACCCTAGAGGCACGGGTACGTGAGTTGCAAGGAAAAACAATGACACAAGGGGCTTCTCCCAGGAAAAATGCTGCTCCAGTTTTCAGGAAAACCCTGTCTCACGACGGTCCAGTTTCCAGTGAACAGTTCCCCAGAGAAAGCAGAAAGGCTGATCTTACTTTGGATTGTAACGAAGGAATTCATAACTCGTGTTTGCAAGAAATGAGAAGCAGATACTATGACCAGAACTACAGGGGCCCTGCCTCCAGCCAGGTGGAGGAAAGGGACAACCGGGTTTACCGGACTGTGTGGATTCGATGGCCTGGCACATCAGACCCACAGGAGTATAAGGCTCTCGTAGACACCGGTGCACAGTGTACCCTGATGCCATCAAGCTATAAAGGGGCAGAACCCATCTGTATTTCTGGAGTGACAGGGGGATCCCAAGAGTTAACTGTATTGGAGGCCGAAGTGAGCCTAACCGGGAATGAGTGGCAGAAGCACCCCATTGTGACTGGCCCAGAGGCTCCGTGCATCCTTGGCATAGACTACCTCAGGAGAGGGTATGTCAAGGACCCAAAAGGGTACCGGTGGGCTTTTGATATAGCTGCCCTGGAGGAAGAGGAAATTAAACAGCTGTCCACCTTGCCTGGTCTCTCGGAGGACCCTTCTGTTGTGGGGTTGTTGAGGGTTGAAGAACAACAAGTACCAATCGCTACCACAACAGTGCATCGGCGACAATATCGCACCAACCGAGATTCCCTGATCCCTATCCGTAAGCTGATTCGTCGACTGGAGAGCCAAGGAGTGATCAGCAAGACTCGCTCACCCTTTAACAGTCCCATATGGCCAGTGCGAAAGTCCAATGGAGAGTGGAGACTAACAGTAGACTATCGTGGCCTGAATGAAGTCACGCCGCCACTGAGTGCTGCCGTGCCAGACATGCTAGAACTCCAATACGAACTGGAGTCAAAGGCAGCCAAGTGGTACGCCATAAATGACATCGCTAATGCGTTCTTCTCAATCCCTTTGGCGGCAGAGTGCAGGCCACAGTTTGGTTTCACTTGGTGGGGCGTCCAGTACACCTGGAACCGACTGCCCCAGGGGTGGAAACACAGCCCTACCATTTGCCATGGACTGATCCACACCGCACTGGAACAGGGTGAGGCTCCGGAACACATGCAATACATTGATGACATCATCGTGTGGGGCAACACAGCACAAGAAGTTTTTGAGAAAGGGGAGAGAATAATTCAAATCCTTCTGAAGGCCGGTTTTGCCATAAAACAAAGTAAGGTCAAGGGACCTGCACAGGAGATCCAGTTTTTAGGAATAAAATGGCAAGATGGACGTCGTCAGATCCCAATGGATGTGATCAACAAAATAACAGCCATGTCCCCATCAACTAGCAAAAAGGAAACACAAGCTTTCTTAGGCGTTGTGGGCTTTTGGAGAATGCATATTCCAGATTACAGCCTGATTGTAAGCCCTCTCTATCAAGTGACTCAGAAGAAGAACGACTTCAGATGGGGCCCTGAGCAACAACAAAACTTTGAACAAATTAAACGGGAGATAGTTCATGCAGTAGCCCTTGGGCCAGTCCGGGCAGGACAAGATGTAGGGAATATGCTCTACACCGCAGCCGGGGAGAATGGCCCTACCTGGAGCCTCTGGCAGAAAGCACCAGGGGAGACTCGAGGTCGACCCCTGGGGTTTTAGAATCGGGGATACAGAGGATCCGAGGCCCGCTACACTCCAACTGAGAAGGAGATATTGGCAGCATATGAAGGGGTTCGAGCTGCTTCGGAAGTGGTTGGTACTGAAGCACAGCTCCTCCTGGCACCCCGACTGCCGGTGCTGGGCTGGATGTTCAAAGGGAGGGTCCCCTTATCACATCATGCAACCGATGCTACATGGAGTAAGTGGGTCGCGCTGATCACACAACGGGCCCGAATAGGAAACCCCAGTCGCCCAGGAATCTTGGAAGTGATCACGAACTGGCCAGAGGGCAAAGATTTTGGAATATCCCCAGAGGAGGAGGTGACGCGTGCTGAAGAAGCCCCACTGTATAACAAACTACCAGAAAATGAGAAGCAATATGCCCTGTTCACTGATGGGTCCTGTCGCCTTGTGGGAAGGCATCAGAGGTGGAAAGCTGCTGTATGGAGTCCTATACGCCAAGTTGCAGAAACTGCTGAAGGAGAAGGTGAATCGAGCCAGTTTGCAGAGGTGAAAGCCATCCAGCTGGCCTTGGACATTGCTGAACGAGAAAAATGGCCAGTACTTTATCTCTATGCTGACTCATGGATCGTGACAAATGCCCTGTCAGGGTGGTTGCAGCAATGGAAGCAGAACAACTGGCATCGCAGAGGTAAACCCATCTGGGCTGCCGCATTGTGGCAAGATATTGCTGCCCGGGTAGAGAACCTGGCTGTAAAAGTACGTCACATAGATGCTCACGTACCCAAGAGTCGTGCCACTGAGGAACATCAAAAGAACCAGCAGGTGGACCAGGCTGCTAAGATTGAAGTGGCTCAGGTGGATCTGGACTGGCAACATAAGGGTGAATTATTTATAGCTTGGTGGGCCCATGACACCTCGGGCCATCAAGGAAGAGATGCAACAAATAGATGGGCTCGTGATCGAGGGGTGGACTTGACCATGGACGCTATTGCACAGGTTATCCATGAATGTGAAACATGCACTGCAATCAAGCAAGGCAAGCGAGTAAAGCCTCTTTGGTATGGAGGACAATGGTTGAAATACAAATGTGGGGAGGCCTGGCAGATTGATTATATCACACTCCCACAAACCCTCCACGGCAAGCGCTATGTGCTCACCATGGTGGAAGTAACCACCGGATGGCTAGAAACATACCCTGTGCCCCATGCCACTGCCCGGAACACCATCCTGGGCCTTGAAAAGCAAGTCCTATGGCGACACGACACCCCAGAAAGAATTGAGTCAGACAACGGGACTCATTTCCGAAACACCCTCATAGACACCTGGGCCAAAGAGCATGGCATTGAGTGGGTCTATCACATCCCCTACCATGCACCAGCCTCTGGGAAAATCGAACGATACAACGGGCTGCTAAAGACTACGCTGAGAGCAATGGGTGGTGGGACATTCAAGCATCGGGATACACATTTAGCAAAAGCCACCTGGTTAGTCAACACCAGGGGATCTGCCAATCGAGCTGGCCCTGCCCAATCAAGACTCTTACGTACTGTAGATGGAGATAAAGTCCCTGTCGTGCACATAGGAAATATGCTGGGGAAGACAGTCTGGGTTACTCCTGCCTCTGGCAAGGGAAAACCCATCCGTGGGATTGCTTTTGCTCAAGGACCTGAGTGCACTTGGTGGGTGATGGGAAAGGATGGGGAAGTCCGGTGTGTACCTCAAGGGGATTTGATTTTGGGTGAAATAGCCAACTGAATTTTATTATGTCAGTTGTTATATGATATTGTATATCATCATTTCTATGGTTGCTATCAATGCTATAGCAGTGAAAATCACCCAGATTAACGAAGAATGAACTAACTCCGATGAAAACGAGCAAAGTGCAACGATGATAGAACTGGACAAGCGCAGCAATACTGAAATGAGAACTGGCTTCAGGATGCAACAGCGCAACACCACACACCATCTCTCCGGCCCAGAGAGATGGAGCCCAAAGTTGTGGACTAAATGAACTCAGTGGACATTTTAAAGGGATAGTCCATAGACTAAGGGAATGATATCTGTGTGTGCATATATATATATGGATATATAAAAAGAAAGATAGTGGTGATTAATTGAAATATATCAAAAAATGTGAGACCTAAGCATAACGTAAATGGTATGGAATAAGGGGTGGATACTGTCCTGGTTTCGGCTGGGATAGGGTTAAATTTCTTCCTAGTGCTGTGTTTTGGATTTAGTATGAGGAGAATGTTGATAACACACTGATGTTTTCAGTTGTTGCTAAGTGCCCTCCTAGTCCAAGGACAGCTCCCGTGCCTACTGACTGAGCTAGGTACACAAGATGGGAGGGAACATAATCAGGACAGCCAGTCCAGCTGGCTAATGGGGTATTCCATACCATGTGACGTCATGCTCAGTATATGAATGGTAGGCGTGATCCAGGAAGTACCGATTGCTATTTCGTTATCGGTCAGCGCGGGTGGTGAGCAATTGCATTGTGCATCACTCATTTTGTATATTCTATCATTATTTATTATTATTATTTTCCCTTTTCTGTTCTATTAAACTGTCTTTATCTCAACCCACGAGTTTTTCTCACTCTTACCCTTCCGATTCTCTCCCCGTCCCACTTAGGGGGGCGGGGGGAGTGAGTGAGCGGCTGCGTGGTATTTGGCTGCCTGCCAGATTAAACCATGACACTTGGGTATCTATCAGCCAACACAACATATATAGAAAATTCCAAGACAGATTATTTTTAAAGATATCAGTCACATACTATCATACTCTGACAGAACAGACACAAGGACAAAAATGAGTTCAACAGCTAACTCTAAAGTATAATTGACAAGATATCACAACGTAATTTGTTATCTGTGATGGGCAATTTTAGTCATAGAAGCATAGAATGGTTTGGGTTGGAAGGGACCTTTAAAGGTCACCTAGTCCAACCCCCCTGCAATGAGCAGGGACATCTTCAACTAGATCAGGTAGCTTAGAGCCCCATCCAACCTGACCTTGAACGCCTCCAGTGATGGGGCAGCCACAACTTCTCTGGGCAACCTGTTCCAGTGTCTCACCACCCTCATTGTAAAGAATTTCTTCCTTATGTCCAGTTTAATTCTACCCTCTTTTAGTTTAAAACCCTTGCCCCTTGTCCTGTTACTACGGGTCTTGGTAAAAAGTCTTTCTCCATCTTTCTTATAAAACCCCTTTCTATATTGAAAGGCCGCAGTAAGGTCTCCCCAGAGCCTTCTCTTCTCCAGGCTGAACAACCCCAACTCTCTCAGCTTTTCTTCAGAGGAGAGGTGTTCCAGTCCTCTGACCATTTTTGTGGCCCTCCTCTGGACCCGCTCCAACAGGTCCATGTCTTTCTTGTGCTGAGGACTCCAGAGCTGGACGCAGTACTCCAGGTGGGGTCTCACCAGAGCAGAGTAGAGGGGCAGAATCACCTCCCTTGACCTGCTGGCCATGCTGCTTTTGATGCAGCCCAGGATATGATTGGCTTTCTTGGATGCAAGTGCACAATGCTGGCTCACGTCCAGTTTTTCATCCACCAGTACCCCCAAGTCATTCTCGGCAGGGCTGCTCTCAATCCATTCATCACCCAGCCTGTATTCATGTTTGGGATTGCCCCGACCCAGGTGCAGGACCTTGCACTTGGCCTTGTTGAACCTCGTGAGGTTCCCATGGGCCCACTCCTTAAGCCTCTCAAGGTCCCTCTGGATGGCATCCCTTCCCTCTAGTGAATCAACTGCACCACTCAGCTTGGTGTCATCTGCAAACCTTCTGAGCGTGCACTCAATCCCAGTATCTATGTCACTGATGCCACATTAAGATGTGACAATCAAGAAACAGAAAGAATAATGGGATTGAGAAAGAATAATAGGTTAAGAATCACTAACCGAAACACTGAGAGACTACTTTAGCTATGATATAGTTTTTATAAGCAGCTATTCATTCAAAAGAATGCGTTAAAAACAAGCAACCCCAAAACAACTTTTCTTGCCAGGTGGCAAAACAGAAAACCATATCTGCAATGACTTGAAATGCAGGTCCTTCATACAAGATGAAAGGGTTTCCACCAAGCAACAGGTAAGCCAAAAATACAAACTTCCCCTGAAATCTGGGATGTGGGTGGGGGTGAGGGGAGAAAACACAACACAACCTGGTAAAAAACAGGAAAGAAAAGCAAAGCAAGAAATGAACAAGACTACTGTGAGCCATTCCAATTTGAAAGTGATGACAAGGACAAGTATCCATAGTATTTAGTAAATTTGGCAATGTACAGAAATCTAAGACCTATGAGCAGAATATAACTGAGAATTTTCAGCTCAAGTGCTAACTAAGTGCAAGACCTGGAAATTTATTAAAAGATTAGACAGGAAATAGGATATCTTTAGGAAAGTGTCTACAAAGATTCTGCTTGAAGGAAAGACAGACTTACACTTCAAATAAGCCTGAGCAATTGCTAACTGAGTGTGTTGGCCATGTTTCATGTGGTACTTTAAAGTGCCAATATACAGACTCCAAATATATCCACAAACAGAAACCAACTGGCAAAGAAACTAGAGTATGCCAGAGAAACATGGAGGATCATTCTTGGCAAGAGAGGGCAAGAGCAATCAACCTCAGTCTGGTAATAAACTGGTATCTATACTGCATATCCATGATGACACCAGAAACTAAATCAGTGATTAGTGATCACAAGAGAAAGGGGAAATCACAATAGAGGACACATCCTTCTACAAAATTCCTAAATCTCTTGCTACAGAGGCCTTGATTTCACAAAGAGAAACATGTAGATGCTACCTCAAGGAACATTACTTTGGAAAAAAAAACACTTCTGAGTTTAGTTCTAGGGAGATACCGCAAAAAAACTACTTCAAATAGTTTTTCAGAATACATTACAATTATCTTTGGCATTTATTTTCCTTTTCATGGTGAATGGTCAAGAAACAACTTCAGACACTATATGTGAGGGCTTTTCCTCTTGAAAATCTGTTGCATATATTTTAATACAGTCACTTTATCTCATGGAATATAAACATTAAGTCTAAAAATGTATTTGTACACATACATTAGAAATTTTTAAGTGGAAAATAAGACTTATGAATTCAAAAAGCTCAACGTAAAAGCTTTTTTTGATAACCATAGCTCTGTGTAATAAAGGAAAAATGGTTGCTTTCACTACTACTAGAAAAATAATATAATGAAACTTACATCTTTTTCTTTTTGGAGGCTGTCTACTTTTTCTTTCAACCATTTGCATTCATAATCTAGTTTATCAGCTTTCTTGGATTCTTCAGATAATCTGTTTTGTAATTCCACTGCCTGTGAGAGCAAGAAGCAGTAATTTGTCTGCAATTATTAACATTAAAAGAAAACATATGAAAGAAAGTAGTTAATGACCATGCGCCATGAGACAAATAAGTGAAATATTTACCTACAGGACAGTCTAAAATTCTTTTTCATCAATTGTTATATGTTTCAGTATAACCAAAAGAATGCAAATACTAGGCCTTAGCACAAATAAAAGAAACAACAAAAACATGTAAAGTATCTTTAAAAATTTACATACAAGTGAGATTTTCAGGAAAAGCTGTATAATCCTATGAACCAAAGAGTTTAGGAATAGTAGAATAATCCTCCTACTTTCAGAGAAGCCATGGAAAAGAAAAAACTCAAGAAACCTTTTGTCATCTCTTTTTCTACAAACCTCACTCAGAAGTCAGGCACCAGTTCATGCAATTAGGTAAATTTTCTTGTGCTTAGACATTTTTTATTGTTTATTAATACACAAACATGAAAATTCAGCTGCAGGCTCATTATCAGTTTTCTTTATTTCAAGGGGCAATATGTTCCTAACAAAATCTCGTAGATATTTTTCAAGCTGTAAGTTAGCAAAGAGCTTTTAAAACTAAAAAAGGAGAAGTTTAAAAGCTTAGCAGAAAAGATCAGTGAGCACAAGACAACTCAGCAAAGTTCTCAGTCTTTACTAGTGTAGACTCAATCCCAGAATGTTAATAACATAACACAGAGTGTGAAAGCAGTAAACAGAGTAAAGACTGACTGGCAAACACATAAGCTGAATGAAAACTCAGCTGAAGATATATAATTAATTCTTATAGCAGGACACAGAGTTAGGACTCCTGGAAACTAATTTGTTTGTGACATTTCATATTTATACTTTCTTCATTCATGTTTTGGTCTTAAAGGTGTATTCAAGAGGAGCCCAACTTCATAGACATTGAAAGCAAACAGACTGTGTGATTGTTCTGAGACAGTATGGTTAAAGTGAAAGAAACTCAGGTCTGCCAGATTAGAGGCCTGGGCTTTATTCCAGTCTCAGCCAGCAGTAAAGTTCTATACAACACAACAGCTCCTCAGTTGTAAAATCTCATCCATAAAACATCGGGAATGAGGGAGAAGAAGAGATATTCTTTGCAGATGCACAGCTTAGACAAAAAGAACAAAGTTTCCCCTTTCAAAATCTGCATCATCATTGAAATAAGCATGATCAGATGCAAACATCAGGGATAACACAACTGTAATGGGTGCTCTGTTATTCGGAGGAATTATTCCTTTTATGAGCAAATGAGATATTAATGGTGTGTGAAAGAGTGTCTCCTTCTATATTTCCTTTTCCCTTTGATTATATGTTACTTCAGCCTTTTTCTTATCCAAGTTCTGTTTTTTCTGGTGGAATTAATTGGACTATAATACCAACCAGCCCAGGGAGGTGCAAGCTAATTGCCCTACTTATCAAGATGGCCAAATGCAGGGAAACAGCTTTCAAGTTTGAGGGATGCACATGACTCCAGGGCTTGCAATGTTCTTGGTGCCTGTTTTTGTATCTTTTTAAATTCTGCTGTGGATTGACATGTAGGGACACCTGTAGTGTGACCATTCAAGGTTAAGGGAAGTCAGAATAAAGACAAGGCACTGTTCACATAAATTGAGCTCAAGCTGGCCCTGCAAAAAGGATCTCAGAATGATGGCAGGTCAATGTACTGTAGATGCAAAAAGTAAATATGCACATGTCCTCCACTTTTATAGAAATAGTCACATCCCTTTCAGTGGAACAGGAAAATAAACAGATGTTCTCCACTCCTGAGGGTTCTGGTGATACTCAAAGTGCTTTTCTTGATGCATATATGCAACAAGGATGATATAGAGGAAGAAGGATGTATACTTTCTAGCCACAGATGGACAAATTCAGGTTAGAAACTTAAAGAAAAAAATCTTACTTAACCACTCGAATAACTTACCAAGGCTATGGTGGATTCCCCACTGTTGGAAATTTTCAAGTGAAGAGTGGATGCTTTTTCTGAGAAAGAAGCTCTAATTCTAGCCCCACTACTGAACTTGAATTAGGAATAATTTGATAAACCTGTTACTTTTTGAGAGGTAAGACTGTTCATTGACAAAAGTAACACAAATTTGACATAATGACCAATAAGCAATGAAGGGAGGGAGGGAGAAAGAAAGAAGTATTTACAAAAGAAGCAAACACAAGGAGCTGTTTTTGTTTGTTTTTTACTTTGAGGTATAAGCCACGTTGCAAAGAAGAAATGTTGAGAAATGCAGAGAATTATTGCACTGATGATGTTCTCACCTGTCTCTTGTATGTCTCCAGCTGGCTACGTGCTGCATTGGCTTTCCTTAGTTCTTCCTCCAGGCTCACAGTGTTTTGCATGTACACCGTATTCTTCTCTTCTAATAGTTTCACTTGCCGCCGCAAATCACCCAGGTCTTCCAGTTTCTTTTTGTATGACTCTACCTGGCTTTCTAACTTGGCCACTTTATCAGAAGAATGCCTGGGAAGACAAGAGATTGAACATTTGTATCAAATCTGTACTTGGAAGACTAGAAATCAATGTAGAAAACATTCCCAGACATCAAGGGAGCACAAGAACACAAACATCCTCACACACTACTAAATGTCTTGGTTTTCAAGTTGTCTGCTCCCCCCCATTAGTTGACACAAAGTGCTGTTATCAGAAGTGCTTTTGAATGGCATAATTCTTCCTATAATTTCCTTATCTGCTTCCAATATTAATTAAAAAATAAATTGTTAACATTCCTACAATTCCAACTTATTTCCTTCCAACTCTAAATTCATCCTCAAAAGCCACTGCTTTACCAGAGTAAAAGTAATATTTTCTGCCCTTCACTTTTTTTTTTTTTTTAAGATAACCAGGGATAAACGTGTTCTGAAAAAGGAAATGGCAAATTTATGCTAACAGCTATTATATCCATTTCCCAAGCAGTCATACGGGATTACCATAATAGTTTTGGAGTCTGAATCCTTTTTAACAAAAATGCAAGACAGAGCTCAGTTTATAATACATTCAAACAGAGTTTTCTCAATATTGGATCATTACTTTAAATTGTAACCAACTCCTAAGTAATTCACAGCTTGATTGAAAACAAACAACATTAGGAAAATATCCTCTAATTTGAAAGTTTTCACAAAAATTTCAAACACCCAAAACCTGTAAGCTAACAATAACAAATGAATCCCCATAGCCATACTCAACAGTGTGAAACTGGAATGAATTCAGCTGAACTGAACTTTTTGGTACTTAGTAATCTGATGTCAGACTGCTTGACACACAAGTTAGAACCATCACTTTGATGGCCACAGAATGGCTTTTACTTACTTGCTTAAGAAGTGTTTTAATACATATCCATCCTTAAAACTATTACACCAAAAGCTAATGAAGACTAAATTTAATTATATGAATTTTACTGTGGATTAAAACTATTTATATATTCTAAAAAAGCAAAAACAACCCAAAGCTAATGGAACATAGTTTACCTGAGTACATCTATTTCATCCTTCAAAGACTGAGCCTCTTCTGCTAATGTACTAAGCTCTTCAGTCTGTTGTCTCAGTTCTGCAATTTCCTTTTCTAGTTCTTCACAACGTATGCGATAGTCATCTTTGGCAGCTTCTAACCTGTACAATGGAAGTAAAACAGGACGACATGGTTGAGAGCCTCTGGGTAAGGATTAGGGGAAAAAGCTAATAAAGCAGATGTTGTTGTGGGAGTTGACTATAGATCACCCAGCCAGGCCGATGACACCGATGTATTATTCTATAAGGAATTAAGGGAAATCTCTAGATCAGTTGCCCTTGTTCTTGTGGGTGACTTCAACTTCCCAGATGTTAACTGGGACTATCATACAGCAGGCATGAACAGGTCCAGGAAATTCCTGAAGCACGTTGAAGATAACTTTTTGATACAGGTACTAAGGGAGCCGACTAGGAAAGGTGCCCTCCTAGATCTGTTGTTTGTAAATAGAGACGGTCTCGTGGGTGATGTGATGATTGGTGGCTGTCTTGGCCACAGTGATCATGAAATGGTTGAGTTTAAAAACTTTGGTGATATGAGAAAAACTGTTAGCAGAGCTACTACCCTGGATTTGGGGAGAGCAGACTTTAGGCTGCCCAAGGAACTAGTTAGTAAGGTCCCCTGGGAGTCTGCTTTCAAGGGTATTGGGGTCCATAAATGCTGGTCACTTTTTAAGAGCCATCTTTTAAGAGGGCAGGAGCAGGCAATTCCAAAGCGTCAGAAGTCAAGCAAGTGGGGCAGAAGGCTGGCTTGGATGAGCAGGGATCTCCTTCTGGAACTTAAGAGGAAAAAGAAAACGTATGGACTTTGGAAGCAAGGTTAGGCTACACAGAAGGACTACAGAGATCTGTTTGTCACTGTGGGGAGAAAATTCGTACAACCAAAGCTCAACTGGAGTTGAAGCTGGCCAGTACTGTGGTGGATAAAAAAAAAAGGCTTTTTTAAGTATGCTAACAGCAAAAGGAGGACTGAAGAAAATAGTGGTCTGTTACTTGATGAGGTTGGTCACCTCACAAATAGGGACATAGACAAAGCAGAGATGTTTAATGCCGCCTTTGCCTCTGTCTTTAACACCGAAGATGGGCCCTGGGACCCCCGGAGCCCTGGGTTGGAGGACTGCAACTTGGGGAGTGAAGCTCCCAGTTGACTTTGAACTTGTACAGGATTTGCTGCTGCAATTGAATGCACATAAGTCTATGGGGCCCAATGGGATTCATCCCAGGATACTGAAAGAGTTGGCCGATGTTATTGAGACCTCTCTCAGTTATTTATCAATGGTCTTGGGAATCTGGAGAGGTCCCAGTCGACTGGAAGCTAGCAAATTTGTCACGATTTTCAAGAAGGGTAAGAAGGAAGACCCTGGTAATTACAGGCCTGTCAGTCTCACTTCAGTGCCTGGTAAAATTATGGAGAAGGTTATTCTGGGGGTTATTGAAAAACACTTGAAAGACAATGCAGTCATCGGTAAAAGCCAACCTGGGTTTATGAAGGGAAAGTCATGCCTTATTAACTTAATATCCTTTTATGACAAGGTTACCTGCCTAGTAGACAAAGGGAAGGCAGTGGATGTGGGGTTTTTTTTACTTATTTTAGCAAAGCTTTTGATACTGTCTCTCACAGTATCCTTCTGGACAAAATGTCCAGCATACAGCTAGATATGTACACAAGACGATGGGTGAACAATTGGTTGAAGGGTCAGGCTCAAAGAGTTGTAGTAAATGGGGTAACATCTGGCTGGCAGCCAGCCACTAGTGGTGTTCCCCAGGGCTCAATTTTAGGGGCAGTTCTCTTCAATGTTTTTATCAATGACCTGGACACAGGAGTTGAGTGCACACTAAGTAAGTTTGCTGACGATATTAAATTAGGAGGAGCCACTGATTGCCTCAAGGGTAGAGACGCCTTACAGAGAGATCTTGATAGATTAGAGTGCTGGGCAATCACCATCCTCATGAAATTTAACAAGGACAAATGCTGGATTCTGCACCTGGGACAGTGTAATCCTGGATGTATGTATAGATTGGAGAACAAGAGGCTGGAGTACAGCCCTGCAGAAAGGGATCTGGGGGTTTTGGTTGATGGCAAGCTCAATATGAATCAACAGTGTGCCCTGGCAGCCAAAAGGGCCAACCGTATCCTGGGGTGCATAAAGCACAGCATAGCTAGCCAGTCGAAAGAAGCGATTGTCCCACTATACTCAGCATTGGTGCGGCCTCACCTTGAATACTGTGTGCAGTTTTGGGCTCCACAATATAAGAAGGATATAAAAATATTACAGTGCGTCCAAAGGAGGGCACCAAAGATGGTGAAAGGACTAGAGGGCATGACTTATGAGGAGCGGCTGAGGATATTAGGTTTGCTCAGCTTAGAGAAGACGACACTGAGGGGTGATCTCATTGCTGTCTACAACTTCCTTGTGAGGGGGAGCGGAGAGGGAGGTACTGATCTTTTCTCTCTGGTGTCCAGTGATAGGACATGAGGGAACGGCTTAAAGCTGCATCAGGGGAAGTTAAGATTAGATATTAGGAAAAACTTCTTCACCGAGACAGTGGTCAAGCACTGGAACAAGCTCCCCAGGGAAGTGGTCATGGCCCCAAGCCTGTCGGTGTTCAAGAAGAGTTTGGACATCACTGTTAGATATATGGTTTAACTTTTAGGTCGCCCTGTGTAGAGTCAGGAGTTGGACTCGATGATCCTCGTGGGTCCCTTCTAACTCAGGATATTCTATGATTCTCACCTTGAGCCATTATTAACTTTCTTCATGATCATCATCCTCTCTAGAAACACCAGAAACAAAGCCTTCTGATGCACAATGAAAAGGAAACAACAGTCCAATGTGCAACACCACACAGAATGGAGTTTTGCTCTCAAATGCCTCGCTTATTCAAAAACATAGAAGCACATCACTTTTCTGATGCTTCCAATTCAATTATAATGTTTCTACTTTGAAATATCACAAGGAAATGTGTGTATCAACTGTGCTGGAAAGAAAAAAATCTGAGATTTCTCTATGATAACATTGGAAGTTCTTGCAGAAGTTTTCACTTCCCCCCCCCCTTTTGGGGCACAGAAAGTTTGAACATGAAAACTTTATCCTAGGGTTTATCCCAGGATTTTATCCAGCTGTCCAACTCCCTTATACTGTCATCAATGTTGGCAGCCAGACCTGCTCTTCAGATGTTTTGAATGCTGTAGCTCTCACTTAATTTTTATTTTTAGATGCTATGCCTGTTCAGTGCCTCTGAAAAACCAAGTATTTTGACTAGCATGTGAAGAGCACAGAACAAAGTCTCTGGTATGACAAACTCTCATCAATATATGTAGGAAAAGTTGCATGAAGTTGGCAGTGAGTGAAGGGAATAATCAAGAGAAACTTTGACAAAACATGGTGAATGAGTGGAGAAGACAACTTGGTAGCACAGAGTGCAAAGTGCCATTGTGAATTTGATCCAAAAATAAAATAAAAAATTAATAAAGATACCCATAAAAGGGGATGCAGTCAAGAAAGAGGTATAGCAGCAGTTAATTCAAGGAGTCCAGTGTCCTGGTATCAGCTGAGATAGAGTTAATTTTCTTCCTAGTAGCTGGTATAGCGCTGTGTTTTGGATTTAGTATGAGAAGAATGTTGATAACACGCTGATGTTTTAGTTGTTGCTAAGTAGTGTTTACACAAAGTCAAGGACTTTTCAGCTTCCCATGCTCTGCCAGGTGCACAAGAAGCCGGGAGGGAGCACAGCCAGGACAGCTGACCCAACTGACCAACGGGGTATTCCATACCATATGACGTCATGCTCAGTATATAAAGTGGGAGGAGTTGGCCGGGGGGTGGCAATAGCTGCTCAGGGACTGGCTGGGCATCGGTCGGCGGGTGGTGAACAATTGCATTGTGCATCACTTAGTTTGTATATTCTGTCATCATTATTATCATTATTATTTTCCCTTCCTTTCCTGTTCTATTAAACTGTCTTTATCTCAATCCATGAATTTTACTTTTTTTTTTTTGATTCTCTCCCCCATCCCACTTGGTGAGGGGGGAGTTAGCAAGCGGCTGTGTGGTGTTTAGTTGCTGTCTAGGGTTAAACCACGACATCCAGTTAATTCAAGCAGTTAATTCAAGGAGAATGGAGACAAAATGGTCAATGGGAGCCTTAAGCTGAAAAATACATAGGTTTCAATGATAGACTAGAACAGTCAAAGGACACAGAAGGTTGAGAAAACAGCTGCTGCACCATGCTGCATATCAACAAAGCTGTACCTAGTAGACCTGTTTGGTCTACTAGAGCTGGAAGAATAAAAAGACAGACAAGTTGTCATTAGAAATCACACAGGGAGAATGCAGAGAAAGGAGATAAAGGAGCACTGAAAGACAGATGTCCTGGTTTTGGCTGGGATAGAGTTAAATTTCTTCCTAGTGCTGTGTTCTGGATTTAGTATGAGAAGAATGTTGATAACACACTGATGTTTTCAGTTGTTGCTAAGTACCCTGTCAAGGACAGCTTCCGTGCTACCAAGCAGAGACTGGGAGGGAGCACAGCCAGGACAGCTGGCCCAGCTGGCCAACGGGGTATTCTATACCATGTGACGTCATGCTCAGTATATGAATGGTAGGCGTTGTCCTGGTTTTGGCTGGGATGGAGTTGATTTTCTTCCTATTAACTGGTATAGTGCTGTGTTTTGGATGTAGTGTGAGAATAATGTTGATGACACGCTGATGTTTTGGTTGTTGCTAGGTATTGTTTACGCTAGTCAAGGACTTTTCATCTTCCCATGCCCTGCCAGATGTGCAGGGGGCTGGGAGGGAGTGTGGCCAGGGCGGCTGGCCCAGCTGGCCAATAGGCTATTCCATACCATATGACGTCATGCTCAGCATATAAGGCTGGGTGAAGAAGAAGGAGGGGGCGTTCGGAGTGATGGCGTGTGTCTTCCCAAGTAACCGTTACGCGTGATGGAGCCCTTCTTTCCTGGCGATGGCTGAACACCTGCCTGCCGATGGGAAGTGGTGAATGAATTCCTTGTTTTGCTTTGCTTGCGTGCGCGGCTTTTGCTTTCCCTATTAAACTGTCTTTATCTCAACCCACGAGTTTTTCTCACTCTTACCCTTCCGATTCTCTCCCTGTCCCGCTGGGGGTGGGGGGAGTGAGTGAACGGCTGCGTGGTATTTGGCTGCTGCCAGGTTAAACCACGACAGGCGTGATCCAGGAAGTACCGATCGCTACTTGGTTATCGGTCAGTGTGGGCGGTGAGCAATTGCATTGTGCATCACTCATTTTGTATATTCTATCATTATTATTATTATTTTCCCTTTTCTGTTCTATTAAACTGTCTTTATCTCAACCCACGAGTTTTTCTCACTCTTACCCTTCCGATTCTCTCCCTGTCCCACTTGGGGTGGGTGGGAGAGTGAGCGAGCAGCTGAGTGGTATTTGGCTGCCTGCCAGGTTAAACCATGACAACAGATCCAGTGGACAGATGAGAAAGGTTTCAAAGAGTCTCCAAAACTTTGATGTAAAGAGCATAGAGGAAGGTGGAATGACCACTGTTACAGGCAGTGCAGAAATTAAAGCAGGGGGGTGGGGGAGAGAAGAAGAGAGAGAGAAAACCTGTTTAGTATAAACAGAAAGTGACAATCAGATTGTGGTAGGAATTGTTCCAGATAATTAAGAAAAATATCCTAAGATGAGTTATAAGGGCAATTTAGAGAAACATGAATATACTATTTCTTTACAGTGTAGCTATATAGAGACAAGGAAAACGTTCATTAGCTGGAATGAAAGATGGAGAAGCACAGACTGTTTTTCAAGAAACAAAAGGGAGGGGGTCATATGTGTACACAAAGTGAGAAGAACTAAGAGAGAGGAAGGAAGCTTGGCAAGAGAAAGTAGAAGGATGGGAAAACACATGCACAAAAGGTAATAAAAGGTTACAGGAAAGTTGACATCAGAATTACAGAAGGGTGTAGGAAAAGAGGGCAGAAAAGAAAAAGCAAAAGTGTAGGGAGATGTATTGGGTGTACATGGCAAGGTTTCAGTAGCATTGTGGGGGGTCAGGGGTGGCCTCAGTGAGAAGAGGTAAGGGGCTACCCTGTGCCAGACAAAGCCGGTTCCAGCCGGCTCCATCAACAGACCGACCGCAGGCCAAAGCTGAGCCAATTAGAGAAGGTGGTGATGCCTTTGTGAAAACATATTTAAGAAAGGGCAAAACACCACAGAGGCAGAGAGGAGTGAGGGGGAAAGTGTGAGAAACAACAGTGCGAACACCAAGGTAAGAGAAGAAGGAGGGGGAGGAGGTGCTCCAGGCACCAGAGCAGATATTCCCCTGTAGCCCGTGGGAGAGACCATGGTGGAGCAAATATCCACACTGCAGCCCGTGGAGGGCCCCATGCTGGAAGCAGGTGGGTATTTCCTGAAGGAACTGCAGCCTGTGGAGAGCCCATACTGGAGTAGTTTCTCCTGAAAAGAACTGCGGCCTGTGGAGAACCCACGCTGGAGCAGTTCATGAAGGACTGCAGCCCATAGGAAGGACCCACGCTGGAGCAGGGGAAGAGTGTGAGGAGGAAGGAGTGGCAGAGAGGAACTGTTATGGACCGACCACAACCCCCCATTCCCCATCCCCCTTGCACCACTCAGGGTGTGGGGGGAGGTAAGAAGAGTCAGGAATGAAGGAGAGAAGTTGAGCCTGGGAAAAAGTGGGTGTGGGGGGAAGGTGTTTTAATTTTTGGTTTTGTTTCTCACCATCCAAATCTATTTTAATTGGCAACATTAAATTAATTTTCCCCAAGTCAAGTCTGTTTTGCTCATGATGGTAAGTGATAAGTGATCTCCCTGTCTTTATCTCAATCCACGAGCTTTTTCATCTTATGTTCTCCACCTGTCCTGTTGGAGAGAGGGAGTGAGAAAGCAGCTGGGTGGGCATCTGGCAGCTGGCCAAGGTTGACCCACCACAGGAGACACTCTAGTTTCAATCAGAGGAGAGGGAAAATAGAGGAACAAGAATGAGAAGGTGAGGGTGAAAGGGATCCGCTTCTCTCAGCATCAGCGTTGACTTATGCAGGCTGAAAGTGAGGGTGAATAGGGAGTGCTTAGAGTTAAATGTGGAAAAATATTTCCTTGTGTTAGAGGAAACACAGAGGGGGAATAGAGGTCACTTGAGTATTAAGTGATGTAAAGAGTGGCCACCACCTCCAGCAGCTCCAGCCCAGGATTTCCACTGTAGCCCAGTCAGGTGCACCACAGGCCTGGCACCTACACCCCCGGTCTGACTCCAGTAGCTGACCGCAAATCCACCCATGCTTATCTCCCCAGTAGCTGGCACCTAGTCCTTGCAGTCCTCACACACGTGCACACACATACCCACAATTGCACTGGTCCCTTCCAGTAGCTGGTTTTTGGGACACACGTTGTTCCCACCCCAGTGGCTGACGGGTGAGACCCCCACCCGCTACAGTAGCTGGCACTGAGACTCCCACTCACTCCAGTTGCTGACAGCATTGACCGGGGGCACCTACACCGTCAGTCTGACTCGAGTAGCTGGCACCAAATCCACGTGTGCTGGTTCCCCCAGTAGCTCACACTCCAAGCACAAAGTCTGTAGAACCCTCCCTAGATCCAGAGAGCTATGGCCCCTTCAACTACTGACTCTAGGACCCTCACTCGCTCTAGTAGATGACACCACAGGCTGTGGGGTGCCTACAGCCCCAGTCTGACTCCAGTTGCTGGCCCCAAATCCACTCACACCAGTCTCACTGATAGCTGGCAGTTAGTCCTTGCAGCACACATACAAACGGGATAGAGAGTGAGATTACACAGACAGTTAAGAAAAGATTTACTAAGAAGATAGAACAGACTGCAGTGATCAGGCACAGGGTGTACTGACCAGCCCCATTTTATACTCCTTTCTATCTAACCCCCTCTTTGTTCCTTCCCCCTGTACGTTCCTTCATCGATTTGTATAGTTCTATCGATCCCTTCACCCCTCCCAGTCCAGTGTCCAGGATCTCCCCTGGTTTACAGTCTTATCAATTGCAAAGTCCTGGTTGATCTTCCTGGAAGTGGCACCTGTAGTTTCTTGATAGCCCATCAATTAGTATGACTGGCGTGCTTTGCTTCTTGTTGTCTCCATGTTTGTTTTGTCAGGTCTGTGTGGCTGTATGTTTGGTTTTTTGTCTTCTCCTTTTCTTATCATCCCAATTTAGGAGTTCCTCGATCAGATAACTTTCCTGGAATAAGCATTCTCACACTCTCGCATACGCTTATCATTTGGTGTGACTGACCAGGTTTGGTTCTTGTCACTGCCTCCCTTATCATTTCTCGGTTAGGTTTGTGTCCCTGTATGTTCTTGTTTATGGTTTCCTCCTTTTCTTATTATCCCTTTTTTGCAGTGAAAAGGTCCTTGACCAGATAACCTTAAAGGAGCAGACACTCTCCTTCCACGTACCCTTACATCAAGGACTGCTTTTATCTTTCAGATAGCAAATAATTTTTTTTCAAACTTATAAAAGGAAATACTTTGCTATTAAAAATACTGTCTGTAGTACACTCCATATCAAACTTTCAGCTAGGAATTACTACAACTTCCAGGGGAGGGGAAGGGGAGTGGATGCAGCATTTCAGTATTTTTTTTAAAAATCCACATTTTTCAAAGTGTGAGCTTATAAACAGGTAGATCATAACAGAAACTTCACTACTATGGTTATTATGCCACCCATTATAATAATTTAGCATAAATGCCAGTAGAAACAAAAGCGTACAATTCATACTGGCTGCCAACTACAGTTTATCCACTTGTGGCTTTTTTACCTGAACGTTTCCTCTTGGAGGTGCTCTAATTGGGTCTGCAGCTGCAAGTGCCTATGACCTGCAGGGCTGTTGGGATCTTCTATAGAATCAGATTGATTCAAACGTTCCATCAGAATCTGGTTCTCAGCAAGTAAAATGCTCTTCTCCTCTTGAAGTGCTGCAACCTGTTGTAATAAAAGAACAGACTGGAATAATGGAGCTGTCAGCTATAAAGAGCAATTTTTTGGTGCACACAGCAAAACATTAACACAACTCATAACTGGAAACATCGAAGTTCACAAAACTGTATTTCACAGGAACACATTGTAACTTTAATACTTTTTCATTTGATATGTGATGTAACCAATGTACTACTACAGCATTAGGGACAGGATTTACCATAAAGAAAACAGCGTTCTTACCTTTATTTCTCAGAAATATCTAAAGAAAAATATCTTAGTTATCAAAGATTATGTCACTATATTAAAGTCTGCCTACTTTTCAAGCACCACCACCCCACGCACACACCCTAGCACCCCATAGTAAGGTTTTTTAACATGTTTTCCAAAGGAAACAATGTTTATACAATCACACAGAATATTCAAGTCTCTCATGGCCATGCCTCTCCAAGAAATTTTTTAATCCAATGGCCAATTGCAAACAGACTTGAAACAGGAACAGAGGTCCCAAAGATGATTAAATTTCTGCCAGCTTTGTGAAAACAGGAAGTGGGGCAGAGAAGCCAAAGTACTGTGACTCAAAGAATGTCTGAAGCATAAGCTCATATTATTAGACACTATACAATCAAAATGCAGGTAGGAGGGGAAAAGAAAGAATATAAATATCCCAAAAGAAAGGAAAGTTTTGATCAGAACTTGCATCTGACACAACAAAATCAACCAACCGTCAAACACAAATCAATAAGGCACAAGGCTTCATTAATTCCGGTCATTACTGCTTGGCTAAAAGTCAAATTATACACCAAAATAGGAACTGATTGAAATGGCTCTTCTGGGTTCAAGGTTTAGTCTGTTGATGCCTTCCAGATCAGATATGCTCAGTTTACAGTAAAACTTAGTTTATGCATAGGTGATAGTCTAGAGTAACTTTGATTTGGTTGTAAGTTTTTACTGAAATCATTATACGAGCAGAACTCCTCCTAGGATTTCTGTAACTCATGAGTTGAGCAATGCAGCTCATTTCTTGCTTGAATGCAAAAAAGTTTTGTCAGTACCAATCACCTTAATGCTGACATCATTGAATCAATACAACTGGGCACGCACTTTTTGCTCTGCTAACATGGGTAAGGAAATACAGCAATTGAGGAATTTTTTTTTAAAATATAAAAGGTAGATTTCCACAATAATCCCTTTCTTCAGCTGTCCAAGAATTAACATACTTTTTTCTCGATTTGAAGATGACCTACCTGCATATCTAACTCATGACATCTCTGGGCAATTTCTTCTTTTGTTGCTAGGGCTTCATTTAATTCTTCTGTAGTTTTCTTCAGCTATCATAAACAACAATCATTTTTAGTTTCATAATCATATATCTCTATAAATGATATAGCAAAACTATGAATTATATGATTGTAAGTCTTTTTTTACATTTATGTAATATTGAAGTTTGGGGAAAAAAGAAAAGCAATTCTGCTTCTACAGTGAAACAAAGTAGCAACTGTAATCATTGTTTAATTTGTCTAACAAAGGTAAATATAGCTGAAGGTGATATTTGGTCTTGAAACAAAACATTGAAGTTATCACATTTATTCTGTAAACTGAGGCCCCCTCAAAAGCAAACAGCTTAGCTCTGAAGAATCTATTGCCTCTGTACACTGAAAAAAAAAGCATCAATACCACTTTTCTTTATGGATGCAAATAATACATGATTTCAGTTTTTAATCTACTTTTCAAATACACAAAAGATTGGGAGGTAGAATACAAGGAATAAACAGTTAAGGTAAAACCTGTCTAGTCACTCGGAACTACTCTTACTGTACAACAGGGGAAGCAATCAACATTGTGATGGAGAAACCTACCCATCTGAAAAAAGACACTGAATCTTATAAGCAGTGTGAAAACATTCAGTTATATCTCTTTAAGGGACTATATAATAATTAAAAGGCTTATATCTTCTAAGTTTCTGTATGAATGTAGTCAGGGAAATAAAGAAATACCTACAAGAAAATTGGTCTGATAAAATATGCACATAGTTAATGCATATGTATATATTTTATTATGCATAATAAATTTTAGATGGGCCTTCTACTTTTCACAGACAGGATCATAATCTTTCATTTTTTAAGTTTACAAGGGACAGCTGACATAAAAATTAATTCCATCTACCAGAATTTATGTACTTCTACACAGATAACTGTAAAAAACAGTCAAGTTTTATTTTGCATCCATTATTCAAATTTTCCACAAAACTCTCCCACAATAGAAAAGGTAGACTGCTTAACAATGAACCATAATGATTAGGCACTGATTTCTTGTGATTAAAGAAAAAGAAACATCTCATCTTAGATACCTGACGTTCAAGGTCAATGTAAGCATCATTTCCAAAAGAGACTGGAGACTCTTTACTCATCAACTGCAATTAGATTACATTGGATTAGAAAAAACATAAGATTTATTTGCATATTAAAGGTAAGTTTCAACAAAAAATTAGGTTCATCTTAACCTTTAGGAAAGCTCTTTTTTCTGACAACAGTAACTTTTTTTACTTCATTTTTATATGAGGTATATTAAAAAAGAATTACAGAAAGACATATTCAGGACTTATAATATCTAAAGTATGAAAAACATTACCTTACATAGTCATTCTCTCTTCTGAAAAAGCACATTCATTATCTATCATGAAAGCTACACTATCCTTTGCAGAGCACTGTATTGAAGCAGCATTAGACTGGTGGCAGCTATTATGTGGCAGGCAAGATAGGTCTCAAATTGTTCTCTGGCAGTTGTTTTCATCTTTTCCCATTTTGAGAGCCCACATTCTTATTTTTGGTTTTGAAACATCTGTATCTCAATGAATTATAAAGAAATGAAAGAGGACCAAGCTTACTGCTCCCGATTTGTCTGGAATTTGCAGATTAAAAATTTATACTCTAGAATGAGTATTTTTGAAACAAACATTACAATTCTTTGTAATCTGACTAATCTATCTGACTAGAAGAATGGTTTGTAATGGTTTTAGTGAGGAAAAAATGATTGTCAAGTCATTACTTTCTTAGAAAGCCCCAGATTGACTAACATGCTTATTGGGGGAAAAAAGTTTTCTTTCAGGAACCTCACCCACTGATCAACTGCAACAGATAAATGGCTAGAAATAAATTTAAATATTACAAATATTTTAAGACCAAAGAACCCCCTACCCCCAGCAAACAAATTGTCAGGGCAGGCTCAAAACAAGAGACAAAGACATAAGATTTGAAGGTTCTAGCAAGCAATAGCTCAAAGAGGCTGAGCTCTGACTGCTAGCCAGTTTTATTAGCTCCCCTGATAACACACCAAGGGCAGCTGTAGATGCAATATTTACAAAAATATCATCTCCTTGGAATGGATAGCCAAGTAACCCTGACACCAGTTAAGGTAAAGTTAAGGTTGAAAGCAGTACCATAAGAAATTTTAAATATATATATATTACAGATATGTTGCAAATAACTCAAAAAGAAATGGTTTTGCTCCCTGAAAAAAAAAAAACACAAAACAAAAGTAAAATAGTAAAATATCCCAAAACTTAGGCAGGAAATCTGGCACTTGCCCGTTCCTGACAGCACTGACTTAAAGAGATAGAAAAAAGAAGCTGATCTAGTAGGTAGTTTGGGGATTTTTTTTTAAATCCTAATTTTAAGAACTCTCAATCTGCAATTTTAGTCCTTGAAATGATTCCATAGTTAGGATCCAAGACTGTTAGAATGCAGCATGAGTCAAAGAGATAACAGGTAGCAGAGCCCTCAGGCTCAAGTGACATCTCTTTAGTGACATCTTTTTCGAGATGTAACAGAAATAGTGAAATTGCTCTAGTGTTCAACGTGGAATTCATCATTTCTTGCTCACATTCAGAAGCAATTTGATTACCAGTGAAGGCCTAGGAAGGAAAGGCATATTGACAAAGACTTAAGAACTGTTATTTACTTCTGGACACTTGCCACACTTTCTTGTCAGAAAGTACAGGAAACAATTCCTTTTAACTATTCCCCTGCAGTAAACCTCCATCATGAAGCCTGACTGAGCACACGAGAAGTTACTCATGGCAACAGAGCAGTCACTAACATTATTCTGTAGTTTTCTTCTTTTATGCTTCCATCTGCATTGTTAGTGTAATTTATCACTTAAAGATGATCAAGAAAACCTTTACTGCATACAGCAACTCTCCAGGCTAATGACTGCTAAGCACAGCAAAAGAATGGTCTTTCCCATCACCATAGTCTTAAAAAGAAATCAGGTTTCCTATTACTATCCTTAAAACAACATTTTTACAAAATACATTGCAGTGCATTTATTAACATGCTACAAAGTATTATCAGGAATACCTTAACTAGTCTATTAATCTTGCTAATAATTGACAAAAGAATATTTTGCTGCATGTTTCTCTATTTCTTTTCATTTGTCCAGTTACAACATTTAGTTGTTCAGATTTTTTTTTCCAATGATTAGATAGAAATTTGTAAAAGCTTTTGATACTGTCTCTCACAGTAACCTTCTGGACAAAATGTCCAGCACACAGCTAGACAAGTCTATAATACATTCAGTGAACAATTGGCTGATGGGTCGGGCTCAAAGAGTTATAGTAAATGGGGTTACATCAGGCTGGTGGCCAGTCACTAGTGGGGTTCCCCAGGGATCAATTTTAGGGCCAGTGCTCTTTAATGTTTTTATAAATGATCTGGTTGCAGGAGTCGAATGTACATTAAGTAAGTTTGCCAATGATACTAAACTAGGAGGAGTTGTGGACTCCCTCGAGGGTAGAGAGGCCTTACAGAGAGATCTGGATAGACTAGAGAGCTGGGCAATCACCAACCATATGAAATTTAACAAGAGCAAGTGCCGGATTCTGCACCTGGGACGGGGTAATCCTGCTTATACGTACAAATTGGGGAACGAGAGGCTGGAGAGCAGCCCTGCAGAAAGACATCTGGGGGTTTGGGTTGATGGCAAGTTGAATATGAGTCAACAGTGTGCCCTGGCAGACAATTGTGTCCTGGGGTGCATCAAGCACAGCATAGCTAGCCGGTCGAGGGAGGTGATTGTCCCACTCTACGCTGCACTGGTGCGGCCCCACCTTGAGTACTGTGTGCAGTTTTGGGCGCCTCAATATAAGAAGGGCATCAAACTATTAGAGTGTGTCCAGAGGGCGACCAAGA
This sequence comes from Calonectris borealis, assembly GCF_964195595.1. Classification (NCBI taxonomy): domain Eukaryota; kingdom Metazoa; phylum Chordata; class Aves; order Procellariiformes; family Procellariidae; genus Calonectris; species Calonectris borealis. The sequence goes on along the minus strand of NC_134351.1, from coordinate 48,589,535 downwards.
TGGTGAAAGGCCTTGAGGGCAAGACTTATGAGGAGCGGCTGAGGTCACTTGGCTTGTTCAGCTTGGAGAAGAGAAGGCTGAAGGATGACCTCATTGCAGTCTACAACTTCCTCAAGAGGGGCAGTGGAGGGGGAGGTGCTGATCTCCTCTCTCTGGTGACCAGCGATAGGACACGAGGAAATGGTATGAAGCTGCGTCAGGGGAAGTTCAGATGGGACATTAGGAAAAGGTTCTTCCCTGAGAGGGTGGTCGGTCACTGGAACAGGCTCCCCAGGGAAGTGGTCACAGCACCAAGCCTGTCAGAGTTCCAGGAGCGTCTGGACGACGCTCTTAGTCATATGGTTTAGTTTTAGGTAGTCCTGCGAGGAGCAGGGAGTTGGACTCGATGATCCTTATGGGTCCCTTCCAACTTGAGATATTCTATGATTCTATGATTTTATGAAAAAATTCTACAGTATTTGGTTGTTTATATAAAAGCAATATAATACACTTCAGGAGGAAAGGTACACTAGTAGGAAAGGTAAAGGAAGGGGGCCACACTATCAAAACATTCTTTAAGTCAATGTATTGGGTTTACTTGGCAAGGTTTTGGTAGCGGGGGGGCTACAGGGGTGGCTTCTGTGAGAAGACACCAGAAGCTGTCCCCATGTCAGACAGAGCCAGTTCCAGCTGGCTACAAGACAGACCCACTGCTGGCCAAAGCTGAGCCAATCAGCGATGACGGTAGCACCTCTGTGATAACACGTTTAAGAAAGGGTAAAAAATGATGTGCAACAGCAGCTGAAGGGAGAGGAGTGAGAATATGTGAGAGAAACAACCCTGCAGACACCAAGGGCAGTGAAGAAGGAGGGGGAGGAGGTGCTCCAGGCACCGGAGCAGAGATTCCCCTGCAGCCCGTGGTGAAGACCATGGTGAGGCAGGTTGTCCCCCTGCAGCCCATGGAAGACCACGGTGGAGCAGATATCCACCTGCAGCCCGTGGAGGACCCCACACTGGAACAGGTGGATGTGCCCTGAAGGAAGCTGTGACCCTGTGGAGAGCCCACGCTGGAGCAGGTTTTCTGGCAGGATCTGTGACCCTGCAGGGGACCCACGCTGGAGCAGTCTGTTCCTGAAGGACTGCACCCTGTGGAACGGACCCATGCTGGAGGAGCTCTTGAAGAACTGCATCCTGGGGGAAGGACCCATGTTGGAGAAGTTCGTGGAGGACTGTATCATGTGGGTGGGACCCCACACTAGAGCAGGGGAAGAGCGTGAGAAGGAAGGAGCGGCAGAGATGAACTGTTATGACCTGACTACAACCCCCTATTGCCCATCCCCCTGTGCTGCTCAGGGGAGAGAAGGTATAGAAAATCGGGAGTGAAGTTGAGCCTAGGAAGGAGGGAGGGGTGGGGGGAAGTGTTTTTAGATTTGTTCTTATTTCTCATTACCATACTCTCTTTTTAATTGGCAATAAATTAAATTAATTTCCCCAAGTCGAGTCTGTTTTGCCCATGACAGTAACTGGTAAGTGATCTCCCTGTCCTTATCTTGACCCATGAGCTTTTCCATTGTATTTTTTCCCCCTTTCCTATTGAGGAGGGGGAGTGATAGAGCAGCTTTGTGGGCACCTGGAGGCTAGCCAAGGTCAACCCACCACAGCTGAGAAGATTTAAACTTCTAGAGAAGTGGGGCATGCAACCAAAGTTCTTTAACATGAAGAAGGCTTGTTTGATTTGTTTTTCTAACTCAAAAGAGGAAAATGTTTCTTCTAAAATTGCAAACTCTGTGCCCCTTTTTCATCACAGTGGAAAAAAGTATATCTTTTTGCAATATTGAAAGGCTTAATTTCTACACACTATGGACACTCTAACATACCTCCTGAATGGCTGTCATGACAACATGTTGAACTGATTCTTCCATCATCATTATGGTCTGTATGTACTCTGAAAATAAGAGCATTCAGGTGTGTTACTATTTAAGCTTGAGAAAGTCACACAGAACATGAGATCAGTAGTCGTATCTTTCCTACAAGCTGAGCAGGTGCTACAGATGAGACTGAAATTTGTAATTACCTTTCAAGTTTCAGGCCAGCAAAATCAAGAACACATTATAGAAAAAAAAAGTCTATTCAGACATAAATCAAGGCTTACTGGAACACTGCAACATGTTTGGGGTTTTTTTGCCTATGATGGCCATTTTTTTCTTCCCCATTACCTCCCAAAAGAACTGTCTACTCTCCAAGTGCTTTTCTCCCTTTGTTCCTGAATTATTCAGGCAATAGAAGAACAGGATCCAAGGATGGGTTGTCTTTTTCCATGACTTTGACTCCTTGTCCTGCCTTTCTACAGCACCCTTGATGTAGTAGGTATAGTTTGTTTGTTTTGTAATTTCGAACATTGCATACTGTTCTGTTCGTTTCTGTAATTTTAAAACAATGAAGATTTGATGCTTAAAAAATTAGGTATTGTGTTTGCAGGTGTGTAGTATTGTTAGACTCTAGTAAAGATTAACCTTAAAATCAAGAACCATAAATGAACGTGATCCAGACGTGGCTCGGAGACAAACCTCGACCTTAGAAGGAAAGAAAGGAACAGGTTCACGAAGAGTTCACTACCCTGCCGACCACCAGAGACCACTTGAGACCCTCAAGAAGACCCCAAAGACTTTAGTGCGCATGTGTCTAGGATGATGTAATATTATAATTAGTTCTTGGAAATTTAATGAATATGTAAAAGAGAATCTTAAAATATGTATGAGAAGCATGGATATAAGCAGAAAGGTGACTAGACCAGGTGTGCTTGATTTGTGGCAAGTCCACCGAACACCCAGGCCTGAATAAAACAATATCTCTCCTGAGCGTGTGGAATTGGTTACTTGCATGCCGGGCACGAATCCGCTTTTCGGACAACACCCTCATTTCACAGAATTTCCATATGAGGTCTTGAGAAAGCACAGAACTAAGAATACAATAAATCCTCTCCACATTTTCTCTTCCTTTTCTATATATAGATGTGACCTGTTTTGGAAACATGCTGTAAGAGGATTGAGTGGTTAGAATGTCAAATTCTGATGTTTAGACTGAGCCCAATATCATATGCATCCCAGCCAGGTAGCATGACCTTTTTTTTTTTTCCAAATGCCATGCATATCATTTTTATGATTTGTCTAAGAGGAAGATGTTGGGAATCAGCCACCTCAAAGTAATTTAGAAGAGGCACAACAGTAAATAATCAAACTACATATAACTAGACTGTTTAGATGTCTGTATCTCATATGTTTTTAATGTTTAGGGAAAGATACATTGCTCACTAATAAATGCCAAGCAGCTACCAAAATAAAGAATGAGAAATTTACACTTCTGTGACTGACCAACACACCCCCACAGTGGAAGAAGGATCAGAGGAATCATAGAATCATAGAATCATTTAGGTTGGAAAAGACCTTTAAGATCATCGAGTCCAACCGTAAACCTAACACTACAAGAATGCTGAGCTCAGGGAAGAATGTAAGGAATGATCGCCAATTATTGTAAAGAAAGCTGAACTTATCTCAACACAAGGGGGACTGGAGAGTAGCCTTTGTTTTAGCTATAGGGCTGTACCAGCGGGTCATCATGTTGTATAAACAGCCTTCCCTGAGATAATTAGTAGAGAGTAATGGCTTCCTGAGCTAACCAGACTAGCATGGGGGGGGGGGAGTGTATATGTGCCTCAGCCCAACATAAAGTAGAAAAACTGGACAACTAATAAAATGAACTTTGAGGAGAGCAACAGGCTTGAGCTAACTTCAACACATGTATTCCTTCCAGGCAACTGGGGACACCCAGTGTTATGACGATGAGCATAGAGAGATCGGTAATGGGAATCACATTTGTATTGTGACTCAACTGTATGTTGCAATTGCTATATTATGCTTGTATTGTGATTTCAGTATATTGCTGTATCACTCTGCTAAATCAAAATCCCATGTAACATCAAATATCTTCAAATAAGTAAATTTTATATTAAACATTAAACCCTCCTCGTGTGGAATATCTAAAAGAACTTGGTCAGAGAGTATTTGACTCTGACAACTTCAGAGATGTTAACTAAGCAGTCAAGTGGAAGAGAGGTGGCTTAAATTAAGTTATTTATGTACTTACAGAAGGGAAAACACTTGTATTCTAAGTAAGAGGATGGCCAGACTTTCTCCTGCTTAAGGGAAGAATAAAAGTAGTTTCAGGATGAGACATTAAAGCAATTTAGAACCTTGAGAAAACTGGAAAGGGGAAATTAGCTTAAAAGCTAAGATACACAATAGAAGAGGAAGACAACAGTCTTGAAAACTGAGCTGCCATTTTGCCAGAAAGGAAACAGTAGTGAGGTGTATTAGGGAGAGACAGCCTTTGATAGAACCTTAGCATAAATACAGTAAGTATAGCTTTTTCTTTCACTTATCCACCTACATCTTTTATGAAGACTCTTGCAACTTACCCTGATATCTGCTAGAGGGACAACACAGCAGGGCATAAGCAATCCAGGAGGTTCTTGGAGTGCATCAATGACAACTTCCTGACTCCAATGATAGAGGAAACAATGAGGAGAGGTGCTCTGCTATACCTCATACTCAAAAACAAGGAGGGACTCATGGGGGATGTGAAGGTCAAAGGCAGCCTTAGCTGCAGTGACCATGAGATGGTGGAGTTCAGGACACTGAGAGGAGGGTAAAAAACAAGATCACAAGACTAGACTTCAGGAGAGCAGACTTTGGCCTCTTCAGCGATCTGCTTGGTAGAGTCCCATGGCATTATCCCGGGATCTGGAGGGAAACAGGGGCCAAGAAAGTTGGTTGATACTGAAGGATCGCTTCCTACAAGCTCAAGAGAGCTCCATCCCAACGAATATGAAGTCAGGCAAAAATTCCAGGAGGCCTGTATGGCTGAACAAGGAGCTCCTGACAAAACTCAAAACCAAAAACAAAGTATAGAGAAGGTGGAAGCAGAGACAGGTACCTTGGGAACTATACAGAACATTGTCCGAGCATCCAGGGATGAGGTTAGGAAAGCCAAAGTCCAAATGGAATTGAATCTGGCAAGGGATGTCAAAGGCAACAAGAAGGGCTTCTCGAAGAACCTAAGTGGCAAAAGAAAGACTAGGGAAAATGTGGACCCACTGGTGAATGGGGCAGGGGACCTAGTGACGAAGGACATGGGAAAGGTGGAGATACTGAATGCCTTCTTTCTGTCGGTCTTTAACAGCAAGATTGGACTTCAGGAATCCCATTTCCCAGAGACCAGGGAGAAAATCTGGAGCAAGGAAGACGTACCCTTGGTGGAAGAGGCTCAGGTCAGGGAATACTTAAGCAAACTGGACATACATAATTCTATGGTCACCGAAGGGATGCACCCACGAGGGCTGAGGGACCTTGCTGATGTCATTATGAGACGACACGATAATCTTTGATCAATCATGGCGACTGGGAGAAGCGCCTGCGGACTAGAGGAAAACAAATGTCACTCCTATCTTCAAGAAGGGCAAGAAGGAGGACGCAGGGAACTACGGGCTGGTCAGCCTCACCTCCATCCCTGTGAAGGTAATGGAGCAGCTAATCCTGGAAACCATTTCCAGGCACATGAAGGACAAGAAAATCATCAGGAGTAGCCAGCATGGATTCACCAAGGGGAAGTCATGCTTGACCAACTTGATAAACTTCTGTGATGAAATGACTGGCCTGGTGGATGAGGGGAGAGCAGTGGATATTGACTACCTTGACTTCAGGAAGGCTTTTGACACTGTCTCCCATAAGATAAGATCCTCTTAGAGAAGCTGTATGGGCTGGATGAGCAGACAGTGAGGTGGATTGAAAACTGGCTGAATGGCCGGGCCCAGAGGGTGGTGATCAGTGGTACGAAGTCTAGTTGGACACCAGCGACTAGCAGTGTACCCCAGGGGTCAATACTGGGTCCAGTCCTGTTCAACATCTTCATTAATGATCTGGATGATGGGGCAGAGTGTACCCTCAGCAAGTTTGCTGGTGACACAAAACTAGGAGGAGTGGCTGATACACCAGAGGGTCGTGCTATCATCCAGAGGGACCTGGACAGGCTGGAGAAATGGGCTGACAGGTACCTCATGAAGTTCAATAAGGGGAAGGGCAAAGCCCTGCACCTGGGGAGGAACAACCCCAGGCACCAGTACATGCTGGGGGCCACCGAGCTGGAAAGCAGCTTGGCAGAAAAGGACCTGGGGGTCCTGGTGGACACCAAGTTGAACATGAGCCAGCAATATGCCTGCATTGGGTCTGGCTGGGATGGAGTTAACTTTCCCCATAGCAGCCCTCATAGTGCTGTGCTTTGTATTTGTAGCTAGAACGGTGTTGATAACACACCAATGCTTTGGCTACTGCTGAGCAGTGCTCCCACAGCATCAAGGCTGTCTCTCCAAACTCCCCCCACAAAGACCAGTGGGGGTGGGCAAGAGGTTGGGAGGGGACATAGATGAGACAGCTGACCCAAACTGACCAAAGAGATATTCCATACCATATGACATTGAGCTCAGCAATAAAAGCTAAGGGAAAGGAGGAGGAGGAGGGGGCATTTGTCTTCCGAAGCAACCACTACGCATACTGAGGCCCTACTTCCCAGGAAGTGGCTGGACATTGCCTGCTGATGGGAAGTAGAGAATAATTTTTTTGTTTGTTTCCTTTGCTTCCGTGCGCGGCCTTTGCTTTTCTTATTAAACTGCCTTTATCTCGACCCACGATTTTTTAATCTTATTTTTTCCCCCCGTCTTGCTGAGGAGGGGAGTGATAGAGTGGGCACCTGGCAGCAGCAAAAAGGGTAAATGGTATCCTGGGCTGCATTAGGAGGAGTGTTGCTAGCAGGTTGAGGGAGCTGATCCTTCCTCTTTATTCAGCACTGGTGAGGCCACGCCTGGAGTCCTGTGTCCAGTTCCAGGCTCCTCAGTACAAGAGAGACATGGACATACTGGAGACAGTCCAACGAAGGGCCACGAAGATGATTAAGGGACTGGAGCATCTCTCCTATGAGGAAAGGCTGAGAGAGTGTGGAGAAGAATTCTGGAATCGGGAGTTTCAGCCAAGATAAGATAGGACTTTGGCAATGCTACAAAATCATAAACAAAAAGGGGGAGATGTGGAGAAGAATTAAGAGGTGGCCTAATGAGCACCAGCTGATTCAAGAGCAGAAACAGGTGAAGGGAATTGTGAGCAGACATGTGATCGTTGCCGGAAGGAAGATATAAGGGAGGCAATGGAGAGAGACAAGGGAGAGAGGTGCAATGGAGAGAGAGAGAGATGGTAGGGCTGCCCTATTATGATAAAGGCTGTGCATGTATCTATCAGATGCCACAAGAGAGCTGGGACTGTTTAGCCTAGAGAAGAGAAGGCTCGGGGGGGATCTCATCAATGTATATAAATACCTGAAGGGAGGGTGAAAACAAGGTGGAGCCAGGCTCTTTTTCACTGGTGCCCAGTGACAGGACAAGAGGCAATGGGCACAAGCTGAAACACAGGAGGTTCCATCTGGACATCAGGAAACACTTTTTTACTGTGAGGGTGACTGAGCACTGGAACAGGTTGCCCAGAGAGGTTGTGTAATCTCCATGCTTGGAGATGTTAAAAAGCCATCTGGACATGGTCCTGGGCAACTGTCTCTAGGTGGCCCTGCTTGATCAGGGGCATTGGACCGCATGACCTCCAGAGGTCCCTTCCAACCTCAACCTTTATGTGATTCTGTGATTTTAAGCGTTATGAATAACTGTTTGCATTTTTACCTTAATCTGACTTGAGTTAAACATAATTTAAGGGAACTAGATAACAATAAGACATCACACACCCAAGGATGCAACAAGGGCCCTGGAACACCTTAAGAAATGCTTTAACCGTCCAGCAAATCCTCTGCCATATATGGAGAGAAACAGAATGGGTTCTCATTTTCCTTGTGTAGGTCAGATAAAGAACTGGCATCACGGAAGCCAGAGGAGATAGAAGTGTTTTCCAATAACTTCTGGAGTGGGATTCTGTAGCTTAAATATAGGCCTCTAGTGACACTTCAGATGTCCTTGGGATATCCTGCCTGGCCTCCAGCTACTGGTGCTGAAGGGCACAATCTCCCATACTCCAGTGCTAACCCTGTGCAGAAGTCTCAGAAACCCTAGTGTCTCAGTTGGCAGTAGATGGCACCTGGTGACAACGAAGGCTCTCTGACATGCAGTAAGATATTGGGATACATTCCTGAACCCAAGGGTCACAGTGAAGGATGTGTAAATCACATTTTTTGATTCTTCACTTCACAGAGCTACCTCACACATGAATAGTTAAAGGTTGGGGACAAGACTTTTCATTTGTGAAGTCCCTTTTCAGCTCAGGGAACCCAAACTAAAAATATGCATGTTGAAAGCAAAACCAATTCCACATTTCCAGCCTGCAAACTTAGTAAAGCTCATAATATAACAGCACTCATTGTCTGTAAAATAAAGTAGTGTTATGATTTAGAAAAAGTAAATTTGTCTCTCATAGCAACCTATCGTTTTCCCTCAGTTATTTAAAAGCAAGTTAGATTTTCATTAACTGCCCTGGAAGCAAAATATACTTTCAAAATTTAATACCTTGCTTCTGTTCACAATTCACAGCACATCCCAAAATAAGCTGAAGCATTCTCCCAAGCTCTGCAGCATCAGAGTGCTCTCCAATCAGGTTAACATCAGGAAGAGTGAAGTCGTTAATCTGTTGCCCTAGAATCTGCATACATATGTACATCACTATATATACATACACATACATTACAAAATACAAAGATGATTCAGAGGCAATAGGAAACACTTACTCTAATTTGGCATAGTTTTCAAATCCATCTTTAAAACAAACTAAAAAAATTGCACCAGCTCATATACATATTTCAAAATATAAAACCATCCATATCACTTGACACAACTGACATTTTGGAAAGCTGTCTCAACTAATAACAAAGTATTAGTTTCAAACTTATCAAGAACAAGATTTGTTCTTCCAGGTAAGGAAAGGTAACGTAGGTAGGCCTAAAAAAGCTGATCAACGGCACTTGATGAATTAATTATTTTTATTAATTTTTTTCCTTAAAAAAAATCTAATGCCTAAAAGCTTTCCATCTGGAAAAAAGTAAGTCTGAATTTCTAAACCATACCATTGCAAAGTCAGAAATTAAATGTTTTACTTTGATAAAAAACATCTAGCATGAATGGATAACAAATCTCAATTTGTAAAACACTTGGTCTAACAGTTTTGTAGGTCTAATCTAGGGATACTTAGCATGTCCAGAGCCAAAACAACTAATTTCTCATCCATGAGAAAAGCACCTGACCTAGTGGTACAACATGCAATTAAAGAGAGCAAATGTAAATACAAAGATAATGAAGAGAATGAAAGCATGAGAGGGTGAGAGAGAGAAGGCACCCGCACAAGGGTGGGGGGGAGAAACTGTGAGAGTGAGAGAGGTGGTGAGGTCAAGAGAGCCAGAGCGAGAGAGAAGGTGAGGGAGAGAAGGCAAGAGAGAGGGCAAAATGGTGAGGGGGGGTGAGAAGGAGACTAAGAGAAGGCAAGAAGGAGTGAGAGAGGGAAGGCAAGAGAGAAGGCAAGAGAGTGAAGAAAAGAGAGAGAAAGGGAGTGAGGAAGAGGGAAGGGGAGGGAGAGCTAGGAAGATAAGGCAGGTGAGAGAGGGAAGGTGGGCTAGAGAGAGAGAGTGCACCCAAGTGAGTGAGTGGGAGAGAGGGAGATATGCGGTGAGAGAGGGCACGTGGAAGTGAGAGAGAGGGTGAGCCAGAGGGGAAGTGGACAGGCGGGAGAGAAAGTGAGAGAGGAGGGGTGAGGAAGTGTGCAAGTGGCAGAATGAGAGTGATCGAGAAGGCGAGCGAGTCAGAGAGAAGGCGAGAGACAGGAGGTGAGCAAGCAAGAAGGTGAGCGAGCGAGATGGTGAGAGGGGAAGAGAGAAGGTGAGAAATGTAGAGGGTGAGCAAGAGAAATATACGGCAAGAGAAGGGGGAGCAAGAGAGAGGGGGAAAGAGAAAAAGAGGGGAAGGGAGAGGGGGTGAAGGAAGAGGGAGAGAGAGAGGAAGGGAGAGAGAAGGGGGAGGAAGAGGGGGAAAGGAGGGGCGGCAGAAGGGGGGTGCAACGGGAGAAGCAAGAGAGGGGGGGAAATGAGGTGCGGGAAGTGAGAGAGGAGGTAAAGCTAGAGGAGGGGAAATGAGTGACGAGGAGGGGAAGCAAGAGGTGGAGGGAAGGGGGGGAGAGATAGTGAAGGTGGGGGCGGAAGGATGTGCATGAGCAAGAGAGAGCACATGAGAGTACAAGAGAGAATGAGCAAAAGCGTGAGCCAGATAACATTAGTGCAAGCAAGTGCAAGAAAGCTCATGAACGAGAAAGCAAACAAGAATATAAGTTGTCTCTAAGTGTCCTGGTTCCAGCTGGGACAGGGTTAACTTTCTTCCCAGTAGCCTGGGGGGTGTGCTGTGTTTTGGGTTTGGTGTGAAAGGAGCCTTGATGGCCCATTGATGCTTTGGCTGTTGCTGGGTGATGCTTGCACCGGGAGGTGGGAGCACAGCCGGGGTGGTGGACCCAGCTGGCCAATGGGGTATTCTATACCATGTGACATCATGCTCAGTATAAAAACCAGGTGTGTGGGGGGGCTCGCCCCCCGTTCGTGACACGCGGTCGGCGGTCGGTGAGCGGTTGTGTTGTGCATTGCCTGCTTTGTGTATTCTGTTATTGTTGTTGTTCTCATTGTTATTATTACTGTTCTACTTAGTTTTATTTCAATTATTAAACTGTTTTTATCTCAACCCGGGAGCTTTCCTACTTGTGCCCTCCCAATTCTCTCCCCCATCCCACCGGGGGGGGGTGTGATCGAGCGGCTGCGTGGCGTTTATTTTTGCTGGCTGGGTTTAAACCACGACACTAAGAAAAAGAAAAACATGATAATTACTGGAAAATGCTTTGCAATTAGGAAGAATTTACATTAATGATTATCTGTAGAAGTAATTAAACATTTCTGCTAGACTGTTCTGCAAGCTTTCAGGGAGCTGAAAATATGAATATATAATGTGCAATTAAACACAATTTTGAAACTTTAATTGTAGACAAAAATAAAGTGCCAATTCTAAAGAAGGTTTAATAGAGAAACAATGACTACAGAAGGAATCACTCATTTATTTTCTGAATGTTGCTTTTGCTTAATATGCAGAGCAGGTCAAGGTATTCATATGAAAATTGTTGAACAGATGTAGAAATCAAGTTGTTGAAAAGTTTCCAGGATTGGGCTTTGGAGGACTCATGAGGTGGTTGGGTTTTTTTTGTTTGTTTGTTTGGATTTGTTTGTTTTTTAAGGACTTGCTCAAAGAATGAACACAGACATGACAAAATCTGACTATTTTAAAGATTTCAGGTCCATTTTTCTATTAAAATGACTCCTTTTTGGTCACTGATAAGAAAATAAGAGTTCTATGGAAGCATCAAGTACAACAGAAAATGTTACTATTATATAAAATGAAATCAAACATAGCATTTTTTAATGGTCTAAGTTTGATTCACATTTACATTTCAACTTGTATTGCCTGTATTTTTAATGCAATGCTGGTTTTTCTACTAATGATAATACAGTTGCTTTGTAAAAGTTGTTGGGAGAAGCTGAAGAGGTATATTAGCTTGTACCATAAAGAAGTGGGGAAAGCGAAGAAGAAAATTTAGGATTATGAAATAAATGTAACAGACAATTTTAATACTGCAACAAAACTCAATGGGATATACAACAAAAGGAAGGTTAGGCTCCAGAATAAATGTCTTGTGATGAAAGCAGACACCTTTCATTTATTTGAGGAAAATAAATAGTAGAACATTTTACAAAAAGAATGAAAGTTTGGATTCCAAAGCAGCAAGATTCCAGGGGCCTCCTTTAGCTTGTTGTTCTTCCATATTATAATAGACAAGACAACCAGTGTAGGACAGCTACTGAGAGACTGTTCTCTTGAAAGCAACAAATTATGATGTTTCTCTAAAATGAAATAAATTGTCATAAAAACTTTTCAAAGGTTTTTAGCTGCACCAGGTAAAATCCAAGCATTTTTCTCACCTATACTGTGTAAAAGGGCTTTGCCAGAGGCAGGGGGGAAGACCCTGATAACAAAAGTATAAATAGGGCTAGTAGCAGAATCAAGTACATCTCTGCTGTTGCTAAAATCATCACTTCAGCAGGGGGCACGCATGTGTGTGTGTCACACTTAGAACACTTATAGATGCAATTTATATTTGTACAATTTAGTAAATCAATCATTATTGCCTGTCACTTGCTGACTTAGTAAGGTAATAAAGTTGTCATATCAGACTCCTAACAATCATATATACCAACTAGCTGAAAAGGAGCTGCTATCATTTTGTCATAGCCATACTAATATTCTATGACAGAATGATTTTATTATAATGTATCAGTACTCATTAATTCAGAAGCTATAAAGAAACTGTTCTTTAGTATTCTTCAAAGAAAAAATATCTGCCAAAAGACTATAATGAAAGATCCTTTTAAACTTTAAATGAAAAGTCAAAGTAGTTACAGACTTTGTGCACTGGTGCAAGTATAAGGACACATACTGAAAAACTTATGTCAAAACCCACAAAAATCTAATTCTAAAATGTACTTATGGCCTTCTAATAAGGTCAGCTATGATCAGATAAGTCAGGACATAAAACATTTGCTCAAACATCAGTTCTCGAAATGGTGACTTCAGCATGGATATTCAGCACTTGGAGGGGTGACCATTTACTAAATATGGACTTATGAATCTAACTTCAGGTACTCAGTTTTTTAGAAAAATCTGTTCGTTCTAAAGCACTTCACTGTATTTGCAGTCATCTTCCTCATAGTATTTATAAGAAGTGAATATTGTTTCTTGGGACGAGCAATATCCCCATGCAATGAACATGAATGAACAGACTATGCATCACACTGTGCTAACCAATTCACTACAAAACATCACTCAAACTAGAAGCAAATTTTAGAGCTGAAGATTCATCATTGAAAAATACTTTGTCATTTGGAATGATTCATCTTTAAATTTGCATAACAACCTCCTATATAACAGAGTGGGCAGTCTCTAATGCTCAATAATGAAAACATTTTAATTAAAAATTACAATGGGGAGATGGAAAAAGTGCTCTTTCCTCTTCCTCTTTCCAGGGAAGGGGGGGAGAAAGAAGCAGTCTTTGATTGGAACAGAGGAGAAAAAACAGAGGCACTGTTTAAGGCCATCACCAAAAGAGAGTCAGTATCAAAAACATCTCCTGTTTGTATTCCAAAACTTAAATATCAGACTAACATGGAAGCTATGACAGAATATTTGCACCAGAAACAAGTGAGGAAGATGACCTCCCTTCAGGGAAGGCATCAGAGCCGGCTGAGCCTCAACCAACTGTCCACATGAAGAAAATAATAAGGGTGATAGTTACTGGAGGCTCTCTCCTGCAGGGGATGGAGGTGTCCATCTGCAGACCTGACTTGATGTCTTGGCAGGTTTGTTGCTTGCCAGAGACTCAGGTCTCTGAGGGGAACAGAGGTGTTCTCCTCAATCCCTCCAGTGAGGGAAGAAGGCTCAGGTATGAGTGGATGCACACAGAAGGTCAAAACCTGGTGTTGCAGGCAGGGCTTTCATTTTTATGACCATGAGACCCACTTTGAGGAATGACGACTGCTGAGCAGGTACAGGATCCATCTGACAAAGCAGGGCAAAAGAGTCTTTGCTAATAGGCTCACTAAGATAGTGAAGAGGACTTTAAGTTAGGTATGTCAGGGAAGGATTACCATAACCTGAAGTCACGGCATGGGGGACAGTATGATGGGAAAGGCACAGAGAAGTGGGGGGCTAGCTCATATGACTGGAGTGCTGCCATGGATGCTCTATGCAAAGGAGCAGCTTGAATGCATGGAGCTTTGCCTTGGAATGAGTGATGAGCCAATCAGGCACCTGTTGGTCAAGATGAGCAGACAGACCAACACAGGTGACACTGTGGTAGGTGTCTGCTACAGACAGCCTGATTAAGAAGAGGAAGTATATGAAGCCTTTTTTAGAAAGCAAAAAGCAGCCTCATAATCACAGGCTTTGGTACTGTGAGACTTAACCTGGAAGGGCAACATGTCTAGATGCAAGCAATCCAGAAGATTTTGAGAGTGTAGTGAAAACAATATTCTTGATGCAGATGACTGATGAACCAACTAGGGGAGATGTTCTCCTGGACCTGTTACTTAAAAACAAGGAAAAACTGTTAAGGGATGTGAAAGTCAAGGGCAGACTTGGCTGCAGTGACCAAAAAATGGTGGAGCTAAAAATCCTGACAGAAATGAAAAAGAGAAATAGAAGAATCACAGCTCTGGACTTCAGGAGAACAGATTTCAGCTTGTTCAGGTATCTGCTTTCAGGGAGACTGTCCTGGAAGGCAAAGGGGCCCAGGACAGCTAGTTGGTCTTCAAGGACAACCTTCTCAAAGCACAGCAAATGTCCATTCCAACATGCAAGAAGCTGAGCAAGCGTGAAAGGCCACTATGGATGAACAGGGAAATCGTGACTAAGGGGAAAGCAGTGGATGTCGTTTACCTTGACTGTAACAAGGCCTTTGACATGGTCTCCCATGGTATCCTTTTAGCCAGATTGGTGAGATGTGGACTGGATAAGTGGACAATAGGGTGGATGGAAAATTGGCTGGACTGTTGGGCTAAGAGGGTTGTACAAAGTCCAACTGACGGATGGTTACTAGCAGCATCCCTAAGGGATGGATACTGGGGCCAGTACTGTTTAATATCTTTACTAACAACCTGGATGATGGGATGGAGTACACTCTCAGTAAGTTCACAGACAATACCAAATTGGGGGAAATGATCAATATGCTGTAAGGCAGGGCTTCTATTCAGAGTGACCTTGACAGGCTGGAGAAATGGGCTGGCAGGAACATCATGAAATACAAGGATAAATGCCAAGTCCTGCACCTGGGGAGGAATAACACTCTGCACCAGTACAGGCTGGGGCCAACTGGCTAGAAAGCAACATTGCAGAAAAGGACCTGGGGGTCCTGGTGGACAACAAGTTGAACAGGAAGCAGCAGTGTGTCCTTGCAGCCAAAAAGGCCAACCACATATTAACAAGAGCGTAGCCAACGCATCATGGGAAGTGATTCTTCCCCTCTATTCAGCATTTGTGAGACCACACCTGGAGTCCTGTGCCTAGTTCTGGGCTCCTCAGTAAAAGACAGATATGGACATACTGTAATGAGTCCAGTGGGGGCCACCAAGATGATCAGGGGGGCTGGAGCATGTGATGTACAAGGAAAAGCTGAGAGATCTGGGTTTGTTCAGCCTTGAGAAGAGAAGGCTCAGGTGAGATTTTTACTGCTGTCTCAAACTACCTAATGGGAGAGCGTAGAGAAGATGGAGCCAGCCTCTTCTCAAGGTGTGGAGGGATTTTTATTAAATAACGGTCATCCTATGAACATTCCAAGCACTGAGGATTTGTTAGTAATAGTATAAGGCTGCTAAAGAGCAATTGTAGTTTTAGAGTCTCTGAAGTGATAGTAGAGTAGGAAAAACAGGCTGAGGAATGTAAATATCAGTAGATTATGTAACGGAATGCAGGCGCAGGAAGCGTTCGCGTGGACACCTGCTTTTGACCAATCTGTGTATGTTAAGATTCGTGTGCTTGCTGACTGTAAACCAATAGAGGATTCAGAGGTGCGCGTGTTACTGTGGCTAGCTTATAAAAGTAGCACAATATCTTGAAATAAAGGAGAATGACCATACCCACATTGGGACTCCTCATTACTCCGGGAACGCGCTCCTATTCCGACCCATGGTCACTCCAACATCTGGTAGCAGAGGATGCGGAAACATGCTGGGCTCGTAACCCAGAGGTCTGGTAGCAGAGACTACAATTCTTCGAGACTGCGGTAAGCGCAGCGAGAGAAGGGGAGTGGGAAACCAGCGACTGGGAGTTGTACTATTCTATTGCTCAAACAGATAGAATAGATATCGGTGCAGAGTGGCCAACTGCCTCCCAGAGGGTGCACTGCTATTATGGAGAATGAGGCAGCAGCTGCGTTGCTCGTAGGACTACTCTCTAAGAGAGGGATCGAGACAACGGTGAAACAGCTTATCAAGCTAATTAAGTTAGGACAACGTTTGGGACATTTTAAAGACACTCACACGTTGTTTTCTGTGCTTGAATGGCGGGAGCTGGGAGAACTAATGTGGCAGAAGCTTACTGGAGGTGATAAAAAATTTGAGAAGGACATTAAGTCTGTGTCAGACTTGTGGGGAGACGTACTAGATACTTTAAGAGCTATGAAAGCTGAACGGGAGGTGGCGTGTGCGGCTGTTCAGATGCTGGCTCCGGACCCCATGCCGGAACAGTCTAAGAGCATGGAATCCAAGGCGGGACCTTTCGCGCGATTTTTTGGGCTGCCTGCTGTGAAGGGTATGACGGGGTCCACCTGTAAGACTGTTGCCGAATTGCGCGATAGAGTTGAGCAGGACTTAAAAACGCCCGACAGTCTATGTTCGCCATCTTGCCCGACAATATCATCTGCGCCACAGCAGCCGGAAGTTGCTGGGGCTAAAGCACAGCAGCAGTGTGAGGCGAAAGCGGAAGAGCAACCGCTGGGCATGAAGGGGGAGGAGTGGCCAGCTCCACCCACCCCCCCGAATCCAGGCGGGGAAACGTGCCGCCCTCCTCCCACCGCCCCTCCTCTCTGCCCCCCCTTGCCACTCTCTAATGATTCCTCCGGTGCTGCCACACCGCCATCTAGCGGAAAAGAGAAAAATTCAACAGACAGTATTAATCAGCTGTTAAGAGGTTGTGCAACAACTAAAGGACTTGACTACACAGACTCAGCAAAAAGGAGAACCTTGGTCAACTGCCGGTTCGAGAGACAACTTGCCACCCTGTTTCTCCGGACCTACCGCGGCTACCCATCCTGGCCGATGGAGTGGAGTTGTTCGGGATGCTATTTTGGATGGACAGTGGGGAGTTGTATCCAACATTGGCCCCGTGGCTTTTCCGGTGGTACAGCAAAACGGTCAAGGAAAATGGGAACTGCATGATTGGAAGATTCTACAACAAGCCAAAAATACTATATCGCAGTATGGTGTTAAATCGGAAGCCTCGCGACAAATTGTTATTTGGATTTTTTCTGCTGATTTGATGTGTCCTCATGATTGTCAAAGTCTGATGAGGCTTCTGTTGACACCTACGCAGTTTTTGTTATGGGGATCGTCATGGTCTCAGAGGGCAGTGAATGCCGCTGCCCAACATCAACAGCCAGGGGATCCATTATATGGGGTCACAGCAGAAATGCTCATTGGTGGGGGACGTTATGCTGATATAAATGTCCAACTAACTTTTCCTGTCAATATGTTACAGTTATCTTCTAAGCTTGCTTTAGATGCGTTTCTTTCCTTACCAGGATCGGAAGGCCCTTCTTTCAGCTCGGTGACGCAAGGTGCAACTGAGAAGTATAGCAACTTTATTGATAGGCTTTGGGATGCAGTAATGAACCACCCAGATTTGGGAGAGAACAATAAACAACAAATGTTTAGAATTTTGGCCTTTGATAACGCCAATAACACTACCAAGGCCATTCTAGCCAGTCTGCCCAAAGGGGCAGGAGTGGAAGAAATGCTTTCTCGGGTGGAAAGAGCAGGAGTTCAACAACAAAATGAGTCGATGGCAGCTGTGCTGCAAAGTGCTGTCAAAGAAGTAGTGCAACCATTGGCAGCTGTTGTTAGGCGAAAACACTCTCCAGGAATAGTTCAGCCCTTTAAAGGCATCTGCTATCGTTGCGGGGAACAGGGGCATAGCAGGCGAAATTGTCGTGCTACGGTATGGTGTGATCGGTGTCAAAAAAATACCCATGCTACTAAGGCCTGTTCAGGAAACTTCAAATCGAGCGCGAGGAGAGGCCGCGTGCAGAAACAAATGCCCCCTCAGAACAACAGCAGCAATCAGGGTTTTTACAAAAACACTCGGCTGCCACCAAAGGAAGTTTGGGAGTCGACCTGGAAACAACAATAGATTTCACTTTAACCAATACAGAAGTGTGCAAAATCCCTAGCAATGCAGTAGGGCCTTTAGTAGCTGATAGTAATAGGATAGGTGGAATCCTTTTAGGTCGATCTTCTGCAGGAATAAAAGGATTGTTCGTAATTCCTGGAGTCATTGATGCAGACTATACTGGTCAAATTCATATTATGGCCTATACAATAAGTCCTCCTCTCTTCATCCCAAAAGGCAGTCGAATAGCCCAGATATTAGCTTTTAAAAATCCTTTAAGTCAATCGAACCAAGATTGGGAAGAACGTGGGTGTAAAGGATTTGGTTCTACTGGACCTGCTGTATGTTTCACTACAAAATTAGACCATCGCCCACTCGAAACTGTGACTTTGACTCAGGAGAACCTTTCAATAAGAATCAATGCAATGTTAGACACTGGGGCCGACATAACTATTATAAATCGAGCAAATTGGCCATTGCAGTGGGAAATAGAAACCCCAAAGGCATTAATTGCAGGAGTGGGAGGGAACTCAGCCTCATATATAAGTAGTAAACCGGTTCAAGTGAGTTTCCCAGAAGGCCAGAGGGCAACACTGAAGGTCCATGTTTTGTCACTCCCTGGAAATTTGGAAGCATTAATTGGACGTGATGTTCTCAGTCAGATCGGGGCAATGCTGACTACAAAGCATTTTTAGTCATGGGCACTGGGGAGCAATCGCCCAACCCACCGTTAACATGGATCTCCAATGACCCTGTTTGGGTTGACCAGTGGCCCATGACTAAAGAGCGATTGCAAATAACTAAACAACTGGTATCCGAACAACTTATAGAGGGACATATCAAACCATCTGTCAGTCCATGGAATACTCCTATTTTTGTCATCCCTAAGAAAAGTGGGAAGTGGCGTTTACTACATGATTTGAGGAAAATAAATGACCAAATGTTGCCTATGGGAGCCTTACAACCTGGAATGCCATCACCTAATATGTTACCTGAAAATTGGCACATACTTATAGTTGATTTAAAGGACTGCTTTTTCACAATCCCACTGCACCCTCAGGACACTCAGAGATTTGCCTTTTCCATACCCTCGATAAATAAAGCAGCACCAGCAGAGCGGTATGAGTGGGTGGTACTTCCACAAGGGATGAAAAACTCTCCTACATTGTGTCAATTATATGTCGCCTGGGCGCTGCAACCGATAAGAGAAAAATGGCCTGACACTATCATCTATCATTATATGGATGATATTTTGTGTTGTCAACAAATTCCTTTTGAAGCGCATCATATACAACAATTAACAACCATGCTAGCAGACAAGGGATTTGTAATTGCACCAGAAAAGATCCAGAGGTCTCCACCTTGGAAATACCTAGGGTGGACCATTGAACAGGCAAAAATTCGTCCTCAAAAAATAGCACTAAAAACTCCTCTTAAAACATTGGCTGATGTGCAGACGGTCTTAGGCGACATCCAATGGGTTCGCAATTGCGCTGGCATTACCAATGCAGACATTAAACCACTAACTGAATTACTGCGTGGCACTCAGCCTGCAGCTGAAATTCATATGACGGACAAACACCACGTAGCCTTACAGCACATTATAAACAAACTTACTATAGCCTGGACTGCAAGAAGAATCCTTGAACTGCCACTTTCTTTGCTTATCTGTAACACCGAAGAATCACCTTTTGCCGTTATATGTCAATGGCAAAACAAGAAGGGGGAGATGAAGGGACAACAGGGAATGAACTCCGTGATTGCCATTGACAACAAGAGTAATGATAACTCGCCAAATTCCTCCCTTTTTCAAATTTTGGAATGGGTTTTCTTACGGGTACAACCACGTTGCAGTATACAAACTCGTCCTGAAGCCGTAGGGGAATTAATCCGAAAAGGGAGAACGCGAATTATAGAGCTGACAGGACAGGAACCAGCAGACATCAGTATTCCTGTTAACGCTGTAGATTTAGAATGGTGGATACGTCACATGCTGGCCATTCAAGAATCTCTGTTAGGATTTAGCGGAAAGGTGCATTCTCAGCAACCTCAAGGGAAATTGTGGCAGATTCTAAAACGAAATCAGTGGCTAGAAAAACCTAAAGTGATTGTTAGCCCGATACTCGAGGGGTTGACGGTATACACAGATGCAGGAAAACGCTCTAGACAAGCTGCATGCGTATGGTGGGAAACAGATCAATGGTGCAAAAAGATTTTGCAAGGGCAAGCTGGAGATACCTTACAGACTTTAGAATTAATGGCGGTGGTATGGGCATTAGGGAACTGGCTTGATCATCCTTTGAATGTGGTGACTGATTCTCTATATGTAGCTGGGCTTATACCAAGAATTCAAGACGCGCTGATTAGGCAAACAAATAATCCTCAGCTAGGGAAATTATTTATTCAATTAAGATCGACCATCTCCCAGCGAGTGGCTCCGTGTTGTGTTATTCATATCCGTAGCCATCAATGGGAGTTGGGTTTAGGACAAGGCAATCAGATAGCGGACAATCTTGTCAGTCCAGCGTGTCATGTACCACCTGTAGATAAATTTTTACAAGCTAGACAGGGTCATGAAATATTTCATCAAAACTCAAAGGGTTTAAGAAGGCAATATGGGTTATCAGAAAACGAAGCTCGCTCTATCATACAGGCCTGTCCCAAGTGTGGAAATCATGGACCTGGAATAGGGCTGGGCGTTAATCCAAAAGGTCTCAAGGCTTTAGAGCTCTGGCAGACTGACATCACTCACATTGCTGAATTTGGGCAGCTCAAATATGTGCATGTCACCATAGATACCTTTTCTAAAGTAATATGGGCCACGGCTTTATCGGGTGAGAAGGCTCATCATGTGTGTAAGCACCTCCTTGCTTGCTTCGCAGTGTTGGGTGTGCCAGAACAACTGAAAACAGACAATGGCCCTGCTTACACCAGTCAGAAGTTGAGAACCTTTCTGATGAGATGGGGGGTCAAGCATATTACTGGCATCCCACGCTCACCGACGGGGCAGAGCCTTGTAGAACGCACGCATCAGGTATTGAAGGACTATCTAGCAAAGCAAAAGGAGGGAGAAAAGGACCCGCAGATGAGACTGCATAAAGTCCTATTTACTCTAAATTATTTGTGTCTGATGGGAGACAGAGAAGAGCCATCGATTATAATCCATCACCAAAACCTTAAGTTTAACTCTCATACAACGCTTCCGAAACTAAAAGTAATGTATCGAGACCCAATCACTGGCATGTGGCTGGGCCCAGTTTCGGTAATATTTAATGGAAGAGGATACATGTGTGTTTCCACAGATAAGGGACCAATATGGGTGCCTAGCCGAGCGGTGAAGCCTGCACTCTCACAAGAAGAGGTTACCTGGGCAAACAAAACAGATCAATCTGCGTTTTGTTTTGTCTCTTGTTATGGCAACTGAGCCTTTCAGAACCTGTTTGGTGTGCCTGGTTTCTGGGTAGAAGAGTTTATGTGTTGCATGAACCTATCCGATCATGGTGAGTCTACACATAAACAATTACAATGGTTAAAAAACCATGTAAGCATGATACCACAAAATCATGGCATTTTGGATGAATGACTCATGAATATTTTTAGAGAGTTGCTGCAATGGCTGATAGCTCTGATAAAAGAAGGCTTGCGTATATTGATTATCATCTTAATATTGTGTGTATGCTTTTGTATTGCTTTTAGTTGTATAAAAAAGGCTGTATCGAAAGTAGTAAATCAGGCTTGGATTGTTCAAAAACAAAAAGGGGGAATTTGTGGAGGGATTTTTATTAAATAACGGTCATCCTATGAACATTCCAAGCACTGAGGATTTGTTAGTAATAGTATAAGGCTGCTAAAGAGCAATTGTAGTTTTAGAGTCTCTGAAGTGATAGTAGAGTAGGAAAAACAGGCTGAGGAATGTAAATATCAGTAGATTATGTAACGGAATGCAGGCGCAGGAAGCGTTCGCGTGGACACCTGCTTTTGACCAATCTGTGTATGTTAAGATTCGTGTGCTTGCTGACTGTAAACCAATAGAGGATTCGTAGGTGCGTGTGTTACTGTGGCTAGCTTATAAAAGTAGCACAATATCTTGAAATAGAGGAGAATGACCATACCCACATTGGGACTCATCATTACTCCGGGAACGCGCTCCCACTCCGACCCATGGTCACTCCAACATCAAGGATGCACATTGATAGGACGAGAGGCAACAGACACAAGTTGCAACAGAGAAAATTCTGATTTGATATAAGGACAAACCTTTTTCCCCATGAGGGTGGTTAAATGCTGGAACTCCAGCCCAGAGAGGCTGTGGGATCTCCATCCTTGGAGGTATTCAAACCTCAACTGGACAAGGCCCTGAGCAACCAGCTCTTGTTGGCCCTGCTTTGAGCAGAAGGTTGGATTACATGACTTCTGGAGGTACCTTCCAACATACATGATTGTATGGTAATGTGGGCAATCAATTTTGAGAGGGCTAACACATTAGAACAGGCTACAAGACTCCTTGAGTGCCCAACACTGAAAAAGTCCAGACCTAATAACTCAGCAGACTATATTGTACATTGAAGAGAATAACAAAAGAAAAGTGAATGTAGATTACTTAAAACTGCTCTTACCTCATGGTTATAATCCAGGATTCCTTTTAAAATTTTCTTCAAGTTGCTTACCTGTGACAGTAAGAGGAAGGAAATATGTTAAAAATGCAGGGAACACCTAAATAGATGATAAGTTACACAAATACTATATGGTCAAAGAGTAGACAATCACACAAAAAAACCCTCCCACACCCCACCATCAAGAATCATGCAATATGGCTCACTAGAGAAGAGCCTAGGGACCGCACGCCAATGTCGGGGGAGAAATCGGCAGCCCAGCTCAAGTGCATCTACACTAATGCACGCAGCATGGGCGGCAAACAGGAGGAGCTGGAAGCCATTGTGCAGCGGGGTAGCTATGACTTAGTTGCCATCACGGAAACATGGTGGGATGAGTCTCACGATTGGAGTGCTGCAATGGATGGCTATAAGCTCTTCAGAAGGGATAGGTGAGGAAGGAGAGGTGGTGGGGTAGCCCTGTATGTTAGGGAGTGCTTCGATTGTGTAGAGCTCAATGGTAGTGATGATGAGGTCGAGTGCTTGTGGGTAAGGATGAGGGGGAAGGCCAACAAGGCAGATATCCTGCTGGGAGTCTGTTATAGACCAACTAACCAGGATGAGGAGGCAGATGAAATATTCTACCAGAGGCTGGCAGAAGTCTCCCAGTCGCTAGCCCTTGTTCTTGTGGGGGACTTCAACTTTCCGGACGTCTGCTGGAAATACCACACGGCAGAGAGGAAACAGTCGAGGAGGTTCCTGGAGTGTGTGGAAGATAACTTCCTGGCACAGCTGGTAAGCGAGCCCACCAGGGGAGATGCCTCGCTTGACCTGCTGTTCACAAACAGAGAAGGACTGGTGGGAGATGTGGTGGTCGGAGGCCGGCTTGGGCTTAGCGACCATGAAATGATAGAATTCTCGATACTTGGTGGAGTAAGGAGGGGGGCCAGCAAAAACGCTACCATGGACTTCCGGAGGGCGGACTTTGGCCTGCTCAGGACACGGGTCGAGAGGGTCCCTTGGGAGACAGTCCTGAAGGGCAAAGGGGTCCAGGAAGGCTGGACGTTCTTCAAGAAGGAAGTCTTAAAGGCACAGGAACGGGCTATCCCCATGTGCCGCAAGAAGAAAGGGCGGGGAAGGCGACCGGCCTGGCTGAATGGGGAGCTCTGGCTAGGACTCAGGAAAAAAAGGAGAGTTTATCACTTGTGGAAGAAGGGGCAGGCAACTCAAGAAGAGTACAGGGATCTCGTTAGGTCGTGCAGAGAGGAAATTAGAAAGGCAAAAGCCCAGCTAGAACTCAACCTGGTGTCCTGGTTCCAGCTGGGATAGGGTTAAATTTCTTCCTAGTGCTGTGTTTTGGATTTAGTATGAGGAGAATGTTGATAACACACTGATGTTTTCAGTTGTTGCTAAGTGCCCTCCTAGTCCAAGGACAGCTCCCATGACTACTGACTGAGCTAGGTACACAAGATGGGAGGGAACATAATCAGGACAGCCAGCCCAGCTGGCTAATGGGGTATTCCATACCATGTGACGTCATGCTCAGTATATGAATGGTAGGCGTGATCCAGGAAGTACCGATCGCTACTTGGTTATCGGTCAGCGCGGGTGGTGAGCAATTGCATTGTGCATCACTCATTTTGTATATTTTATCATTATCATTATTATTTTCCCTTTTTTTCTGTTCTATTAAACTGTCTTTATCTCAACCCACGAGTTTTTCTCACTCTTACCCTTCCGATTCTCTCCCTGTCCCGCTGGGGATTGGGGGAGTGAGTGAGCGGCTGCGTGGTATTTGGCTGCCTGCCAGGTTAAACCACGACACCTGGCCACTGTTGTGAGAGACAACAAAAAATGCTTTTACAAGTATATTAATGACAAAAGGAGAGCCAAAGAGAATCTCCATCCTCTGTTGGATGCGGGGGGGAACGTTGCCACCAAGGACGAGGATAAGGCTGAGGTACTCAACGCCTTCTTTGCCTCAGTCTTTAACAGTCAGAGCAGTTATCCTCAGGGTACTCAGCCCCCTGAGCTGGAAGACAAAGACGGCGAGCAGGATAAACCTCCCATAATCCAAGAGGAAGAAGTTAACGACCTGCTACGCCACCTGGACGCTCACAAGTCTATGGGGCCGGATGGGATCCACCCGAGGGTACTGAGGGAGCTGGCAGAGGAGCTTGCCGAGCCGCTCTCCATCATTTACCAGCAGTCCTGGTTAACTGGGGAGGTCCCGGACGACTGGAGGCTTGCCAATGTGACGCCCATCTACAAGAAGGGCCGGAAGGAGGATCCAGGGAACTACAGGCCAGTCAGCCTGACCTCGGTGCCAGGGAAGATCATGGAGCGGTTCGTTTTGAGGGCGCTCACGAGCCATGTGTGGGACAACCAGGGGATCAGGCCCAGCCAGCACGGGTTCATGGAAGGCAGGTCCTGCTTGACCAACCTGATCTCCTTCTATGACCAGGTGACCCACCTAGTGGATGAGGGAAAGGCAGTGGATGTGGTCTACCTGGACTTCAGTAAAGCCTTTGACACTGTCTCCCACAGCATTCTCCTAGAGAAGCTGGCGGCTCACGGCTTAGACAGGTACACTCTTTGCTGGGTAAAGAACTGGCTGGATGGCCGAGCCCAGAGAGTTGTGATGAACGGAGTTAAATCCAGTTGGCGGCCGGTCACGAGCGGTGTTCCCCAGGGCTCGGTACTGGGGCCGGTCTTGTTTAATATCTTTATCAATGATCTGGATGAGGGGATCGAGTGCTCCCTCAGTAAGTTTGCAGACGACACCAAGTTGGGCGGGAGTGTTGATCTGCTGGAGGGTAGGAAGGCTCTGCAGAGGGACCTGGACAGGCTGGATCGATGGGCTGAGGCCAACTGTATGAGGTTCAACAAGGCCAAGTGCTGGGTCCTGCACTTCGGCCACAACAACCCCAGGCAACGCTACAGGCTTGGGGAAGAGTGGCTGGAAAGCTGCCCAGAGGAAAAGGACCTGGGGGTGCTGGTCGACAGCCGGCTGAACATGAGCCGGCAGTGTGCTCAGGTGGCCAAGAAGGCCAATGGCATCCTGGCCTGTATCAGAAATAGTGTGGCCAGCAGGAGCAGGGAGGTGATCGTGCCCCTGTAGTCAGCACCGGTGAGGCCGCACCTCGAATACTGTGTTCCGTTTTGGGCCCCTCACTACAAGAAGGACATGGAGGTGCTGGAGCGTGTCCAGAGAAGGGCAACGAAGCTGGTGAAGGGCCTGGAGCACAAGCCTTATGAGGAGCAGCTGAGGGAACTGGGACTGTTTAGCCTGGAGAAGAGGAGGCTGAGGGGAGACCTCATCGCGCTCTACAACTACCTGAAAGGAGGTTGTAGTGAGGTGGGTGTTGGTCTCTTCTGCCAAGTAACCAGCAATAGGACGAGAGGAAATGGCCTCAAGTTGCGCCAAGGGAGGTTTAGACTGGACATTAGGAGAAATTTCTTTACTGAAAGAGTGGTCAGGCCTTGGAACAGGCTGCCCAGGGAAGTGGTTGAGTCACCATCCCTGGAAGTATTTAAAAGACGTGTAGATGAGGCGCTTAGGGACATGGTGTAGTGGGCATGGTGGTGTTGGGTTGACGGTTGGACTCGATGATCTTAGAGGTCTTTTCCAACCTTAATGATTCTATGATTCTATGTTTCTATGAATATACATCTATTTAAGTTCCCATGAGAATTACTGTCTGAACACTTTAAATTAGTATAAAGTAAGTTATGCAGTGGTCCCTTGTGATCAAATTTCTAGATGTTATCACAAGTCCACATGAAACAATGGAACCCAATTAAGTCTATGAAAAGACCAACACCCCCTCTGAAAATTACACACCACATTGTCTTCTATGGGTTTTAGACCAGACACTATGATTTTCTAAAAGAAGTCTTCTCTAGAGTACTTGTTTATCTTCAGATGTTTTTATATTTAAAAAATAAAATTTTCTTTTCCTCTCTGCTTTTCTTGAAATATCCTGGTGAATCTTCTTACTCTCTAGAAACATACACCTCCAAGCCACTCCCCCCACAGTAGGATGGGGGAGAGAATTGGAAAAAAGGTAAAACTCGTGGGTTGAGATAAAGACAATTTAATAGGACAGAAAAGGAAGGGAAAATAATAATAACGATAAAAGAATATACAAAACAAGTGATGCACAATGCAATTGCTCACCACCCGCTGACTGATGCCCAGCCAGTTCCTGAGTAGCGGCCCCGCGCCCCTGGCCAACTCCCCCCATTTTTTTTTGTTCAGCATGACGTCATATGGAATATCCCTTTGGCCATTTTGGGTCAGCTGTCCTGGCTATGTCCCCTCCCAGCTTCTTGTGCACCTCCAGCCTCCTCGCTGGCAGGGCAGTATGAGAAGCTGAAAAGTCCTTGATGTAGTGTAAGCACTGCTCAGCAACAACTAAACCATCAGTGTGTTATCAACATTATTCTCATCCTAAATCCAAAACACAGCACTATACCAGCTACTAGGAAGAAAATGAACTCTATCCCAGCTGAAACCAGGACACTTCTTTATGATTAAATGCCTTCCTTACAATAATCAAGACAAAATTCCACATTTCTTGGCAGCGTCTTCAATCCCATGCAAAGATAACTACTGTAACACTTGCACAACCAACACCAAAGTTAAATTCCATATAAGCAGGAGGCTTGTATTTATGCCAGATTTCTCTAGTACTGAAGGGTTTCAGCTCACTTTCTGCTGAAAATTCATTTAGAACAAGTATCAAATAGAGCATCTATTAAAAATTATGAAGATACTGTATGGATCTCACAGGTTATATTTAGAATAAAAAAATCTTCTGGTTGAAAATAACTTCTACAGATTCTCAGCCTATTAGTGTCATAAAGTACTTAGCAAAGAATTTAAACAATGGAAGCAATGTGTTATCTCATTTGACAGGAAGTTTAAATAAAAAACTTCTGTAAAGACTTCCTGAAGAGGGATGGAGACAATGGTTAGAAAATTGAATTTTCCTGGGTAATAGAATCATAGAATCATTAAGGTTGGAAAAGACCTCTAAGATCACCGAGTCCAACCATCAACCCAACACCACCATACCCACTACACCATGTCCCTAAGGGCCTCATCTACACGTCTTTTAAATACTTCCAGGGATGGTGACTCAACCACTTCCCTGGGCAGCCTGTTCCAAGGCCTGACCACTCTTTCAGTAAAGAAATTTCTCCTAATGTCCAATCTAAACCTCCCTTGGTGCAACTTGAGGCCATTTCCTCTCGTCCTATCGCTAGTTACTTGGGAGAAGAGACCAACCCCCACCTCACTACAACCATGGGGTAATCATGTCCCAGTTCAATTCATCTTATCTCAGACCTAAATAGCATACTGTCCTATGACAAAGTTTTACACCACAGGTGATTACACTTCACAAGATGCATACTACTGACAACATCATACAAGTTGTGACATGAAATGCAAAACTATAACAGAGGGAGGAAGGAGGGGAAATGAAACAGAACGTCCAAATTTTTACTTTCTTTAAAACAAGATATATTAATATATATAATAAACTTTTGACATTGGACAGCCTCTTTAAGTTTTCTATCTTCCAAAAAGATATGAGAACACACAGCAGAAAATAAATTAGGAAGCACTATATTGATATTCAAGGACAAATTATGAACTCCAGCATAGCCAAAATGAGAGCTGCTGAAAACTAAACTCAGTTTCTCTCCAAAGAAAAGTTCAAGAATGCAACAGGCTATTCATCCCAAAAGATAAAGGAGAGCCCTGAACTCATTCCTACTAAACCCACCCCTTACAGAAGCAGGAGTCAAAACCTGACCAACTACAAGCATATAAAACATCCCTGGGAAATGTTCATCATTGTCTTCATAATCATTGAACCTAAAGTTATACTGAAACATTCACCTAAACATCTAAAAAGAAATACCAAACACTCTGGCAACCTAAGGTAAGAAATAGAGATGCTACATGACAATCTGCAGACAACAGCTGTTCCTGTATCTCTTTTAATTGGATGTACACAAATCATTAGTTTATCTCCAGGTTTAACCCCCCTCTCCTGCCATCTAACACACCATTTTTGGTCTAAGAACTTCAAAAATTTCCTAGATGATTGCCAAATGGTCCAGGCCCCACGACCTCTCTCAGTGATCATGCACTGTCATAACCAAAGTCTACAGCAAATTTAAGAATTATATCAATTGATTTTCATATCATTGCAAAGAATACTGTACTGATTGGAATATCAGTTTCAAACTTGATTCATTAAAAACCTTCCAGTTTGTAATTTGCCTCAGGCTGCTGCAGAAAGCACCACAGAAAACAATGGGCCATGTTTCTCCTGTATGTTCTCACTGCACTGCTTTGCAGTTTTAGTTTCCTGCTCTGTTTAGTTTGCCATTCCCTCCCCCACATCCACCTGATAGCTTCTAGACTGTTGACTCCATATTAGAACAAACATGATAGATAATAAGCAAATAACAGTCATTTTAATATCTGATAAATATTACCCAGTAACAGATGTGTACAAGGCTTAGTACCCAATTAGTGCGTAAAATCTGCACCCAATTAGTGTGTAAAATCTGCACCTAATTAAGCATATTCCAATCAATGCCAATAGTGTCAAACAAAGACCACCAATGGGAAACTTGAATGCGCATCGATGAAATATATAATTGTACTGGGGGGAAAAGGTTGGGGGTTGTTGTCCCATCCCCCCTCCTCCACAAAGCAACTGTGCCCCCCCTGCTGCACTCGAAAGGATGTTCACGTGTGGACCTCTGCCACTTCTCTTCCTGGCTGGTCGCTGGGGAGAGTTTTCACTTCCTTTCTCTCCCTCTCTATCCCTATGTTTTAATTTGTGCCCATTGCCTCCTGTCCTGTCAGTGGGCATCACGAGAAGAGTCTGGCTCCCTCTTCTTCACTCCCTCCCATCAGGTATTTATATACATTTATAAGCCTTCTCTTCTCCAGACTGAATAGTCGCAGCTCTCAGCCTCTCCTCATAGGAGAGATTGCTCCAGTCCCTTGATCATCTTTGTGGCCCTGTGCTAGACTCACTCCAGTAGCTCCATATCCTTCTTGTACTGGGGAGCCCCAAACTAGACACAATAATCCAGATGCAGCCTCACCACTTCTGAGTAGAGAGGAAGGTTCACCTCCCTCGACCTGCTGGCAACACTCCTCCTAATAAAGCCCAGGATGCTGTTGGCTGCCTTTGCTGCAAGGGCACATTGCTGGCTCATGTTCAACTTGGTGTCCACCAGGACCCCCAGGTCCTTTTCTGCCAAGCTGCTTTCCAGCTCGGTGGCCCCCAGCATGTACTGGTGCCTGGGGTTGTTCCTCCCCAGGTGCAGGGCTTTGCCCTTCCCCTTATTGAACTTCATGAGGTTCCCGTCAGCCCATTTCTCCAGCCTGTCAAAGTCCCTCTGGATGACAGCACGACCCTCTGGCGTATCAGCCACTCCTCCTAGTTTTGTGTCACCAGTAAACTTGCTGAGGGTACACTCTGCCCCATCATCCAGATCATTAATGAAGATGTTGAACAGGACTGGACCCAGTATCGATCCCTGGGGTACACATCTAGTGACTTGCCTCCAACTGCACTTTGTGCCACTGATCACAACCCTCTGGGCCTGGTCATTCAGCCAATTCTCAGTCCACCTCACTGTCCATTTATCTAACCTGTACTTTGTCAACTTCTCTATGAGGATGTTAAGGGAGACAATGTCAAAGGCTTTACTAAAGTCAAGGAAAACAACACTTACTGCTCTCCCCTTGTCCACCAAGCTAGTCATCTCACTGTAGAAGGCTATCAGGTTGGTCAGGCATGATTTCTCCTTCATAAATCCATGCTGACTACTTCTGATCACCTTCTTGTCCTTCATGTGCCTGTAACTGGTTTCCAGGATTAGCTGCTCTATCACCTTCCCAGGGATCAATGTGAGGCTGACTGGCCTGTAGTTCCCTGGGTCCTCTTTCTTGCCCTTCTTGAAGATAGGGGTGATATTTGCTGTCTTCCAGTCCTCAGGAACCTCTCCCAGTCACTACAACCTTTCAAAGACAATTGAGTGTGTCCTCACAATGATATCAACCAGCTCCCTCAGCACTCATGGGTACAACCCATATCCCATGGTATTCTTCCAAGTAAATACCTGAAGAAGCCAAAGTCTGCTGTCCTGAAGTCCAGGTTTGTGGTCCTGCTTTTTACTCTGCTCCCTCCTCTTAGGATCCTCTTAGGAGTTCACTCCAACATCTCATGGTCACTGCAGTCAAGGCTACCTCCAACTTTTACAACCCCAACCAGTTCTACATTGCTTGTAAGTATGAAGTCCAGCAGAGCACTTTTCCTTGTTGGCTCCTCAATCACCTGTGTCAGGAAGTTGTCATCAATGCACTCTAGAAATCTCCTAGATTTCTTGTGCCCTGCTGAGTTGCCCTTCCAGCAGATATCAGGGTGGTTAAAGTCCCCCATGAGGACCAGGGCTTGTGAACATGAGGCTTCTTCCAGTTGTCTGAAGAAGGCCTCATCTATTTCTTCTTCCTGATTAGGCAGTCTGTAGCAGACACCCATCACAACATCACCCATGTTGTTCTGCCCTCTAATCCTGACCCATAAGCTCCCAACTGGCTCCTGACTGGTCCCAAGTCATCTGTCTCCACAATTCCAATGGCCTACATTAGGGTTTCTGCTCTGAACTGCATTCTGCAGGAATCTTTGTCTCTCCACTTAAAATATAGGGGGCCAAGAAAGACACCAACCTATTAGCTTTGGGGCCCACCCCATCCTGACCACACACACAACTGTCTTCCATGAAAAGAAATCCTAAGAACATGCCTGTATCTTTGCTTGGCATGGGCAGGTACAAGCACTTGAGTTTAATTAGAAACCAAGATATATTTTTAAAGGAGGTAGTTCTGAACACATTTCCAGATTATACTTATGTTGGGACATAGAGTGCCTCAGAAGTTAAAGACACAGAAACAGAAATAACTATGTTAGTAACTAATTATCTCCTTGATGTTAGGTGAATATCAGGTCAGATTTGACAGCCCAAGAGACACAAGGCTGCCCCAGCTCCATGCCTCCAGGTCCAATCAGTAGTGAGGCTGAAGATGTATTCACAGTAGGCATGCGCACACAAAGCACACATACACCACATATATACGTATATTCACAGATAGACACACTCAGCACTCACACAAATACAAAGAGCACCAATGGCCTCATGCTGTTCCCCTCTGGCTGAGCAGGATGGAGGTCCATTAGTGGGAATGTATGTACATATGTATAATGTGGATCCCTCCAGCAGCAGGGCTCAGATATTCAGTCTGCCCAGTAGCTGCCCCTGGATCCCAGTCTCCCCAGTTGCTGGCACCTGGACATATGAGCCCCTGAGGCTGCAGCCCCACTCAAGTTAATGGTAGAGATCATCTCACTCACACACACATGTGCACACACGTGCACAGAGCTGTCTGGAACTCTCCTGGTTCCCTAGTAGCCAACCCCCCATAGTCTCACCCTTACAGACACACACATACAAAAGTGGGTTTCACCCTTAGAGACCCCTAGACCCTACGGTCTCTCCGGCAGCTGGCTGGGACTCCCCTGATCCCTCTGATAGCCAGCTCCTACCATGGGCTCACCCTCAGAAACACACACATCCCCCTGACTTCATCTAGTCACTGGCTAGTCTGCCTTGATATTTGCTAGTGATAATACACTCACACCCCGGCAGCATTCGGTCCGGTTGCTGGCACTACAGACACACAGGTGCTCTGGCCCCATGTCCCACTCCAGTGGCTGGCACTTGATTTTTCTCACTCAGCTTTCTCCAGTCGCTGGTACCAAGGCACACAAGCCCTCCAACCCATGGAGTGACTCCAGTTGCTGGCACTCGGACACCCTTACACACACACATGCGCACAGACTAGAGAGCCCCTCACCCAGGGAGAGTTAGAAAGGAATTTAATAAGAAGATAGGATAGACTGCACTGATCAGGTACAGGGCATGGCCAGACAATTTTACTGACCAGGCACTCGTTTACATGCAACCAGCCTTTTTTATCCCCTTACCCCTCTTTTTTCCCCACACTTATTCCTCCCCAAATCACTTAAACCCCTCCCTTTTCCTGCCTTTGCTTCCTCCCCTAAACATCCCATAATAAGTCCTGTGCAATCCCAAAATGGTCTTCCCCTGCATCCCATAATGTGTCCTATACCCCTAGGCAGCAACCCCTGCCTCAGTCTGAAAGGTGCTCCAGCATTGACTTATCTTGATGGATTCATGCTTGGAGCACGGGGATGACATTCTCCTGGGACAGCCCTGAGAGGGGCCCAGACAGGGTGTCTGTATTGGGTGTATGTGGCAAGGTTTTGGTAGCAGGGGAAGCTGCAGAGGTGGCCTCTGTGAAAGGACATGAGGGGCTGCCCTGTGCTGGACAAAGCTGGCTCCACAACAGAACCACTGCAGGCCAAAGCTGAGTCAATCAATGAAGATGGTGGCACCTTTGTGAAAACATACTTAAGAAAGGGCAGAAAACTCCAAGTAGAGAGAGAACAAAAAGAGTGATAAGCAACAGAGGGAACCTGAATGTCAGAAATGGAGGAAGAGGTGCTCCATGGTGCCAGAACAGATATTCACTGCAGCCCATGGAGGACCCACACCGGAGCAGCACACAGTCTCTGCAACCTCTCCTTCCTTCCCTTCCTAGGGGTTTGGCTGCCTGTGTTCAAGGCCAGCTCTGATATGGTGCAACTATGCAACCTGGGATCAGACTGCTGGGAAAGAGTTGGGTGAGAAAGAGCTGGGAGAAGACTCATCAGAGGCCTCCCCACTTTGCTCAAGTGCAGCAGATGCCTTGCCCTTGGGCCTGAGCTACGCTGTAGATATGCTGTGGCCAGCCATGTCCCTCACTAATCCGGACTTGACCCTCTGACTTGACTTCCTGGCTTGACCTCAGACCTGCCTTGTCACTATGGATTTGCCTGGCCATCACTGGACTATTGACTGAACCTGGCTGCTGTCACCAGACCTGCCCTGCTCTCCTTGTTGTGGGACTGTGTCCTGTTGGTGAGGCCACTGCCTTCCTGTCACCCTTGGTTCCAAGCTCATCTGCCCTTGCAGAGCACCCACTTCTGCTACTCTCTAACATAGCATGATAAAATTAAGCAGAGATAGGCACAAATGTCAATCACAAGTCATTAATTGTTTAAAATTTCTGTTCTAACATATCAGCATCCCTTGACCACCGAACTATTTTTGTTTAAGGAATTTCATTCTTGTGAAATTTTAGCAAGAAAATTGCGTTACGTTTTTAGTACTATTTCCTAGTTTCAGTGAAGGATGTTTTGTTTTGTTTTCAAAATGTGTCAGTAGGAAATATTGGTTTGCATGCAGTTAAAAAGTGATTATAGGAAGCAATTAGTT
Source organism: Calonectris borealis (assembly GCF_964195595.1). Taxonomy (NCBI): domain Eukaryota; kingdom Metazoa; phylum Chordata; class Aves; order Procellariiformes; family Procellariidae; genus Calonectris; species Calonectris borealis. Next base: position 48,555,473 of record NC_134351.1, on the reverse strand, counting down.
CTTAATCAGGAAACAGTTCTCTCCATATTCATAGATTTCTTTTTGTTAGCCACATGTCCTGGTTTCAGCTGGGATAGAGTTAATTTTCTTCCTAGTAGCTAGTATAGCGCTGTGTTTTGGATTTAGTATGAGAAGAATGTTGATAACACACTGATGTTTTAGTTGTTGCTGAGCAGTGCTTATGCTAGTCAAGGACTTTTCAGCTTCCCATGCTCTGCCAGGTGCACAAGAAGCTGGGAGGGAGCATAGCCAGGACAGCTAACCCAACTGGCCAATGGGGTATTCCATACCATACGACATCATGCTCAGTATGTAAACTAGGAGGCGTGGTCCAGGAAGCAGTGATCGCTGCTCGGGACTGGCTGGGCATTGGTCGTCGGGTGGTGAGCAATTGCATTGTGCATCACTTAGTTTGTATATACTATCATTATTATTATTATTATTATTATTTTCCCTTCCTTTTCTGTTCTATTAAACTGTCTTTATCTCAATCCACGAATTTTACTTTTTTTTTTTTCAATTCTCTCCGCCATCCCACTTGGTGAGGGGGGAGTGAGCGAGCAGCTGTGTGGTGTTTAGCTGCCTGCCGGGTTAAACCACGACAGTCCTTTTTTGGTACCCAACGTGGGGCACAAAGGGTTGAGATAACGATAGATCTGACCAAAGCGTGTTAAGGCAAATTTGTTATAAGCATTCATTATATTGACTGGTCACAATGTTGATTTATTGGCTCTCAAAGTTGTGGGGCTGGCTCTCAATGTTGGGTTATGTAATACCTTGCTTGCAGTATGTGTTCCCTGTTGTGCTGTTTATCACCGCTCGGAACTGGGTAAAGGTTATCATTTTGCTGCACTGTGTAACACTGTTTTATGATATGATAAAATCATTGGTCGTGAGTCTAATCTGGTATCTGCACTCAGCACTGCTGTCATCTTTGTACCTCGGGAGCCACCTCTCGAAAACTATTAATAATTACACTCTTTACCTTTTCTCCTCGGAGAACCAATTTATGGGGCAGACAAGGGGGGACACTTTCCCCTACTCCTTTATCTTCCCTTTCATATCTCCAGAAACTCCTTTTTCTTCTATCCTCTTCATGAAGCCCTCCACAACAGTTCTTGAGAATTTTGAATATCCTTGGGATGTTCAAACAAGCATGTTCCTATTGCTATGTCTCCTGAATGTGGTTCAGGCCTTGTTTAGGGTTAAACAACTATTTAGGAATACCGTCCAAAGATCAACCCCGGCGACAGGCACTGCGGCTACTCAAACCCCCGCGACAGGCACTGTGGCTACTCAAACCCCCGCAACAGGCACTGTGGCTACTCAAACCCCCGCGACAGGCACTGTGGCTACTCAAACCCCGGCGACAGGCACTGCGGGTACTCCAACCACCTCAACAGGCACTGTGGCTACTCAAACCCCAGCGACAGACACTGCAGCTACTCCAACCCCCACGACAGGCACTGCAGGTACTCCAACCACCTCGACAGGCACTGTGGTTACTCAAACCCCGGCAACAGGCACTGCAGTTACTCCAACCCAAGCAACAGGCACTGCAGCTATTCCAACCCCGGCGACAGACACCGCAGCTACTCAAACCCCAGCAACAGTCACTGTGGCTGAACCAGAGAACCAACCCGTGCCAGTATCAGTCGCCCCTATACAGAAGAAGACATACACAAGGAAATCAGCTCATTTAGTAAGGGATGAAGATGAACCAGGGCCATCACGACAACAGGAGGAGGAAGAGGCAGAAGCCATAAATGAGGTGGTAACCACCCGATCCCTATCCCTGAATGAGCTGCAAGATATGAGATAAAATTTCAGTCGTCCTGAAAAAATTTTAGGCGAGCACATTACCACCTGGCTGCTCCGATGCTGGGATAATGGGGCCAGTAGCCTGGAATTAGAGGGGAAGGAAGCCAAGCAGCGGGGATCCCTTTCAAGGGAAGGGGGCATTGACAAAGCGATTGGACAAGGGGCAGAAGTCCTCAGCCTCTGGAGGCGACTCCTGTCAGGCGTGAAGGAAAGGTATCCCTTCAAGGAAGATGTTATATGTAACTCAGGCAAGTGGAGCACCATGGAGAGAGGTATCCAGTACCTGAGGGAATTAGCCGTGCTGGAGGTGATTTATGATGACCTGAACAACGAGCAGTTACCCAAAGATCCAGATGAAGGCAAGTGCACCCGACCCATGTGGCGGAAGATTGTACAGAGCGCACCATCGTCATATGCAAACTCATTGGCAGTAATGACCTGGAATGATGGAGAGGAACAAATGGTGGATGAATTGGCTGGCCAACTCCGGCAATACGAAGAAAGTCTCTCCTCCTCCCTAGGGGTCTGCATCTCGTCTGTGGAGAAACTGCCAGACATGATAGCCAAGAAACTGACCCGGGAGTTCCAGCAACTCAAAGAAGATATGTCCTACTCCCCACCTGTACAGACCAGTATCTCAGCCATTAGGAGTAACTGTCCCTCTGCTCAAGAGAAAGGATATAGTGGATACACACCACAGGGCACCCTGTGGTTTTACGTGCGTGACCACGGAGAGGACATGAGGAAGTGGGATGGAAAATCTACCTCAAACCTAGAGGCACAGGTATGTGAGTTGCAAGGAAAAACAATCGCAAAAAGGGGTTCTTCCAGGAAAACTGCTGCTCCAGTTTCCAGTGAGCAGTTCCCCAGACAGAGTAGAAGGGCTGATTTTACTCCTGATCTTAATGAAGGGACTTTTGAATCGCATTTAAAAGAAGTGAGTAACGAATACTATGACCAGTACTAGAGGGGCCCTGCCTCCGGCCAGGTGGAGGAAAGGGACAACCAGGTTTACTGGACTGTGTGGATTCGATGGCCTGGCACATCAGATCCACAGGAGTATAAGGCTCCCGTAGACACCGGTGCACAGTGCACCCTGATGCCATCAAGCTGTAAAAGGGCAGAACCCACTTGTATTTCTGGAGTGACAGGGGCATCCCAAGAGTTAACTGTATTGGAGGCCGAAGTCAGCCTAACTGGGAATGAGTGGCAAAAGCAGCCCATTGTGACTGGCCCAGAGGCTCCGTGCATCCTTGGCATAGACTACCACAGGAGAGGGTATTTCAAGAACCCAAAAGCAGAACAACTGGCAGAGCAGAGGGAAACCCATCTGGGCTGCCGCACTGTGGCAAGGTATCGCTGCCCGGGTAGATGTCCCGGTTTCAGCTGGGATAGGGTTAAATTTCTTCCTAGTGCTGTGTTTTGGATTTAGTATGAGAAGAATGTTGATAACACACTGATGTTTACAGTTGTTGCTAAGTGCCCTCCTAGTCCAAGGACAGCTCCCATGACTACTGACTGAGCTAGGTACACAAGATGGGAGGGAACATAATCAGGACAGCCAGCCCAGCTGGCTAATGAGGTATTCCATACCATGTGATGTCATGCTCAGTATATGAAGGGTAGACGTGATCCAGGAAGTGCCGATCGCTACTTGGTTATCGGTCAGCGCGGGTGGTGAGCAATTGCATTGTGCATCACTCATTTTGTATATTCTATCATTATTTATTATCATTATTTTCCCTTTTCTGTTCTATTAAACTGTCTTTATCTCAACCCACGAGTTTTTCTCACTCTTACCCTTCCGATTCTCTCCCCGTCCCACTGGGGGGGTGGGGGGAGTGAGTGAGCGGCTGCGTGGTATTTGGCTGCCTGCCAGGTTAAACCACGACAGTAGAGAACCTGGTTGTAAAAGTAGGTCACGTAGATGCTCACGTACCCAAGAGTCGGGCCACTGAAGAACATCAAAACAACCAGCAGGTGGACCAGGCTGCTAAGATTGAAGTGGCTCAGGTGGATCTGGACTGGCAACATGAGGGTGAATTATTTGTAGCTTCGTGGGCCCATGACACCTCAGGCCATCAAGGAAGAGATGCAACATATAGATGGGCTTGTGATCGAGGGGTGGACTTAACCATGGACGCTATTGCACAGGTTATCCATGAATGTGAAACATGCGCTGCCATCAAGCAAGCCAAGCGAGTAAAGCCTCTTTGGTATGGAGGACAATGGTTGAAATATAAATATGGGGAGGCCTGGCAGATTGATTATATCACACTCCCACAAACCCGCCACGGCAAGCGCTATGTGCTCACCATGGTGGAAGCAACCACCGGATGGCTGGAAACATACCCTGTGCCCCATGCCACCGCCAGGAACACTATCCTGGGCCTTGAAAAGCAAGTCCTATGGCGACATGGCACCCCAGAAAGAATTGAGTCAGACAACGGGACTCACTTCCGAAACGCCCTCATAGACACCTGGGCCAAAGAGCATGGCATTGAGTGGGTCTATCACATCCCCTACCATGCACCAGCCTCTGGGAAAATCGAACGATACAATGGGCTGCTAAAGACAACACTGAGAGCAATGGGTGGTGGGACATTCAAGCATTGGGATACACATTTAGCAAAAGCCACCTGGTTAGTCAACACCAGGGGATCTGTCACGTGAGCTGGCCCTGCCCAATCCAAACTTTTACATACTGTAGAGGGGGATAAAGTCCCTGTCGTGCACATAAAAACATGCTGGGGAAGACAGTCTGGGTTATTCCTGCCTCTGGCAAGGGAAAATCCATTCGTGGGATTGCTTTTGCTCAAGGACCTGGGTGCACTTGGTGGGTAATGCGAAAGGATGGGGAAGTCCGGTGTGTACCTCAAGGGGATTTGATTTTGGGTGAGAATAGTGAATGTACTGAATTGGATTATGTTAATTACTTTATAATACTGTATGTTATCACTTCTATGGTTACTATATGCCATATCAACAGTATTGCAGTAAGAATCACCCAGATTAATGAAGAATGAACTCCGATGAAACCGAGCAAAGTGCAATGATGATAGAACCAGACAAGCGCAGCAGTACTGAAATGAGAACTGGCTTCAGGATGCAACAGTCCAACACCACACACCATCTCTCCTGCCCTGAAGGACTGTTATGACAGATGGAGCCCAAAGTCATGGACTAAATGAACTCAATGGACATTTCAGAGGGATGGCCCATAGACTAAGGGAATGATATCTGTGTGTATATATCAAAAGACAGGAAAAGTGGTGGTGATTAATTGGAATGTATTGGAAAATGTGAGACCTGGGCATGATGTAGATGGTATAGAATAAGGGGTGGATACTGTCCTGTTTTCGGCTGGGATAGAGTTAATTTTCTTCCTAGTAGCTGGTATAGTGCTATGTTTTGGATTTAGTATGAGAAGAATGTTGATAACACACTGATGTTTTAGTTGTTGCTGAGCAGTGCTTATGCTAGTCAAGGACTTTTCAGCTTCCCATGCTCTGCCAGGTGCACAAGAAGCTGGGAGGGAGAATAGCCAGGACAGCTAACCCAAATGGCCAACGGGGTATTCCATACCCTATGACGTCATGCTCAGTATATAAACTAGGAAGCGTGGTCCAGGAAGCAGCGATCCCTGCTCGGGGACTGGCTGGGCATTGGTCGTCGGGTGGTGAACAATTGCATTGTGCATCACTCATTTTGCAGCATGTATATCTGCTCTACCGTGGTCTTCCATGGGCTGCAGGGGGACAACCTGCCTCACCATGGTCTTCACCACGGGCTGCAGGGGAATCTCTGCTCCGGTTCCTGGAGCACCTCCTCCCCCTCCTTCTTCACCGGCCTTGGTGACTGCATAGTTGTTTCTCTCACATATTCTCACTCCTCTCCCTTCAGCTGCTCTTGCGCATCATTTTTTACCGTTTCTTAAATATGTTATCACAGAGGCGCTACCGCCGTCGGCGATTGGTTCAGCTTTGGCCAGTGGCGCGTCCATCTTGGAGCCATCTGGAACTGGCTCTGTCTCTGACGTGGGGATAGCTTCTGGCGTCTTCTCACAGAAGCCACCCCTATAACCCCCCCCCGCTACCACAACCGTGCCATGTAAACCCAATACAGTATAGTAACTGAACAATACTTTTAATAAGAAAGTGTCCTTTCAGTTATCAGCAAGTAAAACAAGTAACTGACTGAATAGAAAGATAACTTACAATGCAGGATGGGTGGGGGTGGCGGGGGGGAGGAGTGAGCCATGTATCCATGTATTCTTCCATAATTCTCCATACGCAAGAACATTCAATCAAAGTTTACAATTGGGTATTTTTCTAAATAGTTGTGTCAATGGTGCCAAGATTACTGGTCAAAGGGAAGGTATCAGAGAAGTGGGACAACAACCCCTGCACATTCTGTCTTGTCACCCATTTTCCATTCTAGGCTAGATTACTGTATCCTTTATTTGGTTTGTAATACTGACAGCTCATACAAGTGGTTGACTATTACACCATATGGTGTTGGATACAGAGAGAGACTCTGTCTAGCAACAAGAATATGCCTCAACAAGCTATCAGTTACTTGAAATAAACTGCTCTATGAGTAGCAGAACCAACAGAGCTGGTTTTGGGAGGAATGTCCCTTGTCCCCCAGCCCACCCATACTGCCTCATCAGTTTCCCTCACTTCTGCTGGCAACCCCATTAGGCAAGAGACAGTACATGCTGTACATAAGTTCAGAATTACACGTGACTGGCCAGGCAGTGCACACAATACTGACAGGTCTGTTGGCCAAACCAAAACATGTACAACAGCAGTCCTCCCTACCTTTTCATCATAAGGCACTTATTTGTCCATCTTCTCTATTAAGCCACTGATGTTCATAAGCCTGTAAGAACTAAAACATCTCAGAATTCTAAGCCCTTTGCCAAACGTGGCTGAAATGGGTTCAGAAATGCTTTTGCACACCAGAAAAAGGTGAATTTATGGGACACATGAACTGACAGACAAACCATGCCAGTATTGTTTCCCCAGGAAACTAGGTTGGAAATGGCATTTTAGGAAGTTACATATATCATGATTTTCCCATCAAATGTGGTCAGTCTACATTTGAATTTACTTTTTACCTATATTTACACTGACATATAAATGGCTAACTGTGTTCTTTCAGGTTTTAAGCCCAAATGCTCCTTAATTACACCAGCGAAACTTCTACTGCCTTGAAGGTTTGCATAAGAACGAATCAAGAAAAAGTACTAGCATACCAGGTGGCAGAAATGATCTAGCAAATACAGTGTTGTTAACATACATGCTGATTACACACAAAACAGAAGAGCACCACTTTCTCCTCTACAGCTCAATAATTTTGCAGAGCTGTCAAAGTAAAAAGAAATATCATTTTGGTTTTTTATGCAAATAAATTACTTATTACTTTGCTATTTTTATGCAGTCATTTCTCAGAGTACAAACTTTTTTTGAGAGTAATTATTTTCACACTTTGCAATAAAAAGAGTAAATCCCTTTATTCACACTTCTCAGTTGCTCAAATGTTAATTTAAACATACAATTTATTTTAAGAATTATTTTTCATCTTAAGTTATTGAAACTTGTTTACAAACTCAACTTTTGTTTGTTTTTTCTTCATTGAAGTACAGGATAATAATAATAATGTAACAAACAACTAAAATCATCTTACATTCAATATACTCTATTATAAAGCAAAGTGGTAATTTAAAAATACATTACTATTTAAGCACAAACAATATTGTACTAAGAACTGATAAACAGATTTGCAGGCAAGCAAAACAAACCAAATACCTTTAGCCTCCAATTATCTCCTACTTCTGTTTTGATTCTGTTTAACCAGTTTTCATCAAAGTAAGTTGGATCTCTGAAAATACATAAAAAGTTAGAACATTTGTTAAGAACACAAATTTCAAGTACTGATACCTTAGTGACTCAACATCTATTTTAGGCAGATTTAAGTGACTACCTATATAGATATATATGGTCAGTATACAAAAGTTCAGAATCCTGCTGTTATTCATTTATCTAAATATTTACACCCTGCTCATATCCCAGCTTTATCTGCATGCTATGGGTAGTTAATACTTTTGAGGAAACTGCAACACTTGCAAAGCATCTTGCAAATTTCTTTTGTGTCTCCAAGTTGAAAGTGTTCCTTTCTTAATGTTAGATTATCGGCTAATGCTGGGGCTTAAACTCTCAGGGGAAACTACCATGTTTGCAACACTTGAAAACATTAGTAAAATTAAGGGGTTTTTTCCACACATCAAGAATTACCATTGCTAGATGCTGGCTGCAACACTCAAACAGGAAAGCTTGAGAGTGAACAAAATATTCTGCCTTCATACACTCAAAAATGTTAAAAGCAGCACTGGAATTAAGTATTTGCTACTGAGGACATACTTATCTGTTATACTTTCTATCAAACATCACAGTTTTTCCAAATATTTCTTCATGGCAATTCTTCACAAAAAGATTTGCCATTACCTTTCTTTAAAGGATTTTCCATCTTCTGCACTCTGATGAAGTAATCAAGATAGACACAGAAAAAGAGAACACCTATTGCTTGTATAGCATGCTGTTATTTCTATAAACCTCCTTCCTCTCTTGAACATCTTCCGTGAGCTGCTTATTCATGACAACTAACACTCCCTCCCTCTTGCCCCCCAATTCAGAGACAAGATTATCTAAAAGGGTAACATTTCCTAATGCTCACTGAAGTCATATTTTCCATTCTACAACACAGATTTAGGACAGTGTTATGATCAGAACTAAAGAGAGATAAGGCATTAAAAATAAGTGGTATTAAAGCAATATGCCAACATAAGTAAAGACTCATATTTCAGATGAAAAATAGTCACTACAGTCCAAAAAAGAATGGCATTTTTTGAAAGGGTAAGGCTCTTGAGAGTCAATGTAGTAGTCAATCTCCAGACTTCAGTTTCACAAAAAGTAATACTAATTTCTGGACATAAAACTATCACATGTTGCTGCCAAACACTATTAAATTTACTGCTGTATTCTCCAGAGAGACACCAAGTGGACATAATCATCTGTGCTTCACTGGCAAAGATGACCAAGAGGACTTTCTTAGCGGCCTCATCTTATCATCCTTAGAGGCCATGTGTCGTGGTTTAACCTGGCAGGCAGCCAAATACCACGCAGCCGCTCACTCACTCCCCCCGCTCCCCAGTGGGACGGGGAGAGAATCGGAAGGGTAAGAGTGAGAAAAACTCGTGGGTTGAGATAAAGACAGTTTAACAGAACAGAAAAGGGAGAATAATGATAATAAATAATGATAGAATATACAAAATGAGTGATGCACAATGCAATTGCTCACCACCCACGCTGACCAATAACCAAGATGTTATATATCGCCCAGGCAAATGGACCACTATGGAGAGAGGTATCCAGTACCTGAGAGAATTAGGCGTGCTGGAGGTGGTTTATAGTGACCTGAACGACAACCAAACGCCCAAAGATCCAGATGACGTCCAGTGCACGCGACCCATGTGGCGGAAGTTGGTACGGAGCGCACCAGCGTCGTACGCCAGTTCGTTGGCAGTACTGTGCTGGAAAGAGGAAGAAGCACCAACGGTGGATGAGGTGGTTAGCAGACTTCGGGATTTTGAAGAAACTATCTCCTCCTCCCTTGTCTCGGCTGTAGAGAAACTGTCCCGAGAGGTCCAGCAACTCAAAGACAATAGGTCCTATTCTCCACCTGTACGGACCAGTATCTCAGCCATTAGGAGTCAGCGTTTTTCTGCTCAAGAGAGAGGATATCGAAAGTACACACCACGGGGCACCCTGTGGTTTTACCTGCGTGACCATGGAGAGGACATGAGGCAGTGGGATGGAAAACCTACCTTGAACCTAGAGGCACGGGTACGTGAGTTGCAAGGAAAAACAATCACACAAGGGGGTTCTCTCAGGAAAAATGCTGCTCCAGTTTTCAGGAAAACCCTGTCTCACGACGGTACAGTTTCCAGTGAACAGTTCCCCAGACAGAGTAGAAGGGCTGATCTTACTTTGGACTGTAATGAAGGAATTCTTGACTCATGTTTGCAAGAAGTGAGAAGCGGATACTATGACCAGAACTAGAGGGACCCTGCCTCCAGCCAGGTGGAGGAAAGGGACAACCGGGTTTACTGGACTGTGTGGATTCGATGGCCTGGCACATCAGAGCCACAGGAGTATAAGGCTCTCGTAGACACTGGTGCACAGTGCACCCTGATGCCATCAAGCTATAAAGGGGCAGAACCCATCTGTATTTCTGGAGTGACAGGGGGATCCCAAGAGTTAACTGTATTGGAGGCCGAAGTGAGCCTAACCGGGAATGAGTGGCAGAAGCACCCCATTGTGACTGGCCCAGAGGCTCCGTGCATCCTTGGCATAGACTACCTCAGGAGAGGGTATTTTAAGGACCCAAAAGGGTACCGGTGGGCTTTTGGTATAGCTGCCCTGGAGACGGAGGAAATTAAACAGCTGTCCACCTTGCCCGGTCTCTCAGAGGACCCTTCTGTTGTGGGGTTGTTGAGGGTTGAAGAACAACAAGTACCAATCGCTACCACAACAGTGCATCGGCGACAATACCGCACCAACCGAGATTCCCTGATCCCTATCCATGAGCTGATTCGTCGACTGGAGAGCCAAGGAGTGATCAGCAAGACTCGCTCACCCTTCAACAGTCCCATATGGCCAGTGCGAAAGTCTAATGGAGAGTGGAGACTAACAGTAGACTACCGTGGCCTGAACGAAGTCACGCCGCCACTGAGTGCTGCCGTGCCGGACATGCTAGAACTTCAATACGAACTGGAGTCAAAGGCAGCCAAGTGGTACGCCACAATTGACATTGCTAATGACTTCTTCTCCATCCCTTTGGCGGCAGAGTGCAGGCCACAGTTTGCTTTCACTTGGAGGGGCGTCCAGTACACCTGGAACCGACTGCCCCAGGGGTGGAAACACAGCCCTACCATTTGCCATGGACTGATCCACACCGCACTGGAACAGGGTGAGGCTCCAGAACACCTGCAGTACATTGATGACATCATCGTATGGGGCAACACAGCAGAAGAAGTTTTTGAGAAAGGGAAGAAAATAATTTAAATCCTTCTGAAGGCTGGTTTTGCCCTAAAACAAAGTAAGGTCAAGGGACCTGCACAGGAGATCCAGTTTTTAGGAATAAAATGGCAAGATGGACGTCGTCAGATCCCAATGGATGTGATCAACAAAATAACAGCCATGTCCCCACCAACTAGCAAAAGGGAAACACAAGCTTTCTTAGGCATTGTGGGCTTTTGGAGAATGCATATTCCAGATTACAGCCTGATTGTAAGCCCCCTCTATCAAGTGACCAGGAAGAAGAACGACTTCAGATGGGGCCCTGAGCAACAAGAAGCCTTTGAACAAATTAAACAGGAGATAATTCATGCAGTAGCCCTTGGGCCAGTCCGGGCAGGACAAGATGTGAAGAATGTGCTCTACACCGCAGCCGGGGAGAATGGCCCTACCTGGAGCCTCTGGCAGAAAGCACCGGGGTAGACTCGAGGTCGACCCTTAGGGTTCTGGAGTCGGGGATACAGAGGATCCGAGGCCCGCTACACTCCAACTGAGAAGGAGATATTGGCAGCATATGAAGGGGTTCGAGCTGCTTCGGAAGTGGTTGGCACTGAAGCACAGCTCCTCCTGGCACCCCAACTGCCGGTGCTGGGCTGGATGTTCAAAGGGAGCGTCCCCTCTACACATCATGCAACCGATGCTACGTGGAGTAAGTGGGTCGCACTGATCACACAACGGGCCTGAATAGGAAACCCCAGTCGCCCAGGAATCTTGGAGGTGATCACGAACTGGCCAGAAGGCAAAGATTTTGGAATATCCCCAGAGGAGGAGGTGACACGTGCTGAAGAAGCCCCACTGTATAATAAACTACCAGAAAACGAGAAGCAATATGCCCTGTTCACTGATGGGTCCTGTCGCCTTGTGGGAAAGCATCGGAGGTGGAAAGCTGCTGTATGGAGTCCTATACGCCAAGTTGCAGAAACTGCTGAAGGAGAAGGTGAATCGAGCCAGTTTGCAGAGGTGAAAGCCATCCAGCTGGCCTTGGACATTGCTGAATGAGAAAAATGGCCAGTACTCTATCTCTATACTGACTCATGGATGGTGGCAAATGCCCTGTGGGGGTGGTTGCAGCAGTGGAAGCAGAACAACTGGCAGCGCAGAGGTAAACCCATCTGGGCTGCCGCATTGTGGCAAGATATTGCTGCCCGGGTAGAGAACCTGACTGTAAAAGTACGTCACGTAGATGCTCACGTGCCCAAGAGTCGGGCCAGTGAAGAGCACCAAAACAACCAGCAGGTGGACCAGGCTGCTAAGATTGAAGTGGCTCAGGTGGATCTGGACTGGCAACATAAGGGTGAATTATTTATAGCTCGGTAGGCCCATGATGCCTCAGGCCATCAAGGAAGAGATGCAACATATAGATGGGCTCGTGATCGAGGGGTGGACTTAACCATGGACGCTATTGCACAGGTTATCCATGAATGTGAAACATGCGCTGCAATCAAACAAGCCAAGCGAGTAAAGCCTCTTTGGTATGGGGGACGATGGTTGAAATACAAATATGGGGAGGCCTGGCAGATTGATTATATCACACTCCCACAAACCCGGCACGGCAAGCGCTATGTGCTCACCATGGTGGAAGCAACCACCGGATGGCTGGAAACATATCCTGTGCCTCATGCCACTGCCCGGAACACCATCCTGGGCCTTGAAAAGCAAGTCCTATGGCGACATGGCACCCCAGAAAGAATTGAGTCAGACAACGGGACTCATTTCCGAAACACCCTCATAGACACCTGGGCCAAAGAGCACGGCATTGAGTGGGTCTATCACATCCCCTACCATGCACCAGCCTCTGGGAAAATCGGACGATACAATGGACTGCTAAAGACTACACTGAGGGTAATGAGTGGTGGGACATTCAAGCATTGGGATACACATTTAGCAAAAGCCACCTGGTTAGTCAACACCAGGGGATCTTTCAGTCGAGCTGGCCCTGCCCAATCAAGACTTTTACGTACTGTAGATGGAGATAAAGTCCCTGTCGTGCACATAAGAAATATGCTGGGGAAGACAGTCTGGGTTACTCCTGCCTCTGGCAAGGGAAAACCCATCTGTGGGATTGCTTTTGCTCAAGGACCTGGGTGCACTTGGTGGGTAATGCGAAAGGATGGGGAAGTCCGGTGTGTACCTCAAGGGGATTTGATTTTGGGTGAAAATAGCCAATGAACTGAATTGTATGATGTTAATTGTTATATAATACTGTATGTCATCACTTCTATGGTTACTATATTCCATATTAACAGTATTGCAGTAAAAATCACCCAGATTAATGAAGAATGAACTCCGATGAAACCGAGCAAAGTGCAACGATGATAGAACCGGACGAGCGCAGCGATAATGGAATCAGAACTGGCCTCAGCGTGCAACAGTCCAACACCACACACCATCTCTCCTGCCCTGAAGGACTGTTATGACAGATGGAGCCCAAAGTCACGGACTAAATGAACTCAATGGACATTTCAGAGGGATGGCCCATGGACTAAGGGAATGATATATGTGTGTGTGTATATATAAAAAGGCAGGAAAAGTGGTGGTGATTAATTGGAACATATTGGGAAATGTGAGACCTGGGCATGACGTAGATGGTATAGAATAAGGGGTGGATACTGTCCTGGTTCTGGCTGGGACAGAGTTAACTTTCTTCCCATTAACTTTGGGGCTGTGCTGTGTGTTGGGTTTGGTATGAGAGGAGCGCTGATGGCCCATTGATGCTTTGGTTGTTGCTGGGTGGTGCTTGCACCGGGAAGACTTTTGGTTTCTCTTTTCGGCCTTCCATGCCCTGCCACGTGCAGGGGAAGCTGGGGCAGGGAGGGAGCACAGCCGGGGTGGTTGACCCAGCTGGCCAATGGGGTATTCTATACCATGTGACATCATGCTCAGTATAAAAACCGGGGGGCGTGGGGGGGGGGCACGCCCCCTGTTCGTGACACGCAGTCGGCAGTCGGTGCGTAGTTGCATTGTGCATTGCCTGCTTTGTATATTCTGTTATTGTTATTGTTATCATTGTTACTAGAGCCTTATACTCCTGTGGGTCTGATGTGCCAGGCCATCGAATCCACACAGTCCAGTAAACCCGGTTGTCCTTTTCCTCCACCTGGCTGGAGGCAGGGCCCCTCTAGTTCTGGTCATAGTATCCGTTTCTCACTTCTTGCAAACATGAGTCAAGTATTTCTTCATCACAATCCAAAGTAAGATCAGCCCTTCTACTCTCTCTGGGTAACTGTTCACTGGAAACTGGACTGTCGTGAGACAGGGTTTTCCTGAAAACTGGAGCAGCATTTTTCCTGGGAGAACCCCCTTGTGTGATTATCTTTCCTTGCAACTCACGTACCCGTGCCTCTAGGGTCAAGGTAGGTTTTCCATCCCACTGCCTCATGTCCTCTCCGTGGTCACACAGGTAAAACCACAGGGTGCCCCGGGGTGTGTACCTTATATCCTCTCTCTTGAGCAGAAAAACGCTGACTCCTAATGGCTGAGATACTGGTCCGTACAGGTGGAGAATAAGACATATCCTCTTCGAGTTGCTGGACCTTCCGGGACAGTTTCTCCACAGCCGAGACAAGGGAAGAGGAGACAGTTTCTTCATATTCGCGGAGTCTGCTAACCACGTCATCCACTGTTGGTGCTTCTTCCTCCTTCCAGCACAGTACGGCCAACGAATTGGCATACGACGCTGGTGCGCTCCGTACCAACTTCCGCCACATGGGTCGCGTGCACTGGACTTCATCTGGATCTTTCGGTGTTCGGACATCGTCCAGGTCACTATAAACCACCTCCAGCACGGCTAATTCTCTCAGGTACTGGATACCTCTCTCCATAGTGGTCCATTTGCCTGGGCGATATATAACATCTTCCTTGAAGGGATACCTTTCCTTCACGCCTGACAGCAGTCGCCTCCAGAGGCTGAGGACCTGTGCCCCTTTTCCGATTGCTTTGTCAATGCCTCCTTCCCTAGCAAGGGATCCCAGCTGTTTGGCTTCCTTCCCCTCTACTTCCAGGCTACTGGCCCCATTATCCCAGCATCGGAGCAGCCAGGTAACAATATGCTCGCCTGGACGACGGCTGAAATCTTTCCGCATATCTCGCAGCTCACTCAGGGATAGGGATCGTGTGGTTTCCGTCTCGTTTATGAGTTCTTCCTCTTCCTCCTCCCCTCCTCGTGATGGCCCTGCTTTTCCATCATCCCTTTCTAAACGACCTGACTTCCGCTTCCAAGATTCCCTCTTCTGTACAGGGGCAACGGATACCAGCAAGGGTTGGTCCTCTGGTTCAGCTGTAGTGCCTGTTGCTGGGGTTTGGGTAGCTGCAGTGCCTGTCGTGGGGGTTGGAGTAACTGCAGTGACTGTTGCCGGGGTTTGAGTGGCTGCAGTGCCTGTCACGGGGGTTGGAGAAGCTACAGTGACTGTTGCCAGGGTTTGAGTAGCCACAGGGGTTGTCGCGGGGGTGAAGTGGCCGCAGTGCCTGTTGCCGGGGTTGATCTCCCGCCGCCCGCTGCCCCCGGGACCCACCACTCCACCCGCCCCGACGAGGCGCCGCTGTTCACCCTCCCTCTTTTCTTGTTGCCGGGGTTGATCTCTGGACAGTATTCCTGAATAATTGTTTAACCCTAAACAAGACCTAAACCACATTCAGGAGACATAGCAATATGAACATGCTTGTTTGAACATCCCAAGGATATTCAAAATTCTCAGGGAATATTGTGGACGTCTTCATGAAGAGGATAGAAGAAAAAGGAGTTTCTGACGATATGGAAGGGAAGATGAACAAGTGGGAGAAAGTGTCCCACCCTGTCTCTCCCCTAAATTCATTCTCCGAGGAGAGAAAAGTGTAATTACTAACAGTTTCTAAGAGGTGGTTCCTGAGGTACAGAGATGACGTCAGTGCTGAGTACAGATACCAGATTAGACTTACGACCAATGATTTTATCGCCTCATAAAACAGCAGCAAAATTATAATCTTGGCCCAGTTCTGAATAATGATAAACAGCACAAAAGGGAACATATACTGCAAGTAAGGTATTACATAACCTAACATTGAGAGCCAGCTCCACAACTTTGAGAGCCAATAAATCAGCATTGTGACCAATCAATATAATGAATGCTTATAACAATTTTGCCTTAACATGCTTTGGTCAGATCTATCGTTATCTCAACCCTTCGAGCCCCACATTGGACGCCAAAAAGGACTGTTGTGGTTTAATCTGGCAGGCAGCCAAATACCACACAGCCGCTCGCTCACTCCCCCTGCCCCCTCAGTGGGACGGGGAGAGAATCGAAAGGGTAAGAGTGAGAAAAACTCATGGGTTGAGATAAAGACAGTTTAATAGAACATAAAAGGGAAAAAAAAAAAAAATAATGATAGAATATACAAAAATGAGTGATGCACAATGCAATTGCTCACCACCCGCGCTGACCGATAACCAAGTAGCGATCGCTACTTCCTGGATCATGCCTACCATTCATATACTGAGCATGACGTCACATGGTATGGAATACCCCGTTGGCCAGCTGGGCTAGCTGTCCTGGCTGTGCTCCTTCCTCCCAGCCTCTGCACTTGGTAGCATGGAAGCTGTCCTTGACTAGCAGGGTACTTAGCAACAACTGAAAACATCAGTGTGTTATCAACATTCTCCTCATACTAAATCCAAAACACAGCACTAGGAAGAAATTTAACCCTATCCCAGCCGAAACCAGGACAGTAGCCTTCACATTTGAAGGTTCAAGTGTAGTCTACATAATTAGGAATAAAAAAATATTTCAGCTCCAGGCTGATATTTTCAGATAAAATAAACTTAGCACTGGAGAATCCAATTCATTAGTACTTTAACCTGAATTTCAAAGATGATGGTTTTAAGATAAAAAGAAAAGTGTCCTTCAGGATTTTTATTTAGTGACACCTGTATCTGTAGGTAAAAATGCTCCTGCTTGCTTGCATCATGTTTATACCATATTTTATCATGTTCTACATTGGTGAAAAGCTTCTGAAGGTGTCAATAACTCCCTCTAAGTACCCTTTTCCACAGTCTCTTTCAGTAGCTTTATTACAGAGAAGTTCTGCTACATGGTTTCATACAGATGGTCCTCATACACTTGGGATAACATCTTATCCTAGAAAAAAAAAATAGCAAAACCAACATACTTTCAAGATCAAAGGAGTTCCTGATCCTTCCTAGCCAGTTAACACAAGGGATGGCTGTTCTATCATCTGATGAGCAAGTGATTTTCTTCCACTTCTTCTTTCATTGTCAACAAATCTTATGGTTCTTTCTCTGAACTAAGAATCCCTTTGAAACTGCTCCTCACCATAAACTACTGTCCTAGTTTTGTCTTTGTTTCTACAGTAACCTGCCTTGATAAGCACCTAGTAGACCCTTTCCATGATGGTGGAAGTAAAAAGAAATTGAAAGAATAGGAAGTTTAGACTTCTCAGTTGACAATTTTCTTGTAATACTAGCCGTGTTCTACAGAAATATGCCCAGATCACTGGATCAGTGCAAGAAATTAACAAGTCCAACATCCTCAGACTTCTATCCAATACTTTGCCTGATTTATGTTTGTTAATAACTAAACTCATCCCTTTTTTGGAATTCTCACTGGAGAGATTAATCTGCTTTTCTGACTTTTATAAAAATGGATTTATTATTGTAGTAGGTTGACCCCAGGCAGCCAAGCACCCACACAGCCACTTGCTCACTCCCCCCTCTCACAGCAGGACAGGGGAGAGTAAAGGAAGAACAAAAATGAGAAAACTCGTGGGTCAAGATAATGACAGTTTAATAGGAGAAGGAAAGAGGGGATAAGAAATAAAAAAGAAAAGAAATAACAATGCAAAAGGAGTCACCTGCCACCTCCTGACACCCTGCCCCTTGACCAACATCATCAGTGTAAGGCAGGATGCTGCCCACATTCCATGTAAGGTATGATTCTCTCAAATCACACTGCCATTGGTGGAGCCAAGGGGCGGCGTGACTCTTACCCGCATTCAAAAGGCATTTGCACGATTGGCTGTTGCTGCCAGATGACCCGGACAGCAAGTGTCCCTGGCAGTCCACCGGAGCCATGGCATCGCTTATGATCCTGTGTTTGCTATCGGTGATTGGGTGAGTCACCGTATGGGCACGTTGTTGCTCCTCTTTCTTACTGCCTCAATAAATCTTTGTTTTATAACGTGTTGTCAGACTCCATTACTGTGCAGACCACACCTCCCACAAACAGACCGATGCCTAGCCAGTCTCTGAGCAACAGCTACTTTGGAAAGACCAAACCCCCATTTTTTATTTCTGAGCATAACGTTATATGGCATGGAATATCTCTTTGGTCAATTCAGGTCAGCTGTCCCAGCTGTGTCCCCTCCCCACCTCTTGCCCACCCCCAGCCTACTCACTGGGCTGGGGCAGAGTGGGGAAAAAGGGAAAGCCTTGACACTGTGCAAGCACTGTTCAGCAATATCCAAAACATTGGTGTGTTATTAACACTGTTTTTAGCCACAAATCCAAAGCACAGCACCACATGGGCTGCTATGAAGAAAGTTAACTCCATCCCCGCCAGACCCAGTACAATTATGATGAAATTCCTGATGCACTGAAAAGTCATCAGAAATCTCTTCCCCTCCCCAATGCAATTAATGTTATCAGCCTCAATGAACACACATTGGTGGAGGACCTTAAATTGGAGGCAGCTGTACTGAGTGACAACCCGCCCCCCCCCAAAACTTCAGGAAACATAATTTACAGAAGTAGCAGTTTGCCTTTCTCAATGGAATAAGAGAAACAATTTTTAAGTGGATTTTGACTCCAGTGTCCATTCTAAATTTGTCTTTAAGATGCACTTGCTGAAGGGTTGGAAGAGTGAGGTGAAAAAACTCTCAGTTCTTCATTGAAGATGACACCTGTAAGTCACAGACTACATGCCTATGATCCAGGCTCCATTCCCTTATTTATAGTAATCTATTGCTTTTAGGCCTAATTTATTCTTTACTATTAAACTTTAATGCATGACTTCTGAATAACTTCTAGCACCCACCTGCCTTGCTGTTATGCATTTCTACTTATGTGTCAACTTTCTTCTACTTAGTGCTCCTTCTTGGGACAAGGAGGGAACCAGTGCTGCTGATACAGAAGAAAAGACTGACTCCTCTGTTCTATTCTAACTCCTTTTATTTGTCTGAACACTCCCACCTTACTTAAATAAGTATCCTTTCTGTAGTACCTGTTTGAATTGAAGTAGCAAAATGAAGAACTTGACTAGTTTCAAATTTGTTTTTCAAATTGTTAACAGCAATGAATGCTTTCTCTTTGTATTCTCTACAGTGGCTTTGTCTATGGGCTCCCTATCAGTTTTTTAAACCAACTATTTAGACCAAACATAGTGACCACATCTATGTGCCCACCTTTCACATTCAGAGACACAGCTGTCTATTGTGTTTGCTACCCTTGATAGCTACATCAAGGATCTACTGGAGGTATCCACTACTACTACAAAAAGAGAAGCAATCATATTTTTCCTTAGAAATCATGCATACCTTATCATTGTTTTAGAATTCTAAGATCAACTCGTTGCTGCAATTCCTTTGCTCCGAAGCTTTTCTCAATAGAAATACAGTCCAGGTTATTGTTAAATCCATGTATGAGAATCAATATCTTCATTACACAAGCATGCAAAGTGGTAAATCTGAATTAGAGTTGACATGAGTTAAGATAGCCAAAGAGTAATTTTGTTAGGCTCAAATTATTGCATGAGATAGCAGAAGACTTGCAATTGCTTAGCTGATCTTTACTTAAACTTCTCTGGATACACTGACAAAGTCCAGCTAACATTCAGCATCAATGTGACAATTGCTAAGGGAAAAAAAAAAACAAGTGCTGCTACAGAAACACAATATTCACATGGTACATACTTTGGTACATACTTTTCTTTTTAAGAAATCACTTGAAATCACAGTTGAAAACCAGTATCTCAGCGTAGATTTCCTTGCTTACTTGGGGGGGGGGCCACAGCATCCCAAGTCACCAGTAATAGGTTAAAAGTTAAAAATACTATCAGTAAGATTATTGAGGATTATTCAAGCTTTATTTTGGTATACAATCAAGGCATAGTATTTTTTTTTTAGATCCCAATTCTGACCAGTCCTTGAACCAGTCAGTTTAAAAAAGCTAACAAAAGAACAATGACACTTATCAATTGCTGACATGTCATGAAGTAAATGGGAATTGCACTCTATGAGGAAAACTGCACAAGTTGATGACTGATGAACATCCAAACTCAATATGCCACAATCATGTTTTTCTCTACCAAGTGCTCCAACAAAGAATTTACAGACAATTTTGATAAAAATCTTGACTTCTTACAGAATTTACTAAGCTTGCTTACCATCTGTGTGATAAACTTCTACTTTAGCAGGTAAGAGAGGAAGAATTTTACAATCTTGAAGAAACAGCATCCAATTTCTTATTAGACTTGTAACACTGACAGTCACATTTCAGAAAACTTAAGAATATGCTATTTTAAATGTTGGATTATAACTACCATTTCTATCTTTTGTCTTCTTTTATGTCAACACAAAATACTTAAAGATTTTTCACTTATTCTAAAGCAGCCAGGACTGCTGACATAATTTGCAATTGCAAAGATTCCCTTGAAGCAAAGTATACAGAGGACAGCATTTATTATTTTTATAAATAATTGATGCTTCACTTTCTTCACAGGAGAAGTTATGTTAGAAATCTCCAGATGACTGTATTTGTTCTTTCAGTAAAATAACTGTTTCTTCAGAACTTCCATTAAAAAGATCCATGTTTTTTCCACTACTAAGCTATTGGACTTATTTGGGTTTCCCACAACAGATATTTTCTCTCTTACCTGAAACTTCTTCTAATGAAAGGTTAAAAAAACCTCTCTCTGAAAACAGGTACTTCTAGATATATATTAACTACTTATTAACTACTATATTAACTACAATATATTAACTACTATGCTTATCTATAGTCCCCCAGAAGCCAAAACACTGTGCACAGTGTCAAGGTTAGACAGCTAATACACTTGAACATAAGCATTTCAAAACATTTCATTCTCAAATTCAGATAGTATACAGAAACATCCTAGACTATATACTGGCATGCTTAACTAACGTATACACTATTTTAATCCTAATTAACTTCAAAGTTTTTAATCAAAATTTATTATTATCCAGCATAATAGTGATTTTCCCTTTCCTTTAATCTAAGAAAGTAACGTCCTTGCATACCACTAAAATTACATTATTAAAACAAAGCCATTCAGCTTATAGAATCATAGAATAGTTAAGGTCGGAAGAGGCCCCTCAAAATCATGCTCAAAGCAGGGGCAGCTACAGCAAGGGAAGCTCTCTAGGCAACCAGTTCCAATGTTAAAATCACCCTCACAGTAAAAAAGTATTTTCTAATCTTTAAATGGAATTTCCTGTATTCCAATTTCTGTATTTCAATTTGTGCCCATTGCCTCCTCTCCTGTCAGTGGGCATCACGGAGAAGAGTCTGGCTCCCTCTTCTTCACTCCTTGTCTGTGTCTGGAAATGGTTTCCAGGATTAGCTGCTCTAGCACCTTCCCAGGGATCGAGGTGAGGCTGATTGGCCTGTAGTTCCCTGGGTCTCCCTTCTTGAAGGCAGGGGTGACATTTGCTTTCCTCCAGTCCTCAGGAACCTCTCCCAATCACTACGACCTTTCAAAGACCAATCAAGAGTGGCCTCGCAATGACATTGGCCAGCTCCATTAGCACTCATGGGTGCATCCCATCAGGTCCCATGGACTGTGTGCATTCAACTTGTTTAAATGTTCTCTAACCTAATCCTCCTCCACTGAGGACAAGTCGTCTTTGCTCCAGACTTTCCCTCTGGTTTCAGTAGCTGTGATTCCTGAAGGCTGGTCTTGCCAGGAAAGACTGAGGGGAAGGTGGCATTGAGTACCTCAGCCTTTTCCATGCCATTTGTCATCAAGTCCCCTGCCCCATTCAGCAGTGGGCCCATGTTTTCCCTAGACTCCCTTTTGCTGTTCATGTACTTGTAGAATCCTTTCTTGTTATCCTTCACGTCCCTTGCCAGATTCAACTCCAGGTGGACTTTGGCTTTCCTAACTCCATCCCTGAACACTCAAACAGTGACTCTGTATTCCTCCTGGGTCTTCTTTCCCTGCTACCACTTCTTATGCTTGAGTTTAGTCAGGAGCTCCTTGTTCATCCATGCAGGCCTCCTGCCACCTTTCCTTGATTTCCTGCTCGTTGGGATGGACCATTCTTGAGCTTGGAGGAGGTGATTCTTGAAAAAAAAATCAATGAGCTCTCCTAGACCTCTCTTCTCTCCAGGATCTTATTCCATGGGATTCTTCCAAGCAGATCCCTGAAGAGGTCAAAATCTGCTCTCTCGAAGTCCAGGGCTTTTTGCCTTGCTCCCTTCTCACAGAAGTTTTATTGTTTTATCCAGATTCCCCATGCTGCCCTGCTAATACAACTAAGACATGACCTGGAAAGACTAACTCCAGTTTCAGAGTTATTTTTGATGCCTGTTCAGTATTTGCACTCCCCTTTAACACTCATAAAAATGATAGCAAAAGTGTGAGCAGTAACACAGACAATTTTAACAGCTTCATCTTTTCTATTTACTGCAATTCTAACATGTGATACAGTATACTATAACTTCAAACACTGCCCCAAGCTAATAACTTACCTTGCACTGGCTTCAAATGTTTAAGATGAAATTTAAGTTTTGTGAACATATAAGCTCAGTTTTAACCCAATTTACTTTTCCATAAGATTAGCACTAGATAAACACCTTGTCCAAATACTATTTTTTTAGGCTTATATTAACTGCTGTTAAGATAACTATCTGAAAAAGTAGTACCCATATTCCAGATTAAAAGCACTGGCTAAACATAGTTTAGTTGAGTACTTACTGAATACTGGCCAAATTTGAAATAAGAAAATATACTCAAATTCAGACAAATGTACAAGTGATAAACTTGTGCACCAAAAATCATGAAACAAATTTGTTCTTACATCTTTTGGAGCACCTGAGCCATCACAACCCCATTCGTTAAGTCTTCCACAGTCTGGCATGGTGTTTCAATGTTAAATGTCTGGATCTGAAGAGGAAGGGGAAAAAAAGAAGTTATTTTCTTCTTTTACTTTTGAAAACCTTTTGGTGCTTATTTTATTTGCTGTTGTTACTTAGAATAAAAAAGTACACATTTATTGTATGAGTAGAGAGGTAGAAAATCTTAGATTGAATGGCAATCAGTAAAACAAACTGGAGACATTGCTTAATAGCTTTATTTTTGCAACCAAAGATATTGCAAACTCAGCTATACTCAACTATAGCATATTTCTAACAAAGGGATTTCTGAAAGCATTTTTTAACACACTGAAAAAGTTGGAAGTCAATGAGACTTGTGTTCTCCCATTTAAACATTCTGAAAATCCCATTTTCTCAGCATAATGTACATAAGAGAACTGGTTAAAAACAAAACAAAATAAAAAAAACAAAACAACACAACACTGATCACTCAGAGCTCCTACATGTTCCAGAGAGACGTACTCCAAACCTAACTCCTCTATAATATGAGATGGAAAAAAACATAATTCTTTGAGTACTAGAAGGTCTTTACGCTGCTAGTTTTCCAAATATTTTGAAGCACTCAGTTATTACAGTAACAGACATTAAGGGCTGTATACAAAAGAGTTTCTGGTCTGTAGATGGAGGTTAAGATACAAGATGCAAGCACTGCTAATTCAGAAGCATGGAAAGGGAATGTCAAGGATCATATATATATGATGACCTAGGGCCTGATGGGATGCACCCACGAGTGCTGAGGGGAGCTGACAGATGTCATTGCAAGGCCACTCTCGATAATCTTTGCTTGATCACGGTGACTGGGAGAGGTGCCTGAGGACTGGAGGAAAGCAAATGTCACTCCTATCTTCAAGAAGGGCAGGAAGGGGGACCCAGGGAACTACGGGCTGGTCAGCCGCACCTCCATCCCTGGGAAGGTGATGGAGCAGCTAATCCTGGAAACCATTTCCAGGCACATTAAAGACATAAAAATCATCAAGAGTAGTCAGCATGGCTTCAGGGTATTTATATAACAAAAACCCAATAGAGCAATTGTGATGATAAAATGAAAATACAGTATACAATAGGTAATTTTTGAATAGCCTGAGCCTAAATCAACACTTCTTTCTGAGCTTTCATCTACTTAATCATACTTTGAAATAATTTGTCCAAATTCCTTTTCTTATTCTTTTTAAAAAAAAGATCATTGGCAATATTGTCAATTGCAAATATACTACAATTTTCTTTATGCACATTCACGTTTTTTAGGACACATACATACACACCTCACCAAGCAGTGATGAATTTCAGAAACACCACAGAAAAAAACTGTCTTTTAAAACCAGAAACATGTCATAGAACAAAATATTGAGAACAGAGTTTACAAGAGGTGAACCACTAGTTTACCCTTCGGAGCGTCAAATTCTAAAAACCTATGTCTCTACTTGCCAACTCTACGGGGTTGTGTCAGCTTAAAAAAGAAGTAGAAAAGAAGCAGTAAAATTTTGCAAATGTGGAAAAAGAAATGGCACCAGAGAAACAGTGAAACTGGGTTTGATGCTGCCAGAAGTGGCCCTGCTGGCATCGCAACCTCCACCTAGGCCTAGCAAAGCAGCCTCCTCCCTCATGAGTAGCCTGCATCCAGCTACTGGGCTGCAGTACAGGGTGCACCAAGTAGGGGTCCACCCCTCGGGGTGCAAAGGTGACCTCTTCGGAGGCTTTCTCACTGGCATGTGCATTAGCAGATTGTAGGAAGCAGCATGGGCACACCTAAAGGTGCAGCACCCGCATGTTCCACAAGAGGAGTGTGCAAGTAGGGTAACCCACTGTCCTGGTTCCGGCTGGGACAGAGTTAACTTTCTTCCCAGTAGCTTAGGGGTGTGCTGTGTTTTGGGTTTGGTGTGAAAGGAGCGTTGATGGCCCATTGATGCTTTGGCTGTTGCTGGGTGATGCTTGCACCGGGGAGGGGAGCACAGCCGGGGTGGTTGACCCAGCTGGCCAATGGGGTATTCTATACCATGTGACATCATGCTCAGTATAAAAACCGGGGCGGGGGGGGGGGCTCCCCCCCCCCCCCCCAGTTCGTGACACACGTCGGTGAGCAGTTGCATTGTGCATTGCCTGCTTTGTATATTCTGCTATTGTTGTTGTTCTCATTGTTATTATTACTGTTCTACTTCGTTTTATTTCAATTATTAAACTGTTTTTATCTCAACTCAGGAGTTTTCCTACTTGTGCCCTCCCGATTCTCTCCCCCATCCCACCGGAGGTGGGGGGTGAGCGAGCGGCTGCATGGGGTTTATTTGCTGGCTGGGGTTAAACCACGACACCCACACTACCAGAAGAGGAGGTGTGCTTGTTACCCTACACTGCCTTGGGGGGGGGGCTGTTAACTCTGTGTGTGCGTGTGCGATTAGTTTAGGAGTAGCAACAGAAGCATATTTAGAAATATGTAGGTGTTTATTAACATTTTGTAGGTGTTTAGTATTGTGGTTTATCTGTTGTATTATTGATATGGATTCTGAATGTATAGTCCAATTATTGCTGTTTAATCATGTATTGTTAATAAATCAATAAAACACTTTGATCCTCATGTGATTTAAATCATGTGAGTTGAAAAGTTTTTCCCTGCAACAATCCACAAAGTTTAATCTATCAAAAATAATGCAACTATTCTCTAAAAGCAGACATTGGTTTATGTGGCAGAAGAGCATTCAAACCCATTAAGAAAACCATTGTTATCACAGATGAAGACTGCCAGATTACTGGAAAACTGAACAGCACCAGAAAATTACACCCCATTTAACCCCTATTTAAACAATGTTTGACATGCAAAGGTGTATAGTTTTTATTTGACAGCATAAGGCAAAACAAAGTCCTTTAACTTCTTGGATAGAGTTTGGAGAAGAAAGCTTAGAAGACTAGTAGTTCAGATTTAAACACATTTCAAACATTATGTTAAAAAGCATAGATGAACACAGATAACAGTTGTGCCCCTGAAGAATAAAGAAGTCATTTGAAGCCCAGAACTCCACCTTGCAGTTATAGCTTAGATGAAAAGCACCATCTTTATTGACAGATGGAATAAAGAACTCTTCCCTCAAAGGTATTATGGTGGGTTAACCTTGGCTAAGGGCCAAATGCCCACCCAGCCACTCACTCCCCCTCCTCAGCAGGACAGGGGGAGAAACTAGGATGAGAAAGCTCGTGGGTTGAGATAAAGACAGGGAGATTGCTTACCAATTACGGTCACAGGCAAAACAGACTCAAATTGGGGAAAATTAATTTAATTTCATTTAATTTATTGCCAATTAAAATAGATTCGGGTCATGAGAAACAAAGACAAACGTTAAAACAACACCTTTCCTCCCCCCTTTCTCATGCCCAGCTTTACTTCTTCACTCCAGACTCCTCCCCCCCTCAAGCAGCACAGTACATAACAGTTTCTCTCTGCCGCTCCTTCCCTCTCACACTTTTCCCCATAATAAAGCTAAGAATACCTTCTTGCCTGTGGCAAACAATCTCCCTCAAAGCTTTATCTTATGTAACCCTAGAACAGAGGAAAGGCTATGCCCCATTAAATGCTCTGCAAGTCTGAAATATGCAAAATACAGACTTTAATTTCCCAGATCTTCTAATACACCAGAAACATAAACAATGTGAATACACACTTGCTGTCCAACTTGGATATCTAAATTCAGTTCCCAGACAGTCTTAGCTCCCAACAGTCAATGAGACCTCCACAAAGAATATACAGTACTAGTCAGAAGCTTAGTTAGATGGCACAAATAATACCCATGAGCTCCTTGGTGCAGATATGATATCACTCTCAGAAGAAAAAATGAAAGCCTACAACTTTGTGGTTGGTGATCAATGACTAGAACAAAGAGGCTTAGCTAGTCTCCTGCAATCCTGTCATTCACAAGAAACCAAAACAGGCGCTTAAAGTATAGGCTACACAGGAGACACACAAAGACCAAAAGTACTATAGCATAAAAAGTAAGGAAGTAACTGAAGAGGAAAGGAAAAACATAACTAGTGAATTCCAGCAACTTTGACTTATTTCACAAAGGGACCTTACAAAAAAAATTCACAAGTACCCTTCTTGAAGGATCAAAGTCTGTCAGGAGTTGCTTAGATGGCCTCTAGATCTCATATGAATGCAGGCAGATCCTTCCAGTTTGGAATGGGTACCGCATAGAAGACAAAAACACCACACTGAGGAAGTTTTTCAGCCAAAAGGGAGAAAGTCAAATAGAATAGTAAGGATTGATACCACATAGAGAGCTAGAAATACTTTCAAAATGGAAGTAGCCAAAAGAGAGGCCTTGAACAGTATTTACAAAATGCCCACTTCATAGAGAGTTTTAACATCTCTACCAAGGAAATAAGCATCTAAATTCCTCTACCTGCAGAAAGTATTTTTATTTGGCCTTCAAGACAAGAAGAAAAGGAAAGTAGGTAAGGTACAACTCAATGGAGGCAACATACAACAGAATAACATACAACAGTTACCATGACAGGGGAGGGACAGTTGCTGACATCTCCATTGCAATCTGCTACAGAAGACCAGCCAGCATTGACCTCTTTGAGGAATCCTGCTGGTTAAATAGCAAGCGCTGAGCAACCTTCCCCAGTATTAGACCTTAGCTCTATGTTTGATAAAAATACTAAAAAACAACACACACTAAAAACAACACACTGAAAAGCCTGCAGTCATTCTTATTTCAGATATGGGCATATTACAGTGCAACTGCCACATGCATGTATGAAAACTCTCCAAGGTCTTCAGACATGGCCAGAAGATATAATTGAGTTCAAAACACTCCTGATGCAACACCCACAGCAAAGAACCTCAGTGTCTGTACCTTGATCAGTCATAAGTTTTAAACAGAAAAGATGCTGTGTACCTCTATTAGATATGCTGAAAGAATTTTAAAAACACAGCAGGTTTACTCCACAGCCACACTGTTCTAGACTGCTTTGGTTGCAATGTTGCTTTGGTACCTATACTGCATTGCCTAGAGCAGTCTCAGAAGAGGTTTTTGGGAAATTTTGTTTGGTAGGATACTAATTCTGCAATGACAGTGGGATGCAAACACTGCTAAGGCTTAGAACAATCAATTCTGATATGTTAGTAGTTGGGCTCCAGTCCCTTGCTCAGATTCACTCCAGTTGCTGCTACCCTGGCTGCCTCAAGAACCATCATGGCAAACTGCTGAAACAGCAGGAAACAAAAGCTCTCTCAGGTGTTTAAAATCCTGAAAAAAAATTATTCAGGAACTGTGGTGGTGCATTCACACACCCCCTTTCTTCCCTGGGCCACTTGTTGATCTGGGCCGCTTGTTGATCTCAGAAATTTCCATGAAACCTCGGCCTTGGTGTGTTGAAGTCTGGCAGTTGAGCGCTCCTTGACTGTATCAGAAACTCTGCATAGCTGAGGCTGGGAACATACTCCTACTGCCTGGCCCAGGTGTCCAGTAGAACAACACCGAAACCTTGAGAATTTTTTAGTAATTACCACCTGGGACTGTGGCCAGGATGGCAATTTACGGATGACTAAAGCCAACCATCTTGCGAACCTATAAACGGTGGTCCTGAGTGAGGCCCTTTGAGCTCTCCTGGACCGCAGCAGGCTGCACCCAGCATCTCCCTCTGAGTGGGACGCCTCTCAGAGCTTGCGATCTTTCAGGCCTGCGATATTCGGAGGACTGTCGGGTCCTGGGCTGAGTCCCTTTCGAAGCTCAACCCTTTCGCCCGTTGAGAGGGAATGCCTAGACATTCGATGCGAATATTTCTTCACTGAAATCGAGGGGAATTTTTAACAGGTATACCTTCTGTATATTTATATTTTTATATATATATATATATATGTTTCTCTGTGTGTGTGAATTGATAGTAAGCATAATCTGTAATTAAGTTGTGATTGTAGTAGACTTACTAACTCACTTAGCAAATATTGAATTAGTTAGTAATTAAGTGCTACTAAAGTTTGTTAATGATTAGTTGATAATTAAGTGTTGCTAAATTGTGAATGAAACCTAGACTGCTGCCAAACACATATAGTCCCTGAAATATAAACCCTTAGATGATTTTCCTTTATATGTTTCATCCGTGTAATAAGTAATAGAGTGAACCTTGCCATCGAATTCTGTTAGGTCGCACCTTTATAAATCTCTATTAAAATCACTTTCTGCTGATATCTTTGACGGTGATTTTTAAGCAGCCTCTAAACCACTCATTTGCAACAGGAACATATACAACAATGCTCTAAATCCAAGAGATAAATGAAATCGAGCAATGCCATAATAGAATCATAGAATGGTTGAGGTTGGAAGGGACCTCTGGAGGTCATCTTGTCCAACTCCCCTGCTCAAGCAGGGCCACCTAGGGCCGGCTGCCCAGGACCACGTCCAGACGACTTTTGAATATCTCCAAGGAGGGAGACTCCACAACCTCTCTGGGCAACCCCTTCCAGTGCTCAGTCATCCCCATGATGTAGTAGGTACAGTATCTACTCTTCCATACTGCTTGCTTCTGTAATTCTACTGTTCGCTTCTGTAATTCTAAACAATGAAGACTTGTTGCTTAGAAGTTAGGTAACTGGCAGGTGTTGTGTTTGCAGGTGTGTAGAATTGTAACTAGTCTAAATTGTGTATCCTGGAAGCATTGTTAGACTCTAGTGAAGAATAACCTTGGAAACTATAAACAAACGTGGTCCAAGCATGGCTCAGGGACAAATTGCGACCCTATAAGGTAAAGAGGAAATAAGTTCATGAAGAGTTTGCTACCCTGACGACCACCAGAGACCACCCGAGTCCCTCAAGGAGACCCTAAAGGCTTTAGTGCGCATGTGTTTAAGATGATGTAATATTATAATTAGTTCTCGGAAATGTAATGAATATGTAAAAGAGAAATTTAAAATATGTATGAGAAGCATGGATATAAACAGAAAGGTGACTAGACCAGGTGTGCTTGATTTGTGGCAAGTCCACCGAGCACCCAGGCCTGAATAAAACAATATCTCTCCTGAGCATGTGGAATTGGTTACTTGCACGCCAGGCACGAATCCGCTTTTCGGACAACAGTTTTTGGCACCCCAGATGGGACTGCTGTGAAGCCTTGCCCGGATCGACTTGCCGGCTCTCAGTGGGGAGACCCTGCTCTCTGGACTCCAGCGCGCACCGACCTTTTGATCGGGGACTCCGTGAGTATTCTCCCCGACCAGAGCAGGTGAGCGACTCAACGGTGCAACGCTAAGGTAAATGAGATATTGTTCTGGAGTATAAAATTGCGCATGCATTTGGTAAGGAATTGTGGCCAAAGGTAAAGAGGTATATTCATATGCGTTTGACAGTGACGACTGGAGTATATGAAATTGTGGCCAAAGGTAAAAAGGTATATTCATATGCGTTTGACAGTGACGACTGGAGTATATGAAATTGTGGCCAAAGGTAAAAAGGTACATTCATATACGTTTGACAGTGACGACTGGAGTATATGAAGTCGTGGTTAAGAACGTTCTTTTGGGGTAAAAATATGGGAACTCAACAGTCTAAAGTAACTCCTTGCTCTCCCCTTGGATGCATCATAAAACATTGGGGAAAATTTGGGGGAGATCCTTTGAGAAAGGAGAAATTAATTGAGTATTGTACTAGATGGTGGCCAATGTATAAATTAGAAGATGAGGTAAAATGGCCAGAATTGGGAACTCTACAATATAATACTATCTTGCAACTGATGTTATTTTGTGGACAACCAGAGTAAATGGGATGAGGTCCCTTATGTGGACTTGTTTTTTAGCTTGAGAAATGATCATGAGATTCGGAAGAAATGTAAACTTTTAGACTCAGATTCTAATGTAATGATGATGATGATGGAGGACAAGGAACCAAAAGCGCATTGTTGTTCTGCTTGTAGTATAGGAAAATGGTGTTTAAAACTAGGAGAAGAGGAAGAAGATATACAGATGTTGGTGGCACCGAGTAGAAATGAAAGTTCTGAAATTGGAGCAAGGGGAAGTAATACATTTAGTCCAATAGCTGGCAGAACTAGGACCCAGCAGGGGTCTGTTTTACTAGCACCCCTTCGTCAGGCTGTGGGCCCAAGGGGGGAACCCGTATTTGTGAAAGTACCTTTTACAACTTCTGACTTAATGAATTGGAAAGAACTAGCAGGGTCATATAGAGAAAATCCTGAAAAGATGTATAGATCCTTTAGGACAATTATTGAAAATCATAATCCAGATTGGCAAGATATTCAAATTCTTATAAATAATTTGCTTACTCCTGAAGAAAAGAGGGTAGTATTGGAAAAAGCTAATATGGAAAACAAAAGAATAAATGCAAGAGAAGGTCCTGCTCATTTTATGCCGACACAGGACCCAAATTGGAATCCTAATAGTAATGATGGGAAATTAATGATAAAACAGTATCAACAATTGATTTTATATGGAGTGAAAAATGGAATATCCCGTCCAAAGAATTTGGCAAAATTAACCCAGATAATTCAAGGGAAAACAGAAGACCCATCCACCTTCTATGAACGCTTATGTGAGGCAGCCAGAAAATGGACGGATTTAGACCCTGAAAGTGATGAGAACAGGGCAATATTCACTACTTTGTTTGTTGGACAAGCAGCCCCTGATATTCGAAAGAAATTGCAGAAAGTGGATGGCATTACAGGGATGACTATATCACAGTTGATTGAGATTGCCTATAAAGTATATAATAATAGAGAAGAAGAAGAAAAGAAAAACCAGGAGAAAGAAAAAATAAAAGATAGGAAGCAGAAAGCTGCTATTCTGGCAGCTGCTTTTGTGAATGCTCAAGGATGTGCTGAAGGTAGGGGAAGAAGATATTTGAAAGGTAGAGGCAGAGGGTATTTAAGGGGCAAAGGTAGAGGATGTGGAAATATATTTAGACAGTCTGCTCCAGTAGGGATCAATCAATGTGCTGCATGTAAGAAACAAGGACACTGGAAAAACAAGTGTCCAGAAAATAGAAAAGTTAATCAGCCACGACAGATTCCACCTGAAGCTGATCTGCTTATGATGGGAGGGGATTCTGAATGATGGGGACCAGGGGTAAAAGAAGATATTTTCCCAGCCGAGCCCCTGGTTCCAGTAAAGCTGGGAGATGAAGTAGTCAATTTTTTAGTGGACACTGGAGCAAAATATTCTGTTATAAATACATGTAAAGGACCAATGAGTAAATTTAATGTATCTATTGTTGGGGTCACGGGAAAGAAAGAGGTAAGGCCTTTTTTGAAACCTTTAAAATGTAAAATTGGAGGAAAAACATTGATGCATGAATTTTTATATATACCAGAATGCACCATGCCTCTCTTAGGATGGGATTTATTGAATAAATTGGGAGCACAAATCAACTTTAAAAAAGGAAGAATCCAAGTTCATTTTCCTGAAGCTAATGCCTGGCAAGCCCAAGTTTATTTATTACAGACAAACACAGAAGAATCTGAAGAAATTCCAGAAGAGATTAAAGATGCAGTTTACCCTTTTGTCTGGGCAACAGAAAAAACAGGAAGAGTGAAAAATGTGGAACCGGTAAAAGTTGAATTGAAAACAGGAGTTCGACCGGTAAGAAAGAAACAATATCCTATTAGTATAGAAGCCAGAAAAAGTTTAGAACCAATAATAAATAACTTTCTTAAATATGGACTTTTAAGAGAATGTCAATCTGATTACAATACTCCTATCCTTCCAGTGAAAAAGCCACATAACCAAGGATATAGGCTGGTTCAAGATTTAAGAGCAATAAATCAGTTAGTGGTGGACATTCATCCAGTAGTCCCTAATCTATATATGCTGCTAACAACTATCAATGAATCAAATGCATATTTCTCTGTTTTAGATTTGAAAGATGCTTTCTTTTGTATACCTCTGGAAGAAAACAGCCAAAAGATTTTTGCCTTTGAATGGGAAGATCTGTCGACTGGGAGGAGGACTCAGCTCTGCTGGACCGTGCTGCCACAAGGGTTTAAAAATAGCCCAACTATCTTTGGAGCAGCTCTGAATAAGGAACTGGAACAGTGGTCTGGTAAGGAAGATCAAATCACCCTCCTTAAGTATGTTGATGACATCCTATTGGGAGCAGATACTATTGAAATCTGCAAAGAAAAGACTGTTAGCCTCCTAAATTTTTTGGGAATGGCTGGGTACAGGGTGTCAGAGAAGAAAGCACAAATTGCAAAACAAACTGTAATTTATTTGGGGTTTGAGATTTCCCAAGGACAACGAAGATTGGGAAATGATAGAAAAGAGGCCATTTGCAGGATGGCACCCCCTCAATCCAAAAGAGAGTTGAGAGGATTTCTAGGAATGGCTGGATGATGTCGCCTTTGGATTCCAAATTATGGTTTGATGGCAAAACCATTGTATGAGGCAACCAAAGGCCCTGAAGAATTGTTAGAATGGACTCCAGAGTGCCGAAAAAGTTTTGATGACATTAAACGGACTTTAATGAAAGCTCCAGCCTTAGGACTCCCAAATCTGACCAAACCCTTTGAGCTATTTGTTCATGAGAAGAGACATGTAGCTATGGGGGTTCTGACTCAACTTTTGGGAGATTGGAAAAGACCAGTGGCTTACTTTTCTAAACAATTAGATAAAGTAATCTCAGGATGGCCTAGCTGCTTGCGGGCAGTTGCGGCAACGGTTCTTATCATTCAGGAAGCTAGAAAATTGACATTGGGACAGAAAATAACGGTTCACATCCCGCATATGGTACTTGCAGTACTGGAACAAAAAGGACATCATTGGCTTACCCCTAGTCGCTTGTTACAATATCAAGCTCTGTTAGTGGAACAAGATGATATCGCCTTGAAAGTAAGTGCAATTTTAAACCCTGCTTCTTTAATGCCAAGTGAAAAAGAAAGTGGTCCTAATCATGATTGTTTACAAGTTATCGAACAGGTATATGCCAGCAGGCCAGACCTGAGAGATGTCCCTCTCCAGATGCTGGATGAAGAATTATTTACTGATGGAAGCAGCTTTGTTGTGAAAGGAGAAAGGAGGGCTGGCTATGCCGTGGTAACTTTAACTGAAGATCGAGAAGTAAAAGCATTACCTCCAAATACATCCGCCCAGAAGGCAGAGATCATAGCTTTGACAAGAGCTTTAAATCTGGCTAAAGGTAAAAGAGTTAATATTTATACAGACTCTAAATATGCTTTTGGAGTTGTTCATGCCCATGGAGCGATATGGAAAGAGCAAGGACTTTTGTCTGCCAGTGGTTCACCTATAAAGTATGGAGCAGAGATTTTAAATTTATTAGAAGCTGTACAGAAACCTAAAGAAGTTGCAGTAATTCATTGTAAAGCACATCAAAAGGGGAATTCAAAAACAATACAAGGAAATCGAAAGGCAGATGAAGCTGCCAAGCGTGTAGCGCTAAGTTCCATCAAAAGAAATTCATCTAGAATCCCCAAATTATAACGAAAAAGAAAATAAGTGGGCTGAACTATTACAATGCAAAAAGAATGATCAAGGATGGTGGATAACTTCACATGGACAATGTATAGTAACCCCCGAAATTATGAGAAAACTGATGGTCAAAACCCATACTGAGACACATATGGGAGCAGAAGCAATGGTTGAATCGGTAAAAAGATATGCAATAGGGACTAAAATGTTATTGATTGCTAAAAGTGTGAGTAATAAATGTGAGATTTGTCTTAGGAATAATCCGAAAATACAAATCTGACCCCCTCCTGGAGAGGTAAGGAGAGGCATAACTCCCGGTGAGTATTGGCAAATAGATTTTTCAGAATTACCAAGGTGCAATCAATACCGATATTTATTGGTATTGGTAGATACCTTCTCTGGATGGCCAGAAGCTTTCCCGTGTCGAACCAACAAGGCAAAAGAGGTAACAAAACACTTATTAAAGGAAATTATTCCAAGATTTGGAGTCCCTTTAGGGATATCCTCGGACAGAGGTCCACATTTTGTGGCGGAGGTTATTAAGAATATGAGTAAGACACTAGGAATCAAGTGGGATTTGCATGCCCCTTGGAGGCCACAATCTAGTGGACAAGTAGAAAGAATGAACCAAACATTAAAGAGACAGATTTCTAAGATATGTCAGGAAGCTCAGTTGAAATGGATCGAAGCTTTACCACTTGCCTTGTTAAGAATTAGGGTGACCCCGAGAGCTAGAGAAAAAATAAGTCCATTCGAAATTCTGTATGGTAAACCTTACAATGTTAATCTAACAGGAAGATCTGAACAAATGCATGTGATAGGGGAAAAAGTATTAACTGAGTATCTCTTGTCTTTGAGTAAAGTGTTGAGTTCTTTACACAAGTATGTTCTTTTGAAGACACCTTTACCTCTTGAATTTCCAGTACATTCATTCAGTCCAGGAGATCAAGTTTACCTGCGAACGTGGAAGGACGACCCCCTTGGAGAAAAGTGGAAGGGACCCTTTCAAGTGTTATTGACAACAAACACTGCTGTAAAATTAGAAGGAATAGATTCTTGGATTCACTACACTAGAATAAAGAAAATACCTCCTAGATTGTGGACATCTATACCTAAAGGACCATTGAAGTTAACTTTAAGGTGTACTTGATGAGTCACCAGAAATGCTACTGAACTATTTGTAATAGTTAAATTTTTACTGTTAGAAGAGGAATCAAATTATTTAGAAATTGAGGTTTAGAAGTAAATATGTGGAGTTTGTTGATATTAGTTATGACGATCAGTAAAGCTGAATCCCAATTTTTATTGCCAAAATGGGACAGAAATCGAAATATCTGGGAGCTTTTAGCCCGAGAAGTAACCAACATGTCTTCTTTTTGTATTGCAGCAGAGAATTCAGTAGGAGGAATGTACAGTTCTTGCCTTGTAGGAATACCAACTCCTCTAGAATTGATAAAGAACTACACGATGTTTCAGAGCTTTGACATCAAGTTAACTTACCATAGTATTTATAGTCTGGGAAAAACAACTAGATCCAAGGAGAGAGGGATGTTAAGAGTTAAGGTACGAGGAACACTCCCAGCTGGACATTGTGTTAAGTTTGTAAATTGTACTTCTAAATGTGAAAATTTAACACGTTTGCAACCCCCTTTGAGGTGTAACTCTACTCATCTTCTGAGTTATGCCTGGGCCCATACTAAATTACCCCTTGGATGGTTTTTATTATGTGGGCGAATAGCATATTCTTATATCCCAGCAAATGTAACAGGAGGTCCATGTTCAATTGGGAGGATGGCTCCGTTGCTGATAAATAAAAAGGACTTAGAACATAGTGAACAAGCTAAAAGGAGTGTACACCAAGTATCAGAAGATTGTGACTCGCAAGTCACCTTATACAGTTCAAGTGAAATGTCAGCTGCAGCTATCCTAGCGCCCGGAGTTGGAGTAGCCATGAATTATCACACCATAAGAAGAATTACTTGTGCTTTAGTTAAAGATATAAATTATACTTCTCAGGCACTTTCAGCTATTGGCATGGAAATGACACAAATAAGAGAAGCTACTCTTGAGAACAGGGCTGCAATTGATTATTTACTTTTAAGACATAATCATGGTTGTGAAGAGTTTAAAGGTATGTGTTGTTTTAATTTAAGTGATAATTCACAGTTAGTTGAGAAAAAAATTCAACAATTGAAGAATTTAGCATCTGGATTTAAGGAACGAGAAGGGTTAGACCTTTCTTGGTTATTTTCGTGGCTTCCAAATTTGAATTGGCTCAGGCAATTGTTTTTATTTGCGATACTGATCGTCATTTTAGTTATAATTACTTGTTGTATGATTCAATGTATGTCTTTTTGTAGACCAAATGCTTATAAGTAAATGGTGTGAGACTCATGATGCTTAACATCATAAGTCTCAAAGGGGGGAATTGATGTAGTAGGTATAGTTTGTTCATTTTGCAATTTCGAACATTGTATACTGTTCTCTTCGTTTCTGTAATTTTAAAACAATGAAGATTTGATGCTTAAAAAATTAGGTATTGTGTTTGCAGGTGTGTAGTATTGTTAGACTCTAGTAAAGATTAACCTTAAAATCAAGAACCATAAATGAACGTGATCCAGACGTGGCTCGGAGACAAACCTCGACCTTAGAAGGAAAGAAAGGAACAGGTTCACGAAGAGTTCACTACCCTGCCGACCACCAGAGACCACTTGAGACCCTCAAGAAGACCCCAAAGACTTTAGTGCGCATGTGTCTAGGATGATGTAATATTATAATTAGTTCTTGGAAATTTAATGAATATGTAAAAGAGAATCTTAAAATATGTATGAGAAGCATGGATATAAGCAGAAAGGTGACTAGACCAGGTGTGCTTTATTTGTGGCAAGTCCACCGAACACCCAGGCCTGAATAAAACAATATCTCTCCTGAGCGTGTGGAATTGGTTACTTGCACGCCGGGCACGAATCCGCTTTTCGGACAACATCACCAGTGCTGAGTAGAGGGGAAGGATCACCTCCCTCGACCTGCCGGCAATACTTTGCCTGATGCATCCCAGGATACCATTAGCCTTCTTTGCTGCAAGGGCACATTGCTGGCTCTTGTTCAACTTGGTGTCCACCAGGACCCCCAGGTCCTTTTCTGCCAAGCTGCTTTCCAGCTCGGTGGCCCCCAGCATGTACTGGTGCCTGGGGTTGTTCCTCCCCAGGTGCAGGGCTTTGCACTTCCCCTTGTTGAACTGCATGAGGTTCCTGTCAGCCCATTTCTCCAGTCTGTCCAGGTCCCTCTAGATGACAGCCCAACCCTCTGGCATATCAGCCACTCCTCCCAGTTTTGTGTCATCTGCAAACTTGCTGAGGGTACACTCTGCCCCATCAGCCAGATTTTTAATGAAGATGTTAATAGAATCACAGAATGGTTGAGACTATAACAGAACCCAAATAATTAACATAACCCAAAACGGT